>NW_028232751.1:9149333-9762874 GCF_057557595.1 Rhyacophila brunnea | reverse complement strand
CCATTCATGAGTGAAATCATGTGGATCCTCACCACTGAAAACGTTGGTATATTTTTAATGGTGACTGTTGTTCGGGTGAGTATCAGCCAATGGTAAGGGGTGGAGATAAGGTGTTAAGATTCAACATAAATAGTGCACACTAAACTTAGTCAGTCATACTTATGTATTTATTATTCATTGAACAAAGAATACAGTTTGCAGACAGTGTTGGTTAGTTTTTAAAGTTAATTTAAACCAAACCAGAAATAGTTTAGGTATTGGTGTGCACTATTTATGTAAGATCATAACAGCCTACCTCCAACCTTTGCTACCACTGGTATCAGCATAGAAACCCAACGAGCTAATGAAGCTTAGAGAACACCTAGCCTAGTATTATGTATATCAAATTTCAATAACTTTTTAAATAATATTTGGTAATTTCTAAATTTTCTTACACCCTTTCTCTATTATAAAATATAACAAACATATCATTGTCATGATAATTGTAAGAAAATCCAATAAATGAAAATATTGTAATCCCTAATTGAAATATAAAATTATCATTAGTTAATCAATAAGTACAGCATTTTTGTAAATAATGAATGAATAGTAAACTGGTGCAGAACGTATTTCCATCTTTCTGATTTCTTAATAACATTTCGAGGACGGGATGTACCTAATGCTGTTGTGAGTCATATTGCTACTTCAATATTACAGAGTTGTATATAATATTTCCTTGCTCTCTAGGTTAGCAGTGCTATATATTATATATATATAATATTATACTGGAGGATAACACTACTTTATCACATATAATATAGAAGCATGTGATGTGTATTATTAAAATAATATAAATAGGCACCTACGTAATACGTATTTTTTCTATTGATTTAGACGTAGGTCATAAATCTTTGAAATACATTTTCATGGCATTGTTAAAAATTAATTTACATTTACTTTTTAATACTTTAAATATAATATTAAATCTGAAATTTGTCCTCTAATGTATACATTCAGATTTACAGGCGTATGCATATAACAGCAAACTGCATTCAAGCTATTTACTGCAAATTTGCATGCATAAAACCTAAATGTATCTGACGAATAGTGACGTCACGTCGCCGACGTAATACGCGTCATGCCATGGGTAATGTTACCTAATTTTAAATTTAAATTTCCCGAAAATTAATTTAAAATTTTGAAATTGTGAATCGGTGTAAAAATGTGCAAACGGTACCATATAAATTTAATAATTATAAATAAATAATTATCATGAACTTTAAATAATTTATTTGTTATAAAATCATATTTATTTTATACTTCATAATGCACGAAATGATCAAAGTATACCCAGTTAATATTTCCATAATATGGCAATACAGCTTCACGGATCATTGTCAATATTTACAAACACCTCCCATTGACCCACGATCTCGATCATTTTTACAAGCTTAGCATCATTTTCATTTTCATTTTTTAGCATCATCATGAATCATATTGTGGCACAACGACGACGGGCAGTTAACTTCACGCAAGATGAAAAGGAACTATTAGTTAGCTGTGCCGATAGGGAAACATTGATAATAAATTCGCGGATAACAAATGCGTTCAGCAACGCGCGAAAACGTGCCGCCTGGGGCCCGATTTCCTAACTATCGTCTGGTGCCACACGAGACGATAGTTAGGAAATCGCGGTGCTGGGCTAGGATAACAGTCAAATTCAATAGGCGAAGCCAAGGAATAACAAATGTCCATATCTCTGATGTATCTTTTTTGCAGTCGCAAGCGTCTCCTCCTTTCTGTTTCACACACATTTTCGCAATAATTTATAAAACCTACGAAGGTTTCAAGCCTCCTACTAAACGCTTGTTGTGATGAAGTCATTGTGTATTAAAGTGACACTGACAGCTCGCGCAGATCGCCGCCATTTTAAGTTTGGTGCGCATTCCTGTGCGCATCTCGTGACGTATGCATTATTTATAGTTTCCTTAATCGGCCGATAAACGGCTTACTACGTTGAACGCGGTTCAAATGTATATGAATACGGCAGTTACAAAGCATTCACATTGAATAGAATTATGATCGATCAGATCGTTTTCCAGCGCGGTAATTAATTTGAATTTAAATAATTACAAGACAAAAAGAACTTTTTATATACAACGTTTTTAAATTTTCTGTTGAATCATATAAACTTGACTTGACTACCTTAAGCAATCAAAAAAATTTGTACTTGATAGAAATAATACTGAAATGTCATTTTGACATGTCATATTGATTTCCATAGTAACGCACGTATATATTAAAAATTTAGTTGCTAGGACCTCAGACCCCTAGCAACCAATAATGGTATCGAAATAACTTTTCATACAAAACAGGATTAATTGAAAATGAATTCAATTCTACTTAAAAATGGCTAAAAGTATTAAAAAATGCATTGGCATCATGTTCTGATATATTCTAAAAGTTTCAAATGTCTAGCTAGTCAAAAAGTTAGTTAAAAATCGATTGCAAGATTTGTACCGGACAAAGAACCACCGGATAAATAAGAATACGAGCTAAGAAAAAGTTGTAAAAAAAATAATATTATGTGGAATCAAGAGATACCATTTAAAAAAAAATCTATTCTATATTTTAATATGGAATCAGCAACAAATATTATAGTATAATAACAAGTGCAGTGACACGGTAGATGACTGTTTTCATTGCTCGGCGAGCTGGATTGACGAACTTTACCAGTTCGTCAATCCAGCGGCTTTTAGGGCGACCCTGTGGACGTTTCGTGCCCCTTGGGTACCACTGGATGACGGCATTTGTCCAGCGGTCGTCCTTTCGACGAGAAATGTGCCCCGCCAATCTCCATTTCAATTGTTTGGCAACGTTCATTACATCGCGTACTCCTGTCTGCTTATATATATAAAAATATCAAGCCTCGTGTATACTTTACTTTTACTTAAAAATAATCGTGTGGTCTAAGTACCTACATACCAAGCCGTCGTTTACTCAATGATGACACTGAACAGCTTAGTAGAACCTACATTATTCTATATTATTTTACCATCATAATTAAAATATAGCTTATTATTGCACCCTTTGATTTAACATATTATTACATATCTCGTTTTAAAATATTGTAATTTATTTGTGCCTGTATATATTAAATTTGGAGCTTTAACACATAATCGATGACAACAAGCACACACTGCATGTTATTTATATAAATTAAGTCATTGGAAGACTCAAGAAATAAGTTGTTCGACCTTAATTTTTGTCCTTATAATACAGCAAGTTGAAGATATTATTAATCACGTTGTTTACCAATGTCCTCTGTATGATGCCCAGAGACAGCGGCTTCTTGAAGAACTAAGCAAACAAAAGTACCAATTCCAACTGGATCTTTCGATATTTTTGGCTCGGCCGAATATCAAGGCGGTCCAGTGTGTTCAAAGTGTTTTTGAGGGAGTGTTGCTTACAAGTGTAAATTGTTTTTTTTCTCTCCAATAAATTTGAATTGTAATAACTGCATGAGTAATTATTGTTATAATATGTATTAACAGTGTATATGTAAACGTAAAGCTAAATAAGACTCAGTAGAGACTTTTGTAGAATAATAAAAAAATACATCATGTTGTTTCTATGATCAAATTTAAAATGTGTCACTTTAATAACTCAACGACGATGTATTTACATGCAAACTTCAAAGTGAATAGACTCAACACTATTAAATCTCACTCACTTAGAATAAGTTAGGACAGGGATACGATATGGGATAGATAATCCGAAATGAAATCTAGCGTAAAGAATTTAATAATTATTGTGAATAAAATTGATATTACGTTAGGTCAAATTCAAATACATTTCTGTGGTTGCAGAGTAAAAGTTCTTAAGGCTTTAAGTACATCAGTTGAGGCAC
Source organism: Rhyacophila brunnea (assembly GCF_057557595.1). Classification (NCBI taxonomy): domain Eukaryota; kingdom Metazoa; phylum Arthropoda; class Insecta; order Trichoptera; family Rhyacophilidae; genus Rhyacophila; species Rhyacophila brunnea. The sequence continues at coordinate 9,758,985 of NW_028232751.1, read as the reverse complement.
GGTCTAAAAAGATCGTGGCTAGGCGATGCGTGGATTGCAGATCGCGGGTGAAAAATGACGCATGCCAAAAGAAATATAAATTATCATATAAATCTAACATACGTTCATTTAATGTTCTGTTTATTGTACTATTAGTAACAATAATAATTTATTCATTGATGTGTTTTCCTTTTAAAATAAATATGTAACGTTTTAAGTCATCTTTACACGATTTAAGAATTAATACGCCCGTCGCCATCACGAAACAAATTGACGCGTTCCCAGCTCGACGTTCTCTTTCCGAATGCCAGCGAGTCCAAAATTTTGTCGCGCCTATAGTTGAAAATTATTTACCGTTTCACTGATGTATCGTCTTAAATTGCGTTTTTACGATTTTTTTAATGCTAATGTTACACACTGTGAATTGTGCTCCTTTTGTATCATAGATTTTGTCACATGTGAGCAAAATAAATAGATATTTTAATATTACTTGCCCACGATTGCCGCGCGGCAATCGTTAACCTATAGCGTCGTAGGTCCTAGGTTCAAATCCTGGATCTAGCAAGTACACATATTGCTTTTCAATTTGTGTATGTCAGAGTATCCTATCGTTGAATAAAAAAAAACGGTGTGTGTACATGTACGCGCGTTAGAAGTTATACTTCTTTGGCGTAACAAAACAAAAACAAAACTTGTGATAACCTAGATTCTTCGACTAGCTCTTAATAATTATCTTGTTAAATTACACACTCAAGAAAAGCGACCGCTTATTAGAACGCCGTTGGTTTATTTCTATACACGTTAACTTATATTACTAAATTATATATTTATTTACCGTTGTTTTTTTTATTTTTAAAGTAACAACTGCCACTATGACGTTTAATAGTTTGTTTACGTAAGGAATTGCAAATGACCGACAATAATAATATTATACTGTATAATCGTCACTCATCCGAACAATCGGTGGTTCTAATCCAATCGAGTGCGTTTATTTTTGTGTGAAAAAATAAATTATGTGTAACATGTCACACGCCAAAAATACACTCTGATCTGATTTTCCAAACGCGCCAAAAGAAGTAGAACTTCAAAAAATAGGTTATTAAAATAAATATATAAATAAAAGACACAACAATTAACTTCTAAGCAAGAGAATATTGAAAACTATGATTTATTTCAAACCCGATTATCTCAGCTGCAATCAAACTGACTTCAGTAGTTTTACCCCAAAACCACAGATTTCATAAAATAGTAGTTATTTTAATATTATACATACCTTAACATACATTTAATACATGACGATAAGTCCTTAATTAAAGCTTGGGAGCTCATATTATATACTTATAAAGTTATGAACATATTCATAAAGTAAATGTGTGTTCTCTTATGTAAACAAATTTAACACCGCAGCTTTCGGGAGGCAGCAAACTGATTTCATTCGTTGCTTTTCCAAGTCACTATTTCATCCTGTGTGCTCTGTGGTGTAATCAGCACAGTTTACTTTTCAATTAAAAACTGAACTCTGGTGGCTTTGAACAAATACACTCTACTATTCATTACCTATCCAACTTAAAAGCCATTAGCAAAGTGCAGGTCTAATTATTTATTTTTAATTCAAGATTTAGACACATGAAAAGAAACAAACATTGAAGTTAATGGCCCCACCAAACCACACTCGGTCTAAATCGGACGTATCACAGAAACCTACATTTGGTATAAAACATTTTTTCAGCTAAGGAACAGTTACCCAAGACTGAAATCGCCGTACACTTAAATGTGTTAGTGACTGAATTTACAAATTAAAAGTTGCAGTAAAGGTAATACAAAACTGCTGAATAATCTAAGTGAACAGATCTACACGATGGCAATATGACGCCGAAAATTTTCTAAATGCAACAAAATTTTATTAGCCTTCGACCAAATCAGATGGTCCGATGGGTCCAACAGCTGGTTGAACCGACTTGAGCAGCTATTTCCTTTCCGTACACATGTTAATACATTGCCAGAGGATGTGGGTTGCATCATGTATTTCTCCGCTATATTAACATGTTGAACGGGTAACAAGACTAAGCTCAAAGAGCATAACTGTGAAGTCTTCAATTCTAATTCTTATCCCAATCGCTAATCTTCATTCAGAAGCAGTCAATTCTTGACTGGACATAGTGTCCAGTTAAGAATTGACTGGTGGAATAATCTGGAGTTAAAGCGGTTAACTCCATTCGACATTTCATATTTGGAAAAAAATATGTGTGCTCCAAAAATCATACTGTATTTATGTGTACGTGTACTAAAGCAAACATAATTCTTCTGTAATATTTCGAGATTAAGATTTAATCATTTAATTGCATGGTGTTGCCTTCCAGCAACAAACTGTATAATAATTTTAAAAAAAATGTATGATTGAAATTCTATTTGAAAACCTGCACTTATCTGCAGTTGGTTTGTAGACAGATAGTTATAGTTTTTTTCACAGGTGGCACTGTTAATTTAAATAATATTAAATATGAAGTGTAATCGATTAGATAATTAACACTTATATTAATTAAAGAGTTGCCATCATGTATTTACAGGTTAAATAAACCAAAATTTTAGATAATCTGTTTTTATTGTATCATCTAAATTATTTCAATCAACGTCCGGAATATTCTTCAACCATAATTCCTTACCGAATATATTGAAAAAAATATTGTCTAGAAGTGATTGTTATTAATTTAGTGGCATTTTTCATGAATTGTAATCCATCGGATTCTAGGTACCTACTGTGCTTTACCAATGAAGTCCTACTTAAAAACGACTTAACTAGCAGTCACACAACTAACTGAAGCACTTTACTGTGACTGCCTTTTGTGGTTTCAATCAAAGTACGAATAATATGTACATTCCTTGATTACTCGCTAGTTTCAGGAATCTTTCCAAGTCTTAATGTACTTAAAATTTGTTTAAATAGTTTATTGGATTGTTATAATATGTCAATTTGAACTTCTTATAAACTGATGTCTTGGTCTTTACGCAGTTTAATCAATCCTGACGAGGATAAGCATCCAATGGTCGAGGCTTTAATAGGCTAATTATTATCAACACAATTATTTACAACATTCATATAAGGTATTAGAGGCTAGCCGTAGAGAACTGTAGACCCAAAATCTGTTACTTATAATAAAACAAGGAAAAATTGTGAACTGCTGAATCAACGATGAGTTTCTTTTTTATATGACAGTAGTTTATCGTTGACACTGTGGTGAAAATATTATGATACGCAATACTTACACGTCATATAAGTTAAACTTGATTGAAACGTGACTGTTTGTCTCTCATATTAATTATGGTCATTATATTTATTATTAAATATACTGTATTTTTTAGTGATATGTAGATAATTCAAATTAAAAAAACACGCCGCCCTTTTTTAAATAATACTCTTGCAACATTAACCATTAAAATCAAATTGTAATGTAAGAAAAATTGGCACTGTTCGGTTATCAGGAATACAGCGGAAAACACATTTTGAAAACACCCAATATACTGGATTATTTGTTAGTTTGGGTTAGTTTAGGTTTAAGTTAGGTTAGGTTGGGTTAGGTTAGGTTAGGTTTGGTTAGGTTAACCTAACAAATAATCCATTTTGTCGGTTATTTTCAAAATGTGTTTTCTGCTGTATGCCTGATAACCGAACAGTACCGAAAAATTATTAGTTACTAATATAATAAATTTATTAAAAAATCATAATCACTAGGTATAAAACAATAACTTTACCTTTTCCTAAAGCTAAATGCTTAAAACATATTAAAATGTTTATTTACAACCTATAGAATGAATTACACCGTGAGTTTTTATCCTTTCTTAAATAGTGCAGGCAAATATAAGTTATTGGTAAATAAAGAAACGGTAAAAAAACCAATTAAATTGAAATAAAACTTTCAATTCAATTTGCTTACCTGGAATATTGAATAATTGTGTATTTGAAGTGATTCGATTGCATTATTCCCATTACATATTTTTCTTCGGTCGTTAAAAATATACAAATTCCCAGCATGAAACTTGAATAGCTACTTAAGGGCGGACGTGCTCAGCGTGGGTCAAAATTGAGCTTTTTTTCTATTTTCAAAGAGCATGATCCTGGACATACCTTAAACGTTGTAGATAATATATTTATATAATTTTGAAGCCTTATTATCTTTTATATTTATTTTAAACATTCGATGACTGCAGAAAGTATTTTTATTATTTAAAATAGTATTCTTTTAAACCTCTCGCTCTAATGTTTTAAAATATTGTCATATTTCAGTACATAAATGTGCAGTGGTGTTAAGATTTTTTACATTTATTAATTTTTAAACGCATTTATAAAACCATCAGTATAATTTATATTGACATTATTATAGTGAAATATTTACGATAAAATATAATATTGATAATCTCTGTGATCCCAAATTTGACAAGAATTAGGCATTTTATTATTCAAAAATGGGCAAGATTAACACATTTGAATATAATTCTAAAGATACCCATTATAAGCTATGTCTTTGACCATTCAAGTGTGATAAACATCTTACGAATAATGATTACTATATAATAATTGATAATATATTGACCTAAGAATATGGTAATGTTAATATAATAAGGCTTCAAAATTATATAAATATATTATCTATAACGTGTAAGGTATGTCCAGGATCATGCTTTGAAAATAGAACAAAAGCTCCATTTTGACCTACGCTGAGCATGTCCCCCCTTAAAACATGGTGGTCGTTTTTTTTTTTTTACAAAGCCACGAGTATTATAATAATATACGATAGCTGAAAATATATTATACGATAATATTAAAATATGCGGACATTTTGACAAATGACAGTGAAGAGTATTGCACTATCCTTTGGGTGATATAGTGATATTCAACCAGAATCTTCTGATCCACGAGTTTATCATATTTTATTACGGCACCCACCAGGCGGGTACATACGGGGTGGGCGGGTTTTCTAAAACACAATTTTTCTTTTCTCAGTTTTTTTCGGCAAATAAATTCACAAAACTACAAGTTTCTCATTTACGCTTTGATTTATAATATAATATTATTTAATTCGTAACATGTATGCACAATATCAGTATTAAATAAAACCTATTACAATTGTCAATAATTCGTAATAATAATGTCGCGATTTTAATTTATCATGATTTTGCCCTAGTAACTAGATAACATTGTGTTATAGGCTGAATATAATCATCATCATTATCAGCCGAGGTTAATCCATTTCTAGATGAAGGCTTTTTCTACCCCCCCCCCCCCCCCAGAAACTAAAAAAATACAAATAATTTCAGTGAATGGAATAGTATTTAGGAAGCGTGGCACTAACATCTTTTCATTCTGACACGTTTATCGCGTAATGGAAGGCGGCCGTGTACAAATCTCGGCTGCATATACATGACGGGTGGAGATGGGGTAACTCAAATCGTAGTACTTATTTTTCTTCTTCGTCAAGATCTTAGCACTGAGGGTCATATCCCGGATGATTTTACTGACTTTTCAGAATTCTACGACACTTAAGGCCTGTATCAGTGAAACTTGTGAATTATTGGTGCAATTATCTGACGCATCTAATGGTTGTTTTAATATTTTTTCAAGACAGCGTGGACGACACAAACGATCCTTATGTTAAGTATTATGACTGTTAGGTCACGCATTCGATATCCACTTATGGATGTAACAAGTCGAAGGTGAGTAGGTGATAACTCATAGGTAAGAAATGGCAACTGGGAATGGAAAAGATGCCCGGAAAAGTGCAGGGAGAAAAGGTTATAAGAAGTAGAGTGGGTGAATGCGGAAAATAGAGCCAATTACTATATTTTTGATAAACCGTCCCTCCCACCATCTTAAAAATCAGTAATAAGTAAATGTGGATATTTTTTTGAAATGGACCCCACATACCTTTTTTCTGTGTGTGTGTTTGCCTGACACTGTTAAAGGTCCTTTCTTATTCGCTTATACCTATATCCGCCAAACAACGAACTTGTCTGGCCAATAATTGGCCATTGTAAATAATTATTGACATTGCATTAACTTGGCAAATTCTATTACATGGCATACTCTTCTCTGCTTCCTTATCAATATTTTAGAAGAGAGTTCTTTGAATCAACCTTCTCAAGTTATTTATTATTTGTACAAATAAATGTATACATCATAATATTTAAGTAGGACTATTGATGAAAATAATGTGTTTTTATAAATAATAAATAACTTACGAGTAAATAGGATGATTCAAAGAACACTTCTGTAAAATATTTCAAATGTGAGTTAGAATAGTTCTGCATTCAAACCGATTATTGGTTTTCTTTTTTGGTCGTTATACCTAACATGCAACTGCATACTCCTCATTGAAGATGGCTAGATAATATAATATTATCTACAAATCCTACAGTTCAGAATCAAAAATTAACCAACCCTGAATTTATAAAACGCCAGTAACCTGACGCTAAGTACCTCCGCTACACGAAAGTACATTATAACATGTATATATCTGAAAGCGATTGTTCTCTCAAAAGGTTACCGACCATTGATGTAGATAGTGTTTGTTACTTTTTAAAATTTAATTAAACCCTAAATCCAAGTCATATTAGAAAATAGTCAAAAAATATTCATTTATTTATTAAATATCTTAAATTATGCCATTAAACCATACACAATTTTAGATATTTTATAAATAGAAGAATGTTTTTTATCGTCAATTTGTTTAGTCTAGTATTCACTTATTAACGTATATTTGGTTAAAAATATAAATCAATAATTTAGGAAATACATATTAGTAATAAAACATCGTCAATTTTATACCTATTAACGTATATTTGTCTCAATAAGGTTAAAATATAAATTATTAATTTGAGAAATACATATGAGGTAGTAATAAAATAAAATATAAAAATATTTGTCGGAAGTTAGATTCGAACCCACGCCAACTGAACTTCAATTCAAAATTACTGCCACTTTAGACCGCTCGACTACCGTGCTCGTCGCGATGATGTGAAAAATTGTAATAAAATAGTAATGGTAATATTTTGCATTACACTCGAATTTGTGCACACAATTTTAATATCACGGCGAGCTGTAAAACATATACATGTTAACAAAACAAAGGTTGAACACTACTCCGATGCTTCAACATTATTCAGGAGAGGAAGTGTGGAATCTGTTCAGTATGCATCCTGGTAGACACAAAAGAAAGAGGCGCTCAGGCGGCTGTCACATGTGGTCAATTTCCTTCCGATCCGAAGATTTTCGCGAGGCCCGCACCCAGTAGGCCTATAACGGGGACTCCCACACCCCAGCCAGCGCCCGCTACGTGATAACTCTGCCAAATGCAAATTTTCCACGCGCCCGACGACCTCGGGGAGGTTTCTGGGCCGAAAGGGTATGTAGGAACTTCTCAACGTTTTGTGAGAGCGAATGCCTACATTACTCCCGAATGCCCATCGTTTTTGTTTCGCACGATTATGACTGACAACTATAAAACACTTTGATTTTTGTTTTACATATCGACATTGTTAACCAAAAACGGCGCTAGTGACAATTTTCAACTTCACAGGATATAAATTTTATTAGTTTCAATGTATAGGTACTTTTTATTTTCACAACCACCCTTCATAAAAAAATGTTATAACTTCGTCATATTCTAAATTAATCCAATCCCGTAAATAACACAATTTCACCATAATGACTTAACACTTATTGACTGAGCACACTCAATATTGACTTCATTATCATCGTCAGCCGTGTCGATCCATTACTGGATAAACGCCTGTCCTAGCTTCCTCCATTCGTCTCGCTCATTATTATTTTCATACCGCGTACATCACCAAACTTTATGAGTTTGTCTGTCTTGCGGGTTTTGGGGTATGTACCGCAGCCGTACCACTGCGTGACATCATTTGTCCAACGGCTATCCAAGACCGGCATGTCCAGCCACATTAACTGCTGAGTGACCTCTATTTCATCGCGTACTCTTATCTGCTTTCTTATCCATTGGTTTCTTTATGATCTTTCCGCATCATGCCCAACATGCACCTTCCCATGCCACATTGCGCTACTCGTATTTTTTAAATCACTCCTATATTAATGGCCCATGTTATAGATGCATAAATGAGCTCCTTGATAGCACCGGAGCTTCAAACCGGAAATGATATGAAAAAAAATATCGGTTTTTTCGGTTTGGTACATGTTCAAATACGCTCGTTAACATGATCTTACTCCCCACTTCAGTTGTCATTCAGTATTCGTAGGCGCAATAATTACGTCCTAGATCTTGGAAACATTTAAAAAAAAATCACTTAGAGCTGAACCGGAAAAACCGTTATTTTTTTCGGAACGAAAACTGGAACTGAACCAATATAATATATGTTTCTATCTGAACCGTAACGAAAAAAATAATTATATGAAGCGCTGGATACCACACATTGGTTGAACGCTTTACAATTGAGATGCCATAGGAGGTAACTTTTGAAGATACTACTTAGGTGCCTTTCTAGTTTGTTCTCCATGTAATCTGGTCATACACTACTGTACTACAGCGTTACAAACACTCGAATTCGTAAGTTGAAACATTAGTCATTGGCAATTGATGAGGCTTAGACACATTTTTCGGGATCGGTAGATACATACAATCTTCGGGATTCCTTCACCATGCTCGACCCTTCCTCGTCGTGTAGCGATGCTATAAAAACGACCTTTGCATTGCAGGTCTCACGTGAGCTACACAGGACCGAGGGAAGCGGCGTCATTGATTGTTCACCATGTGCTCCACTTTCCACCTTATCTTTATTTTATAATTTTAATATTTCACTGTTTGAATAGTAATTTTATACTATTTTGTGTATATGTAATAATTTATATTTCTCACGGACCTTACTTTTAGAAATTTGTTAAGAGCCGGGCGGGCGGTTGTATGCGATCCGAGGCTCGAATCACGGCGGACGAAAGAGTGATGGATGATCCCGTAGGAACAAGGAGAGAGAAATTTCTCCCTTTACAACTGACGCTGCGGTGTATATTTGAATAAGAATTCATGGACGCGGACGCCCCATCCGCATGCCCAACACGCCTCTAAGAGGAAAAAAACTTTCGCGTCCGAACCCTTCCACGACTCAGAAATTATAGCATCCGATCGTAATGTATCATTGCTGATATTTTAGACGTTTATGTATCTTTTATAGGTGTGTTCTTATTTTGAAAATAAGTACTACAATAAAAACAAAATAAACCGTTTCCTGTGTCTATTAATATTATAGTGGATTAGGTTGATGAAAACGTACGCGATTCATCTGTGTCTCATATATGATAATTGTAATTTAATTATTGTATTGGACCAAAACTAATCTTTGCCATACAGCGTTTATAATCGATTCAGAAGTGCCCATGATGCATTAAAATTATTTACCAACTCAACATTCACAAAATTTATTTATTGATAAATTATTTTACACATAAATAATATTTACATAAATATAGCCTCAAATCTTGATACACAATATTTATAATGAAAAATAAACATACACTCCAATATAAATAATAAAGTTTTATGAATATAAATTAACAGTATAGAATTTTAGTCTGCAGAAATTTGTTTATAAACAATATATATATTTATTATGACACAATATTGGTTATGTTTACAACACGTGCTCTTTACTTGGTCGTATTGAATGACAAACTTAATGACACTATGGGTAACAATACATTATGTGTTACATCAGCGCGCGCAACTTCGTCACTCGTTAAAAATACACTCTGATCTGTTTTCCCAAGCGCGCCAAAAGAAGAGTATAACTTCAAAAATGCATAATATGTATCTACCTATTTCATAATAAATTTGAGATTAAGATTGATACAAGGATCTTGGTCGCCTCATGAAGAAGTTACATAATGTTTTTTACACGGAAAATAAATGTAAACTACTTGCTCAACATATTATTGACCTACATGTTCTGAATTAAAAGCAATATAAGAATTTTCCTAAGCCCGGGATTTAAATCCGAGACTATCCATTTACCAGGCGTATACGTCACTACTCGGCCATCGTGGATGCAAGGTAATAGGTAGAAAAATATTAAGGTTCACAGCACCAACAATATATACATGCGTATAAATAAAATCGAACGCTTAACAGCTTCGTATAAAAAGTTTTTTTTAATTATTCTAACATTGGATAACATTGTGGATTACTTGGTTATAAAAAATTGTGATTATTTTCATAGTAAAGACTAATTTTAATATTATAATGACTTAATTTGCAATCCTATAAAACTAAAATCATCAATATGCATAAAGAAAAATCATTTTAATTTAATTGTAATAGTGAAAAATGACATTATAAAATATGACTATATTTATAAAACGTAGAAAACAGTTATTAAAAATTTACAGTCGCATATTAATAACACTTTGAAGTCTATTTACTCGACTTGGACATTGGTGTAGTTGTATTCTTTGTATTCTTTGTATCCTTTCAATCCTCGATCTCAAATATTTCATTATGTGTTACTAGAGTTAGATAATTAAAGTCTTGTAAATGGCCAAAGAATAGAATGAGTAAATCACCAGCGTAAATTTTACATGTCAAATATACTAATGGCGATAGGCGCTTGTTGAAGAACGTAGGCTATGATAGGTATCTGAGAAAAGCTCCTAGCTAGGACAACTATATTTACGGGACTTGAATTAGAATTTTGTTTAATCTTTTGTATTAACTGAACATAAACTATTATAATTTATTTTTTGTATTATAACATGCACTAAAATATATATTTTACAAAATAAAAGTGACTAAGAGCGGAATGCAGAAAAATTTGTCATAACTAAAATTTCCTTAGCAGAAAACACTATGCAGAAACATTGTCCTTAGTAAAGATCATTTCTATTGAAAATAATACCATATTTAAAAGTTCTCTTTCCTATAGTTTAGGTAAATTATTTTATAAATGTTAAACGATGACAAAAATATGACAACTGCATTTTATAAATGCAATAACTATAAATACATATTAATATTTAATTATAATACTCTTATGTTTTCGTTATAAGTCATTATACGTGATTCCACAGTCACCGCAAGATATTTTTTTAACATGTTACACTAGCGTCAAGTGTCATTCTATCATCTGGCATCATGTATTTCTGCGGGCTGGCGTATAAAAGTAAAATAATATTCTGCAAGTACATGCCAAACGAATTAACACTATCAATATCCATATTGAGTTACATTGTTAAATGAATTTTAGTGTATGGACTGTTTTATAGACATGCGAATTTATTTTGTCAGCAGCTATCAGTGGTAAATGGTAATACAGAAGGGGGCGTTTTCATAACAAAAGTAGTCTATGGTTAAGGATTCTTTAACTCTATACTCAGTATAGTCTATAGTTAAGTCATGCTTTTCGGCAACTTATCCTTAGGATCGAAATCTTGGATTCTGCATAAGGCTCTACGGTTACGTTAGTTGAACTTATGTCCGGTAGGCTACTCACAGTGAGCAAAATAATATAGCGCAAAGACAGGAAGGCGGTGTCATGAAAGCATCACCCGTTTAATATAACGAACAAATAAAAACAGTTCTCTGATCTCAACGAAAAACACCATCAAAGTTTATACAAAAAACTTTGGATTATACCAAACCATTGTTTGCATGTGTTAGTAGAAGATTCGTTAGACTTGGACACAGTATATTATATATGTGTATATGAATTCTAAATTAGAGACGAATGGCTCTGTTGCTTAGATAATACATAATCTTAATATATAAAAGAAAATCGGGTTAGTTACACCATTTATAACTCGAGAACGGCTGGACCGATTTTTACGATCTTTGCATTGTTGGATTTGTCTCAGCCCCGAATAGCAGAATAACTATTAAAACATTGAAAAAATTTACGGCGAAAAAAATTATGAAGAAAATTTATTTTCTCATACATTTTGACATTTTGAACAATGAACGCGCAATCGAAAATAAAAGAAAATCACAAAAAATTAAATCCGCATACAACGCCATCTCTGATACATGACAGAAACAAGAAACAAAAAAACAAAAGAAAGAATGATAGTTGAAATGTCTAACTGTCAATGGAGTAGTGTGCCCAACATTTCGTGCTTCATGTCAACAGCCAATTTGCTTGAAAACGATACTCATTAAGATATGACAATCGCTGAAGCAATTGAGTACCTTGGTATCAAATTGGGACATAAGCCATTTACAAAATTTTACAGGAGACTCACAAACATGTGTGAAAAGTGTCTGTTTTTCATATAGCATACCAATTTTAAACTCAACAATCTCTATGAAAACTACCGTTTTTGATACTTTTGGTGGATTTTTTGAAAAGAGCATCACTTGCACTACCATAATCAATTAAAACATGAATTTAGTGGGAGGTGGCGTTTGTCCCACTTTGATACCAAGGTACTCAATTGTTTCTGCATCTCCAAGTCAGATACGCACATTATTTGATATCATTATTTTGGCATGCTTCCCATCGAATCCACCTGAACTATGGAACAAGTGAAAGGATGACATGTCAGAAGACATTTTACATCGAATTTGTGTCAGTTCAGGGAATCCCGATCTCTAGGAGAATGAGGAGATACATAACCAGACTTTGCTTTTTATCGAATACATGTGTTACCTCATGTGCGGCAGTTTTTTAGTCAAGTTAGGAATGCCAACGCCACATCGTGGAATGAACGACGCTTTCAATCGAGAATTGGAACGTGATCGTGAATATGATCGAGATGCATTGAACCAATCAGTTCGAACGAATGTACCACTGTTGAACCCTCAACAGAAGGAAGTGTACGATACGTTAATGAAGGCAATTGATGATGGAAATTGTAGCTTATTTTTCCTCGACGCGCCCGGTGGAACTGGGAAGACATTCCTCGTGTCATTGATTTTGGCTACTGTTCGTGCGAGATCCGAAAATGCTGTAGCAGTTGCTTCTTCTGGAATAGCGGCCACGTTGTTAGAAGGATGTCGAACGCCTCATTCAACATTGAAATTGCCGACTGAAAAACCGACATGCAACATTGCGAAATACTCAGCAATGGCCAAAGTTTTGTTAGCAAGTAAAATCATCACCTGGGATGGATGCACAATGGCGCACAAACGCGCATTAAAAGCACTCAATCGAACTATGAAAGATCTGCGCAATGACTCAAGAAGTTTTGGAGGCGCAATGATTCTACTGTCTGCCGATTTTCGCCAAACACTACCAGTCATTCCAAGATCGACCGCTGCTGATGAAATAAATGCTTGCCTCAAATCATCGACTCTGTGGTACTATGTGAAGACACTTCAGCTGACGACAAACATGCGAGTTGCATTGCTAAACGATCCATCTGCCGAAGATTTCTCCAAGCAATTGCTGACTATCGGTGACGGCCGTGTTCCTGTCGATGAATCGAGCGGATTGATTTCGTTTTCGCTGAATTTTTCCAATTTCGTCTCAACTAAGGACGAACTCATCAACAAAGTGTTACCGAACATCATTGCTAATCACAAAGATGACAATTGGTTGAGTGAACGAGCATTCTTGCGGTAAAGAACAAAGATGTGGATCACTTAAACTTCACAATTCAAAATCAAATCGTTGGTCCACTGCATTCCTTCAAATCTATCGACTGTGTAACAAACGAAGACGAAGCAACTAACTATCCAACTGAATTTTTAAACTCATTGGATCTGTCTGGCTTGCCACCGCACAATTTACGACTGAAGGTTGGCTCGGTAGTCATCATTGAATTGAAATTGAATTACAATATGTGAACTTACCAGACCCAGGATTCGAACATGGGACCCTCGACACTAGATATAGACCGGCGCTTAATCCACGCGGTCATCGTGTGTGTACAGTGTGTAGGTACAGTTCAATATAATTAAAATACTTTTCATTTTGATTTGATTTTTGCACATTTATTGAACTTATTCATTTTGATTATTCATTTTAACTTTAATTTGAATTTAATTCAGCTAATAAGTTAACACAAGATTATTGATTCTGAGGCGGTACGAAGTTTGCCGGGTCAGCTAGTATTATATATATCCAATACGGATAGGCTTTCGTACGCCGATCTCTCCACTTACCGTTTGCAATGTCCGTTTCCTGTAACTATATTCATTTCATTTTGAAATTGTCACTATCTTGCCTTTACTATTCATGATATCAAGTACCTAGTTTCAAAAGCCCCTAAAACGATTTTAGGTAGTTCTGAGAAAAATGAGAAAAACGATTTTAGGTAGTTTTGAGAAAAATGAGAAAAAACATTTTGGCTTTCCATTTTAGGGGTATTTGAAAAGCACACTCAACCATTTTAGCGGGTTTTGAAATTTACCCTAATTTTTGATCATACGTATTGCCGGTTTTTGGCGTTTTTTAAAGTTCAATCTTTGGCCATCATATAGGCAACAAAAATATCTATCTAAATACATATCTAACACAAAATTTTTCAATAACCGTTTTAGGGGCTTTTGAAACTAGGCGCTTCATATGTCTGCAGTATAATAAGTACGTTGGTACGTAGGTACACTAATTACAAAGATAAGATACTTTTATTCTTTCTATATGTGTGTAGTTTTGACAAGGTTTTTTTCCACTACCATTCTCCTATTAAATTTGTTCACGCAAGAATCGTCATAATAATTCTTAGATAACACTAATTTGCTAACCACCTTGTTGATTTCTTAACCATTTTTTCGACTTATATATTTACACAAAGGCTTACTGAGTTATCTGACTATGTGCTAGCGTTCTGCGTGTCGAATTTGCTTGTACATATTAATTAATTTTAAAATTTACAAAACTTCTTCTCTTCTTCCACCCTGTCACGACCCAACATTAGGGCATAGGGCAAGCACAAGTTTGCGCCACTACCCTCGGTCCATCGCCAACTCTTGCGCCTCCCGCCATGTCAGACCTGCAGTACGTAGGTCGCTCCTGTAGCACCGCTGCAGGGTGAGGGAGGGCCGGCCACGGCGATGGAACCCTTGAGACTGTGCCACAAATGTACGAAGTGTCGCATTCTTTGGCGGCATCCAGAATACTTGTCCCAACCACGTAAAGCGTCTCTTCGTGATAACCTCAATCGCCGAAGGATGCTGTGACTGCTCACAAACTCGGTTGTCGTAACGCGGTCGTACCAATGTATCCCTAAAATTCGGCGGAGAAATCGATTCTCAAAGCTCAAAAGCCGAGATTCTTGAAGCTTAGTAAGATGCTATATCTCACAGCCATACAGGAGCACAGGTAGCACGCATGCGTTAAACAAACGACATTTGGTCCTTACGGAATACAGCCTAGACCTAAAACTACCTACTTAATAATGTTATTGATGTTACCACTAAATTCTAGCATCGTACGTAATAAATATAATTTTACATACAGCTTAGGTATGCTATATTTAACATATTTGTTATATAAAATAATATAATATAGATATAGTATGTACGTACATCTGTAATAAAGCAAGCAGACATTTTGGTGTTTGTAATATTGTGATATAAATTAATAACGGTGATGAACAGATTATATTTGTCGAGCCTCGACTCTGTACAAATCATTTGTATGTTTGCATTGATATTTTACATAATAGCGAAGTCGGGTATCTCGATCCAACGAAGCGAATAACATTCATATGGCATTAACTATATTATATTATCGAAGTAAATTGTATTATATTATACCCACGTACTGACATTATTGTGTATAAGCAGTTTGTGGAAAACAGAAAAAAACTAACAAAATGCCCTTTAACAAGCCTTCAACTCACTAAGTGACACTTAATTAATTTAATTTTTAAAATGTATTGATGTTTGATCATGTTTTCAATTTAATTCAACCACTTGTATGGCGGCAGACGTATAGAAAAAAACTATTGACGCAGATAATAATAAAATTATTAAGGCGATACTTCAGTGAAACGGTAAATAATTTCCAACTATAGGCGCCACGAAATTTCGGACTCGCTGGCAGTCTGAGAGCAAACGTCGAGGTGTCAATAAATCAATTTGTTTCGTGATGGCGACGGGGGTATTAATTCTTAAATTGTGTAAAGATGACTAAAAACGTTACCCATTTACTTTAAAACGAAAACATGTCAATGAATATATTATTATTGTTACTAATAGAACATACGTTAAAGTGCCCACCACCACCCGTCATATATGCACAACCGTGGATATGCACGGCCGCTTTCTATGACGCTTTAAACGTGTCTGAAAGAAGTGATTTTAAGTGCTCATTCCGTCCCGAGACGGAGCCGCACGGAACTGATGCTGCAACCATGCACCGTAGTGCTTAAAGAAGAAAGTTAAGAAAGAAAATGTTTGTTTTTGGACTGGCTCTGCTGTCCGCTGACGTTAAGCGCTTTGTGTACCCGCATACTGAGTGTCACGAATTGAAATGGATGAGTCTACAGAAGAATCGGGACTATCCCGCTCCCCATACGACATTCTTCTCAAATGCCGCAAAGTTGGCCTCGGTTGCTACCAGATCTCCATGACCAATTGGGCCCGTGTGAGGACGGACCCTGGCAAACAGCTCCGCTCGTTCGGATTCCATAAGCGGGCAATCCCAGAGGATGTGTTCAACATCTTGGTGGTCATGCCCGCAGGTACAACCCGGCCCATCTACTATCAAGCCAAACTCGTGGAGTCTGGTGGCGAAGTTGCCATGGCCGGTGAGGAACTGGCTAATCCAGTGCGAAGGTTGGAGTCTTCTAGTTTGGTGCCTGCAGAATACGTCTGGAAAAAAACGGTAAGTGTGCCGCCCCTTGGGGGAGGCGGTCCACCTCGCCTGCCATGTCGCAAATGCGGTCTTGTACACAATTTCACTTACAGTCTTCCTGTAAAGAACGTCCTCGGATCTCTGCGGTGGTGTTAGATGGACACCGGCGAGTATTTTGCTGATCCCCCTCAAGAGGAGGGTGATCGATCCTCTGACTTGGACGTGCAGATCGAGGGGTAGCACCCCCACGAGTACGGCAAGCGCATCAGTAGAAGTTGTGCGGTAGGCTTTGGTAAGCGAGATCAGCGCAAGTCGCTGCCCGCTTAGTAGTGCGCGTCTCACGAGAATTAAGGAGTTTACTCGGGAATGCCAAATGCTGGAGGCGTAACCGGCAATTCCCATGAAAATTGCGCCGTATGCAACCTTAAGGGCTCTAGGCTCAAGTCCCCAATTGCTGCCGGCCATTCGGGCCATTCTCTGATAGGCCGAATTGGCCTTAGAGACAGCCGTCTTGGCGTGGTGAACGAAAGACAGCTTGTCATCAAGAATTACTCCCAGATACGTAACCCTTTCGGAGAAACGCACTGAGGTCTGGCCAAAACGAACCGTGGGCGGCCGTCGAGTTATGTTGACCCGAGAACTACCCCTGAGGAGGACAGCTTCCGTCTTGCTCGGGGCAAAGGTCAGCTTGTTCAGCAACCCCCAATTAAGGATTCTACCCAAGGCGTCCGTGGCTGCACGCTCAAGTGCCGGTCGGCTCGTCGCCCCAACAAGCAGGAGCAAGTCGTCGGCGTACGCAACGAGCGTGCAGCCCGGAGGCAGTGGCAGGGACAGAACGTCGTCAAACAGTATGTTCCACAGAAGGGGTCCCAGGACGGAGCCCTGGGGACACCCCATGGTGGTCCTCCTGTGAATCAGGCTGGAGCCAATAAACAGAACATTAAATGGACGCATTTTGGATTTATATGACAAATTATTTTTCGGTCGGCATGCGTCATTTACACCCGCGACCCGCAATCCGCGCATCGCCTAGCCACGATCTTTTTAGACCATGCCTCAACTGAGGTATAGCCTTTATCACACTAAGTGTGCACAATTTAATCATTTGTATTTCTCAATGTTACCAGAATAAGACAAAATGCTGTAAATATACAACCGCGCATTATCAATATTGGTTTTCATATTATTATCATATATTATTATATACTCATAATAACTAATTTCTAAGTAAGTGATTAAAATGTACCTTGCCCACAGTGTGTAATGCGAATGATATAATCATTTTTATTGAAAATGTTAAATAAAATGACTACTTATCGAAATAATTTATTTCACAATTGGAATTTGGTGTAACAATTTTTTTCGATACATCTTAAAATACACTATATTATACTCATATATCGAAATTCACATTGTTATAATGCCCATTAAAAAATATATTTTATTATGAATTCAAATACACTGTGTAAATGTATTGCATAATTTTCTTTCATGTTCAATACAATAATATTTATATGTTTAACTGAAGACTTTTTATTGACTTTGAATGGCTAAAATAAAATGCATTCTCCTTTAAATTATATTTTATTTTGAGGAAGTATCATTATCAGAGCATGCTTTCTCTCTACTACAAAACCAAATTCAATATATATTTTTCTCTTTTGACCAAATCCGTTTCTCAGATTGAATATATGGATACCACACGGTGCCTCAAAGAAAGAATTTCTGTCACTCGCTAGTATTCTTGTATCTTCCCAGGTCATGCCAGCATCCCGTAGATCCGCCGTATATACTCTGTGGATATTATTTAGCCATCTTCCACGACACTATAATCCGTAACGCTTAAAGAACAGGCAAGGCAGAATGTGCTGAAAATTATCTTATACCATGTGACTAGGGATTGCAGTACCGGTATTTCAAAACCGCTATCGCATTATTTTTCGATACCGAAATACCGATATTATATTCGGTATTTAAATTTTAAAAAAATATATAAATTAACATTAAAGTTTAATGTGACAGTATTTTTTATCGGGTTGGGCGATGTCTGGTTTACTTCCGTTCCCATTTAACGCCCTTGAAGACCAGCAATGGCGTGTGCTATAAAATATTAATATTTTAAAGAGCTTTATATATATACGTATATATTATATTATATACTTATATTGTATTACTAGATACCAGGGAACTCAGAAATAATGGGAACTGAAATACATAACGGGTAAGGCGATAGCAGGTAACCGACTCGAGTAAGGAAGAATCCCTGTTAAACTTACACACGTGTCAAGAATACGTTTGACGTCGAATACTGAAAACTGCTCTCGGTTTATGCATTTACGCTCATTTAATGTTGGTGTATTACAAACACTATTGCACGTGCATAATGCGTGCTTCATTTTCGTAGGACACTCACACATTCAAAAGCCTGCATCAACATGCGGCGTATTGAATATAGCCTATCGGTATTCTATTTATTATATGTTCTGTGCTAGATACTTTTGTTTTTTCTTTTATATTTTCACGGATACCGGTATTCAATATAAAAAACCGAAATATCGGTATTAGTATTATCATTTGGTATTGCAATCCCTACATGTGGCCAAGTCAGATCCAACGTCGCTAATAAAATGTGATGCAATGGCATAGTTTATAAATGAGCATGGTCACTTACATGGGTGCTTTTATTATTCAGATGATATGTCTAAATAAATATACAATGATTGAGTAGCTGATACGACTCAACTAACATTAAAAGAAATGAATACATCCCTACATAAACGAACAAAAATGTCCCACAACGCCATTCTAACCATTTACTATATAAAATAAGCAAGCACCTTAAAATCTGTTTAATAATTATTAGATTAATTTCATAATGTTACCAACTAACTCCACCACTGATTAGGGCGCCAACCCATCTGCCAATTCCCATGCATTCAAATTAATATCATAGGTAATAAAATGTTCTTCTTTCTTTCTTTGTTTCTTTCGACCATGTCCGATCCTAATAGGATCATATGGGCCTCTACAGAGTGGAGGTTTGTATTGGCAGATTTTGTTTTTACGAGAACTGGATGTCAGCCACTTGCTCAACCTATTAGGTCTATACTCTGACTCATACATAAATTGAAAAACAATATGTGTTCTTGTCAGACCCAGGATTCGAACCTGAGACCAACGATGCTCAATGTACCTATATAATATTATAATATCTAAGTCATTGCTCTTAGGAGGTGTGTTTATATAAATAATATTTATCTCGAAATATATCTCGTAAACAAAAATATATTATTTTTGTAAATGACCTCACGCATCGTAAAATACGTGAAAATAAAGTATTATAGGAATGGACATGTTATTTGTTTTGTAAAAGTATATAATATGTGATTTTATCACCTGTCGAATCAACCTGCCTTACAAAAGACATCAAAATATCTTATAACATGAAACAATAATAAAAGAAAATCGCTCTGGGACCATTCAAATAGTCAATACAATGTGTATTTACTATTTATATTACAACTTTACTATACAATATACAGTTAGGTTTCTGTAAATTCAGTTACATAGTAAATAATATGTTTGCTGATAGGAAAATACCAAATTATATTGGTATTATTAATGTAGTATGCTATGGTAACTTAAAAAAAATACGGGTTTATAAACTTTGTAATAATAATATCTAATAGCATAAAAGAGTTTCTAATAATAATTATTACCACTAGTCGAAATAAATCGATTGCTGGATAAAGACGTTCTCTAACACTGTCCTCTAAGTGTTTTTCTTCGCCGCCTTCCGTCGAATTTGATGATAAAAAAACACCCCGCCATAAGTTTAGTTATCCTTGAGTACCAACCACAGAACAGATAATAAATAGAATACCGATAGGCAATATTCAATACGCCGCATGGTGAAGCAGGCTTTTGAATGTGTGAGTGTCCTACGAAAATGAAGCACGCATTATGCACGTGCAATAGTGTGTGTAATACACCAACATTAAATGAGCGTACATGCATAAACTGAAAGCAGTTTTTAGTATTCGACGTAAAACGTATTCTTAATACTTGTGTAAGTTTAACCCGGTTCTTCCTTACTCGAGTCGGTTACCTGCTATCGCCTTACCCGTTGTGTATTTCAGTTCCCATTATTTCTGAGTTCCCTGGTACCAACACTGTTTGAGTACATTTTTCAACTTTTATCTATGTGCCGAGCGACATTCTAGGACATTTTTACATTGATTTGTAGAGAAACAAGAAAAAAATATGGAGATACCTAATGCAAATCGTCATTTTGTATCAGCATATTTATATTAAACAGTGACATTATACCTAATCTAGGTTATTACAAGCATACTTTTAAAATATGCAATTGAAAAATATTGCGACCATACTAGTGAACAGTTGTATGATATGTTTGCGATAATAGAAAAAAATGTATTCTATGAAAATAACAGTCTACTGATGGCGATTTTATTTTTTTGATGTAAACGTTTGATTTGATACACGGCTGTAATTAGAATGAAAAATAAAATTTAAATGGAAACTCATAATTATTAATACAACATAAAAAACTGCGGTACAGTTCGATTATGAGGAATACAGCGGAAAAAACATTTTGAAAATATCCGATATACTGGATTATTTGTTAGTTTGGGTTAGTTTAGGTTAGGTTACGTTGGGTTGGGTTAGGTTAGGTTAGGTTTGGTTAGGTTAACATAACAAATAATCCAGTGTATCGGGTATTTTCAAATTGCGTTTTCCGCTGTATTCCTCATAACCGAACTGTACCAAAACTGCAATAAAATGTAGCAATGAATTCATATATTGTTATCAATACTTTCGACTGAGGTTACGTTATGCAATTTGAAGTTAGATTCTAATTGATTTAATTTTATCGAGTTTCCAACACTTTACCTAATTTCATTGTTTATGAGTAATGAAATTTTAATGCGTTTGCTAAAAGTATTAATATTTTGATACTAGCTATCTATCATATTATATATTATTATCTACACTTTTTATACTAGGTTCTATACTTAGTTACGGGCTATTTTCTGGTATTCATTTTTATATAATAACGAGAATTAAGTGTATTCTGTGGCAGTTTACAATTGCCATAGTGCCCGAAGATGCCAAAAGGCGAAACCCAGATTGCAAAAAATATAAAATGGAGTACTACAAAACCAAACCAATTAGAATATAATAATCAGTAAAATACCGAAGATGAAAGAAAATTCAACTTTTTAATAGCGTGTCTGTCCTAGTGTCCATTTTATCAATGTTACTTATCACTTTCGTTTCGCTAACGGTCATTGTTCTTCACTTATTTAATGATCCATTGAGTTTCTTTGCAATTTATCTTCATTTAAAGCCATAAATATACTAAAGTTATGTTTCAATTAAATAATACGTTATTTACGAAGAAAAAACATTCTAAGCTAAGCCGACATCTAAAGAGTGATAAAGGGTGACATGGGCATACATTATATTTATTCATTAATCATTTTGAATGATTAGAAAAAAATCGTATACCGATTTAGCGATTTTCCAAGTCGCCCTCGTGCCTCTGATAACATGAAACAATCATAAAATAAAGAAAAAAAAATGAAACAAAGATCTGCAAAAAAGATTTGAGGGTGTTTTTTATAGGCCGGTTTATGACGCGAGTAATTTTAAAACGTGACATGGGGTGATGTCGGCAAAATGTGACACTATTTCTACGTTGGGCGATGTATATTTCTTCAAATATATATTTTGTTTTCTTTTATTTTTCTCGGCTCATTTTGACCGCCTCATTGAATCAAGAATGGAAGAAAATATCAGCGAAATATGATACCTATATTATACCTATCTACTTATCATTACATATAAAAAAGTTAGGACATACATGTAGTAACCATACCACTCAGCATTACAAGGATGATACAATTCGATATTCATGTTTTGTTGATTTCTTCAATCATAACCTAGATCAACAGTATCTATTTTAATGCGACAATGTCTCTTGCAATGAATATATTTCATTTGTATAAATAACTACGACGATGCATAACTCATTACTACTCCACTCGGGTCCGGTCACTAGACACACTCACTCCTATCACTCGACTCAATCACCTGCTCTCAGTATTATCGTTAATAGTAAATTGGTAGTCATCGCAAATTCAATAATATAATTACTTATGACTATTATTAATGTAATATTATTTCCTGCTAACATTTATGTCATGCATTCCGTTTACGTCAATAGTTTTCAAATTAACAGCTGTAATACTCTTCTTCCTTTTTAACCATTTCCGGCACTTTATTGAAGCATATAAATATCATATGGCGCCTCCAAGAATCGATCTCACTCGCCAGTCTTCTAGAGTCATTTTAGGTCATGCCAATATTCCGTAGCTCCGCCGTAGATAGAATTTAGCACCCTTTTTGAATGCAGGAATACAGTTTGCTTTAAGAACAGATAAGACAGGCTGTAATTCTCTTTCAGGCATCTGCATCACATGGCCGAGCTAGGTCCAAAACCGTGAGGTGATAAAACAGCCGATCCGTCCATTATCTCCTCGTTATTTATAAAGTCATACGAGTACCACCCGCACACCTGTCAGTATCCGTTGCAATCATCTGTTTTCGAAGCTCAGTATATGGTTGCTCTAAGCCAACGTAACGTGCCATGACTCACTACTGTAAAGTACTACCATCAGAACGCAAGCGTACAATTAATAGACGGCATTTGTTTATAACTAAGTAACAGTTGTCAGTCCCAGATAATTGGCATCGAATCGAATGTCGCTCCAGCTATTCCCATTTGGCTAGCGATCTCTGTTTCCGATTTGCAATATCCCGGATGTACCCCCATGTAGTTGAAGCTATCAACACTCTCGATGTTGTGTAATATTTTATTCACATTAAACTATCATAATACGGGGTAGGTATAATATACAGGGACTTCTCTAAATAATAATAATAATGATAATAATAACAATAATAATAAAATATATCCTGCCTATTTTTGGTCAATGATTTATTTAGATACAAAAGTTATTTAAGAAAAGCTTTCGATGATTTTTTCACAGCACCAAATTTTGTGATTATTTCAGAAAGTATATTGTGCAATTTCGTAGAAAGTGTTCAATACTTTTCAGTAGGTAGACTGAATGATATTTTTTGTCTTTAGCCATTATTTAAATAAATAAATGAAATATTACAGTTGTCAACCAAAGCATTAATTTTAATATTTAAATTGAAGCAAAAAAAAAAGTATATTTAGGTACTTACATCACTTACTTACTTTAAAATCATTTTATCTGGTTAAAAGTTCGACTGAGTGAACTGCTTTGCAGAACGAAATTAATGTTAATAATCGCAATTTTATATCTTCGCTCACAATGGGAATTAAATTTACTGGCAGACATAATAATAATATTGTGAATATAAGCAAGCGACTTGTTTATTGTTATTTTCGCCTCTCAATATAATATATTTTACGTAGGTAACGGTATATAATATTGTATATAAGTCGTTGAATCGGCTATATAATTTTATCTCTCGTGCTGGAAGGTAGAATGGGGGTGTTTGCTTTGTTATCATCTGTAAAGTAAGACGTTATTTGAAAATTATCGCAGAATGCCTCCCCTGTAGCAACCGGTCGCTTTTCATGTAACGATTATATCTTTATATCATCTCAACCTGATAATGGATGCATCCAAAATAGTTATAAGTATTATATTCCACACCATATAAATAAAGTATACAGTTAGCTTAGTTAGCTTATTATTCTTCTTCTCATGGATATTAGAGCCCAGGGTGTTATTTACCCTTTACATAATATTGTTTTAGTTGATCTGTTTAGATTATCGGTGAAACTATTCTTAACAGTTAGCACTTTAGCACGTTTCCGTTATTTTTATTGGTCTTAATTAACACGGTTATCGACGGCTATCGGCGGTTATCTATTAAAATTAGCAAATGCGGCGAAAGTTTAGGTTGGTAGACATCGACGTGCCCTAGAAAAACCATGATAAGTCTGAAAATAGCGTTTTAAGTTTTATTAGCTTTTTATAATATCATATTTTTTGTGCGTGTCCTGTAAAAATTTCAGGTCTCTAGCATAAAAATTGACAAAGTTAGGTTTTCGACAATGGTGCTCTATATCTACATATCGCATCGACCAAATTAATTTGTGTTCACATAAATATCCGAGGAGTATAGTCATATATCAATAAAAAAAGTGTACTGCGTTTTATTTTACGAGTAAGAAGGTTGTTATACTTGCAATAACAGTCTTTAACGGAGATCCTAATATACGGCATGGTTTATATTGACGTATCACATTAGTTTTGAAAAATATATTGGTTTATCTTCGGAAAATATTGGAATTTGCAGTAGGTAAATGCAGTTTTAGTTAAAAAGCTACTCACTAGTCACTAGTATTAGTGTTTTATTATCAAAATATTATATTATTGAATATAAAACAAACAAAATAGAAAAGAATTATTTTGTACTAATATAGGTAGGTACTTTTACTATACTAGGACACAGTAATAATGTTTAAATATTGATTATTCATTATATTGATTCATCAGCCAATTTCAATCCACCGCAAAATAAAGACCTCCACAAGCTTTCTTCGACTATTTTCGGTTAATTACTCTTCTACTTAGATACCCAAAAAACAATGTTGTAGGTAATGTTTAAGTTTGAAATTGTTATATTATTTGATATTAAATAAATATCCAATAGAAAACGATATGGATATATCATTATAATAATTCACTGTTTCAATTATTTAGATGAGTAACAAAAGTATGTAATTATAAATAAACTTAATTTAAATAAATACCCAGCAGAAAACGACATATTTTAATTACTTAAATATTATTACCTATCACTAGAAAACAAATTGTTTTGCAATTAAAAATGTACCCACCTAAAATATCCGATCATGTCCGATCATAATGAGGCCCCCCACAGATTGGAGAACAGGTTTTGTTTTTACGAGAAATGGATGTCAGCCACTTGCTCAACCTATTAGGTACGTACTCTGACTCCGACCACAAATTGAAAAACAATTTGTATCTATTTTTCAGACCCATGATTCAAACTCGGAACCCACGATGTTATAGGCCGATGCTTATACCTATAATATTATGTTTTAACTTCAAAACATTATTTTATTTTCGGTACAGTATGACACATTTTGATTAAATTAGTCTTGTACATCGATAATAACAACTAGGCAGTATTTTCATGTTTAAATTACAAAATATTTTATTATTTAAAAGGAAGGACTTATCTAGCTAGCAAATACAAGAGAGTTTATTTTATTATTCTCTTAGTAAAATTGTTACTAATTACGGAATAATATTTATGACTTAAGAAAGTGAAAAAAAAACATTTTTATTACTCTTTCAAATGGTGAGAATTTCCGAAAGGCTTACTAATTGATTTGTACACATTGGGACCAACTTAAACTCATTGTAAAACTTAAATACGTCTGACGTGTTAATTTTATGTTTGCAATAATATAAAAGGGTATATATTATTATTACTTTGTACATTGAATGTTTCTCGAAAACGAGCTCTGTGGATTATAAATTATTATTACATGTCGGTCACCTAAAAGAAAAGATTAGCCGGGTTTTTTGAAAACTTATTTTATCTATTATTTTCAATAGAATTTTACCGAAAAACATGTATAATAGTCAGTTTATGAATCATTTATTGTTGTCTAGAATCTAGGTAAATAATATGTATGAGATGGGATTAACATATTGTGGTATCCCCGGTAGGTATAATATCAAACAAAATATCAATTGGTTTTGAAAAATCTAGTACCTACTCTCATATATACTTACCTCGTATTAATTTATTGAATATGATTGTTTTAAAATATGAAAACTAGCATAAATAGTAATTACTATTTTTTATCTAAGTTAAATCGGTCGGAGTTATATAGATCGATCAAAATAGTAAGTTAAATAAAGTGCTATGAATGATAATTGATATTAAACTATGTTTTTTTGAGAAAGCTTATTTCGTAATGTACATATTCTGATTATTTATAAAAATATCAATAATAATTTGCAAAAAAACATAAAAAGTCATACTTAAATACATTTAAATTATAAAAACTCCGTATAAAAATATATATATATCAATATGTCCCTATATCCCTTGTTAAGATTTTATAGACACGCTGTACTATTTCGAGTTAAATATTGCGCAATGTCAATTTTTCCGTAAAAGAGCGTTATAACTATAGTCGTAATTAATAAAATCGTATGGAGTAAGAAAAATGCGACGTAAAATAAGGTTTCTATCTCAGAATATGAATGTGTTATGCGGAGTCAGTAATCTATTTCGTCCGCGCAAAAGCATGTTGAATCGAGTCAAAATATAAAGTGCGTAATATTATTCCAAATAAAAACGATTTTTGGACATTATCTCAGCTGTTAATTAATGAATCACCATTAAATTTTGATAGGAATATAGACCATAAAATGGTCTATCTGATTTACTTAAATAAGATAAGAAAAAACTTACTCATTTTATATGATGAATTTAATAGCGTAAATATTTTAGTTTTTTCGCTCTCCTGAACATTTATGATTTTAGACTTATCATGGTTTTTCCTGGGGCCGTCGACATGTTGGTCATATTCGGGTATGTTCGGGTGTATCCACCTGAACCCAAAAAATTTGTATTGAAACGTCAAACATGATTATCAACATAACATACAATTTTATTAGTCATGTTATTGCGATTGCAGCATCTAGTAAAAAAAATATTATGTTACTACTAGCCACTCGATATTATTTGATAGCTCGCGGGGAACTATAAATTAAGGAAAACAGTCGTCTATTGCATCTCAATTCTCAATATTATGTAAAAATGACGTAGGTACTAGTAGGTCGCTCTAAAAGTTAACACAGCAAAGAGAGTGCCTGTTAACATTTTGGATGTTACGTTTTATGTTAGAATGGCCTCGCTGACGTGACAAGATTTAAATTTTACACAATAGATAAGAAACTGTGGCAGTATTAATTTACCACTTTTTAAAATCACTAATTAAGATGAACAATCGCATAAAAACGCAATTAACAGTGAATAAATTAATAACCAAAGCAGAAGGCCAATTTTTCATATTTTTTTGTTGTTATAAATGTTTTCTTATATTTAGTAAATAACCTTCTAATGAAAATATTCTTAAATCTTTATATTATGTCATGGTATAAAATCTTTAATATTATATGTTCTGTCCCTCTAGGTATAGTCGAAACTCTTATGCATTAATAAAACCTTTTATTTTCAAAAATTTAAATTTAAATTTAAAAAAAAATAACGGTGTCAAAACTAAGTATAATTTTATAAAATAATTACGACAAGTTATAAAAAGGAATGACTTACCTAATGGTTCCCTCCAAACCAACCACCCCGCACCACACTAAGTATTAATCGAGTGTATCACGAGGCCCTTCATTTGGACGTGATGCATCAGCAGTTTTTTATGCCTGGGAATGTCTCAGGAGCAGATACCCAATATAGAGGTCACCGGGTACTCGGTGTACTTAGGTGTGCTTTGACTGAGTTTACTGAGACATAATTTTATCTGAGAAGAGCACTGAGAATTAATAAAAATAAATGATTCCAATTAATTTACAATACATAAATATGTAAAAACAATGCGTACATCCTAAACAACGTTAAGAGAACTGATTTTCACGTCCACAATAAGATGCCGAATTAAAAAAAAGTATTATAGTTTTAAAAGTAGTATTTATATTTAAATGTAGTATTTATATAAATTATAGTATTAGTTACGTCTAGGGATTCCATCCCGGGATCCCGAGCTATTTTCGATGCCTATAAATCCCGGGATAGATAAACATAATCTCGAAACTTTCGGCATTGACTTTTTAATCAATTTTTATGGAAAATAAAATAAAAACGAAAATTTTAATAACAAATAACTACATTAGTAATAAACTGAGTTTGAATGAAGTTTGATTTATTACCCATGTGTTAGTTGCCGATTCATTTTATTTTTTCACATGAATTAATAAAAATGAGAAAGATTGGAAAAAAAACAATGCTTAGCACTAATAACAAAGTAATTCCACCATGATCTCATACGTTTTACGGCAGTTTCATATTTGGCTGACTAATTAGATTTATGAAACGGAAAATCCATAAGTACCTACACCATGATTTGCTTTACTATTATTTTAAATCTCGCTAACGTCTTTACTATCATAAACAGCAATCTAATATTAAATTCACATTATTATTTATATTACAATATTATTTACTCCATTCAACTTATTATTATTAAACGTATATTAACAATTAATGTGTTAAATAGTATAAAGTATACTAGATTAATCTTTGACCGATTTTATCAATGTTATTTTTAAATATAAAATTTTATATTAACAATGGAAAAAAATGCCAATCCCGGGATTATCAAATTGTAATCCCGAAATCCCGGGATCAGAATTTTGGCTCGGGATTGGATTCCCTAGTTACGTCATCAAATTTTGATGAAAAAAATTTACTTTTGCTGGAACAATATTAACAAAACTTGAACAGACTATAGATAACATTATTAGAACCAACTTGGCGTAGTGACTTGTTCTTTCAATGCTCCAAATGTAAAGTCTCCATACAACCTTCATCTCATATTCCGTTTGTTACCTTATTACTGAAAAACTACTGAAATTAGTTTATGAAACTTCCACAGCTTACAGACTATTTTGTTGGTACCAACTTAGCGGGGTGTTATCTACTACCGGTGTTCCAAACATGGGTATCCACACAACTTTCACCCAATACAATATACGATTTTAACTCAAAACTATCGGACCCATGTTGACGAAACTTATAGAAAACGTTTATATTACTAATTTAGTAGATTATAAAAAATAGTACCATACCGGTGTTACTAGATAAAACAAGATGAGAATAGCGTTGGTACTCGGTAAAATTATAAAATTACAGCGGTGGAGTGGTGGGGTGAGATTTATCTATACCTAAACATGGTCGAATAACGCACTTTCAATAGTTTATCACTAGTAGAAAAAGTTGTCAAACAGCATCAGTGAAATGGGGAGGTGTGAGTATAGAAACGGACGCCTATAAACGTTTTAGAATAGGTTTTAGAATCTCGGCCGCCCCACGAAAAGGTTTCTTAAGAGATTTTTGTTTTACAAAAATGGATGTTCGTCACTTGTTTAACTGATTAGTACAAAAAATACAGATTTAAAAACAACATGTAATTTTTTGAAGAACTCGAGACCCGGATCCAGGACATACGACATTACAAGCCCAACAATTAGCCGCCCCCACGATCGTAGAATAATACTCTTGCAACAAGAAGGTAAAGTAGTCGAATTGCAGCGGTGGAGTAGTGAGGTGAGCTTGATTTAACTATTAATTGTCTATCTCATTGATTCGAACAAAAAATCGAATAAGTCTATTAATTCTTCATTCTGTTTATTTGTTTTATACAGACGAAGTAACGGGTTATTGCTAGTAGGGAAATACCGAAAATAAATTATGTAAATACCTACTTATACGATTTTATGTTTGTTCGAACTAATATTGTGTATGGTACCAATAATTATGTTGGTGTGACAATTTTGTATTAAAATTGAACCTATATCGGGTTAGAAATACATCAACATTCATTATATTCAATTCAATCGCATCTAGGCAATTGAGCGTAGGAAATCGAGCGCATTCAATTTTGAGAGCGGGCAAAACATACGGCGTGGATATTTGGTCGAATGGTTGATATAAATTCAGCAGGCATCACAAACAAACGTACATTTATTACCGTTGACCCTTTTAATAATTCACCTGTTTCATCATTTAAACATGCTTTCTCAAAATTTTTGTATAAATAGATATATAATGTATTTACTTATACATATATATATATATATTCTTTTATTTTTTATTTTTCTTTTTTATCTTTTGTATATCATTTAAATATTCATTATTCTTCCTCAATTTTCTCATGTAATCTTCTTATGTAATTTCTTTATATTTATGTTATTTCACTCTTTATCTTGTTAGGCTTAGCTATATTATAATGTATATATGGAAACTTTGCTGGTTGCATTAACTTTTTATAATTATATTTTAAATTTCTGTTATCAATATGTAACTGTTTGTTTTCCTTAATAAATAAAATAAAAAAATATTATTACAGAATTGAAATAATAAATAACATATACAAATTATAATTAACTATTTCTTTTATTCAACGAATAATTCACAAGTTTTAAGAATGTTCCATTCTAATTATTGAACGTACATAATTTTGAAAAACACTTCTGAGAAAATATATTATAACCGATAAAAAAAATCTTTTTGAAAAATGTAAGACACCCCCACTGGGTCGAACCCTGCATCTCCTGCATTCTCCTGCATCCTCTATGCTACAGTAGCTTGATTTAGAAGAGCGCTGATGAGTAGGTATTAAAAAGGCCAATAGTTATAATTTGTCGCAATTAGTATGCCACCTTGTAGCATAGAGGATAATGCACGGGAGATTCAGGGTTCGATTCCCTGCCGGGGTATCTTACTTATTTCAAAAAGATTTTTTCTATTGGTTATAACATTATTTTCAAACCGATTATCGCAGTCGTATTAGATCGCCAACGCCTTAGACATTGACCCACTGACAGAGGTTGTGTAGCCAAGAATCCTTCTAACCCTTCAGCTGCTCTCTACCTTTCCCTGCGTTATGAGTTAGAGCAAATCATACTTGTCATTGCGAAAAATATGATGAAAGTGTGCGGCTTTTCTGCGTTTGATAGTGGCTTGCAGCGTATTGAATCTTCTTTATTGTAAGTACTCATATATAGCAACGTCATCTGCTTGAACGTTTTCTTGTTTTAATTCACGCATCTAAATTTTGTGATGTTCAAATTTGTGCGTTTCGTACTGTTCGGTTATCAGGAATACAGCGGAAAACACATTATGAAAATAGCCGATAAACTGGATTATTTGTTAGGTTAACCTAACCAAACCTAACCTAACCCTACCTAACCTAACCTAAACCAACCCAAACTAACAAATAATCCAGTATATCGGGTATTTTCAAAATGTGTTTTCCGCTGTATTCCTGATAACCGATAAGTACCGTGCGTTTTTCGCTATTCATACACGACTCTGTTAATGCTAATTTCTTGTACCATAACATCCATGATCAAGTTGAAACCGAGAAAAGGAAAATCCGTAGGTCTATCGAGTTTTATATAGTGATGGTACTCGTCACTAATGGTGAAAAGACGCTAGTTTTCAAGTCGGTGAAACTTGTTTGTTAATTTTGTTGAGTCAAAAAAAAATATAATTATTGTCCGGTTTCTTCATAATAGCAAAGTAATACGAAATGAAGCGATGTTAACAAATTGATGTTTGTAGAATGTCTTGAAATCGAACAATTTCTTTGGAAGTACTACTCTGACAAATTCACAAGAGTGACTGTCGGACCTGCCGAAGGTAGACTGTTACCCCGCCGCGTTATAATGTTTCAAACTACGTACTGTAAAAAGTATTCTGCGTTTAAAACGTCATAGATTCCGATGTCATTTATCACGAAAAAATATGGTTTATTACCTACCATAATATGATTTATTATGCAAAAGCAAGGTTCAATTATTGTTTTTTTTCTGATTAATTGTCTTAACGGTTGTTCAACTATTACTTTGAGGTGGTGCGGGGTAAGAGGGTTGGCAATAAAGCAATGTTTTTCCGGGGCGGCGCCGCCTCAGCATACAGGTGTAGCACTTTTACTTTAACTATAAAACTGAGCTTTTAAAAAAGTTCATTTAATGCTTAAAGTTTTCGGCGTTCTTTCCGCGTACTATATTTCAAATTCTGTCTCTTTCACTCCCGCATTCTGTGGTGTCTTAATTTTTTCCGCCACTTTTCCGCCTTTATACTTACTTTTAAACTGTGTAG
This sequence comes from Rhyacophila brunnea, assembly GCF_057557595.1. Classification (NCBI taxonomy): domain Eukaryota; kingdom Metazoa; phylum Arthropoda; class Insecta; order Trichoptera; family Rhyacophilidae; genus Rhyacophila; species Rhyacophila brunnea. The sequence goes on along the minus strand of NW_028232751.1, from coordinate 9,726,282 downwards.
AAACGCGAAAGAGCGAGAAAGACATACTTGGGGATAAGCGGGCTACACAGCATTAATATAATATTACTTTTATCACTTCTAGATTATTGTGGCAAAAACAACATTGTCATTTAGCGTTTGCCTTGAAAAATAATTCATTATGACGAACATTTCATGACTTGAACGTCAACAACATTGACACTATATTATCTACAATCGAAGTAGCGTGGCGTTACATACTTGACATATGCAGAGATTCGATGTGTCGCAGGATATAATAGGTCATCTCAAAATTGATTTATATGTAAATTCCAATATTTATCAGTGATTATGAAATCCCATGTTGTGATATCTCATTGCATTATCAGTTTAAAAAAAACTAGCTTTTAGATAAAATCCCGGTATCATATTATAGTTAGTAGTATACAACTTTATTTTAAATCTAAATGAACTAGCAGCATCTATAATATTACATTAAAAATATCCCTGATGATCGTGCAGTAATTTGATATAATTTAAACAATTATTATCAAAAACAATCATCAATATACGTTTCTACTTACTGGTAAGCGAGACTTCTGCAACTTTCTAATGAAATACTAAATGATTTCAAATATCAATAAGATTTTCACATATTACTAGTTCACCGTTAAAAATAGCTTTTGAGACTGATCTCTGACTTAAAACAACTAAACGTAAAATAAAATAAAATAAAAACGAAATGCAGCAACCAGAGCCGATCCATGTTATGCTTTTCGATTTGCAAACACTCACTCGGACGCTTGCATCATTTTGGCTATCGGTAGAAGAAAACTATTTTTTTTTATCAATAAATTGTTCATTTTTAAATGTTTTAATTTTTATTAGTATTAACAGATGGCAGTTTAAAATTAATGAATAGATTTATATTGCATTCAAGTATGTTTATACAATTTACTATGACTGGTATTTATGGTCTATGTATCAAATTATAAGGAAAAAACAAAATATTTTACCTTTCTCACGTGTGATATATACATTTTTTTTCGAAAATTGAACATAATATTATCATAAATTTGATAACGTCTTAGCAATAGATCAACGATTCATATTAATTAACATTTCGAGGGTTTATAAATTATTGCAGATATACATAAGTATGTATAGTTCACATACCATACTTATGAGTATACTTCAGTGACACGGCAAATAATTTTCAACAATAAGTGGAACGAAATTTTGGACTCGTTGCCAATCAAAGAGCGATAGTCGAGCTATGAGCACGTCAATTTGTTTTGTGATGGCGTCGGAGGAATATATTCTTAAATCGTGTAAAGATGACTAAAAAATGTTACGCAATTTACTCGAGAAAGAAAACATGCCAATGAATATATTATTATTATTACTAATATAACAATAAACATAAAATTAAATGGACGCATGTTGAATTTTTATGACAAATTATGTTTTGTTCGGCACGCGTCGTTTGCAAAATCTGCGCGTCGTGTAGTCATGATCTTTTTAGACCATGCCTTAGCTGAAGTATAGCCTTGTATATTATAATATTGTTACGTAATATATATTTATTCAGAAGATCTTGGACTCAAATATTCTCCATTTCTTCTTAAAGTCCGCGGTAGTCTAATCACTAAACTGTAAAATAATCGTGATTATGTGTGATGCTGACTATTCTGTATTTGAGCTATTTAATAACCCCATTAAAGTTTCCATCTTTTTAGAGCAAGTGACTAATATCCATTCCTCGTAAAAACAAACCTACAGTCCTTAGAGGCCCATCTGATCTTCCTGGGATCGGGCATAGTTTAAAAAAAATCCACATTATTATTTCTTGCTTAGTCATCGAATAAAAAAATTCTCACTAGCTACCTATTTCGCCTACTTGTATACTTTATACTATTTATAATTCGTTACTTAGTAAAAGATAAATATCGTACTATTTTTGTTCTTGTAACTTTATAGCAAAGTTAAGGTTTTATTTCGGTAATAATTGATACTTACACCCACGGTGGCCGCGCGGCATAAGCGTTGGACCACAAAGCCGTGGGTCCCAGGTTCGAATCCTGGGTCTGGCAAGTACGCATATTGTTTTTCAATTCGTGTGTGTCAGGGTATGGACCTAATAGGTTGAGCAAGTGGCTGACATCCATTTCTCGTAAAAAACAAAATCTGTCAATACAAACCTCCACTCTGTGGAGGCCCATATGATCCTATCAGGATCGGATATGGTCGAAAAAAAAAAAAAATGATACTAACGTAATGTAAAACTACTAACCCACTGGAATTAACAGTTAGTACCTAGACAAAAGAATAAATTGAAAAAAAAACTATTTCTTTATTCAGTTCACTCCACCATATTGCCCATGTCTACCCTTTAGGGCAGTGCTGAAGAATAAAGAACACACATAAATTGCGAGCCGGTTACGCCAGTGCTTCCAGCTTCCTCCTCGCATCAATTATCTTGAAGAAAATTTTAAATTAACTTGTAAAGAGCACTAGCCGAGCTCGGAGCTACTTACATCTACGCCACTTTAAATAACTCATCCTGCACTTTCTAAGCTCCCTGTATTAACCCATCCTCGCGATTAATCTGCCATACATGTTTAATCTATCAGAAAATATCACTAATTAAATGATTTATAATAAAGATGTAGACATCATAATCAAATATTATACAACTTTCTTACTGTGTTTTTTTTTTTGATAGACTTTTTCGTAATTTAATTTTTAGTAGGGTATTCTATGACAGTGGCGAAAGGTGGCTACAGGCTGTTAAGTACCAACATAAATAGTGCACACTAAACTTTATCAGTCATTCATACATATTTTTTTACATTGGAATAAGACTACATTGTAGAAAGTGTTGGTTTATTTTTAAAATTCAATTAAATCCTGAGTCAACCAACCCCAATGACATTAATATGGACGAAGCATCTGGAAAAAAAAATGATACTCACTTTTTTGTTAGGTCTGCCGAATGGCATAATCTGTTCTTTACGCCATTACAATAAATGTGATATTGCTATAAATTCCCGATGCTTTTTGTCAGGTCCGCCGAATGGTTTGGTTCGAACGGGTTCGCTCAAATGAACATTTACACTAGAAACACTGTTCCTAACGCCATTACAATAAAGGTCATTTGCTATAAATTCCCGATGCGTGATATCACATAATGGAAATTGCGTGACGTCTACCTATACGTGTGAGAATGTCGCTATGCGCGAATTTACTTTCTAGCTACTGTATTGAGTGCGTTGTCCATTAATAATGTCATTGACCAACCCATAATACAAATAACAGTCAAAAACTATTTGAATATCTATAAAATATTTAAAATTAGGACATTAAATCATGCATAATTTTATATTTTATCGATAGAAGAATATTTTTATTCTATAATGGTTTTTGGCTTAGCCACGATCTAATGGATTTAAAAAAATATTCCAACACCATCTTTAATAATAATATTGTTAACTCTACTAAATAAATTAGTATGACTGAAAAAATGTGCACTATTAATATATTTTCGTCGGATGACCCATAGCATAATATTACCTAAACCATTATATGGTTTAAGCAGGGTTTGATTGACTTGACCACGTTTTTATTAGCTCGTATTCTTGTTTGTCCAGTACAGATTTTTTCTTGTATGTCCAGTACAATTTTTTTCTTGTTTGTCCAAGATTTGTATTGGACGATTGAAGATTTTTAACTAACTTCCCGACTAGCTAGACATTTGAAACTTTTAGAATATATCAGAAGACGACGACAATGAATTCTTTTAATACTTTTAGCTTTAGCCATTTTTAAGCAGAATTGAATTCATTTTCAGTTAATTCTGTTTTGTATGTTTCATAAAAAAATCGTTAAAAGTAAAACACTATTATTGGTTACTAAGGGGATCCTAGCAACTAAATTATTAATATATACGTGCGTTACTATGGAAATCAATAGAAATGTCAAAATGACATTTCAGTATTTTATAATATTTATTCAGTATTTCTATCAAGTACAAAAAAAGTATTTATTGATACAAAGAATTGCCAAGTTTATAATATGATGCAACACAAAATTTAAAAACGTGGTAGGTATATAAAAAGTTATTTTTATTTTGTAATTATTTAAAAGCTAACCAGCACGATCTGCAATTTTTCTATTCTTAGTTCAATGAATACAAAATAATAAGTAATATGATAGATAAAGTTTAGTTTGCACTATTTTTGTTGGATCTTAACAGCCTACATCCAACCTTCGACACTGTCGTGTAGGGTATCATCATATAATTATTATATAATTTTACATTTTAAAATTTTGCCTGAGATACACGAAGATCTTTTGCGCAGCGATAATTTCTAAAATAATATTTTAAATTTTAATTATGATATGACAAATTAGCAAAATAAATAGAAAAATAGCGTTGCTGTCACTCGCATTTTGCACTGATTTTTTTTTATCTTTATGGCGGTTCCTTAACATAATAGAGCACAGCATGAAAAAGAGGATAAGTTTATTAATTTTTAATTGTGGATATAATAATTTTACATAGTCACGCAAGATATTTTCTTTGACAGTGGTAAAAAATCGGATTGCGTACCAATATTATATGAGCATTTTAGGCAATCTTTTCCGTCATTTGTATTGTATGAAAATAATTCCCAAATTATAGATACTAGCATAAAGTTCATATATGATTTCGTAAATCCTTGGATGGGCTATCGGCTTATAGTATGGTCTTCAAACTTTGTCGACTCACGGAACCCTTCGAATAATTATTATAAGTTTTTTTGGAGAACCCCATCCCATAATTAGAAAAATATATCGTAATATATGCCTAAAGCGGTGTGTGCTTCCCGTGATTACATATGCGTATGAAATATGGACCCTAAGTAAAAGAGAGATCCAGAAACTTAGAGTAGCACAACGTGGTATGGAGAAGTGCATGCTGGGCATAACGCGAAAGGATAAAAAGAGGAAAGAGTGGATAAGGAAGCAGACAAGGGTTTGAGATGTAATAGAGTTTATTAAATGCTTTAAATGGAGATGGACTGGACACATCGTTGGACAAATCTAGTCATCCAGTGGTATCCAAGAAGTATAAAACGCCCGCAAGTGAGACCTAGAGACCGCTGGATCGATTAAATAATAAAGTTCTGCGGAAGTACGTGGCAACGCAATACACAGGACCGAGAGAAGTGGAAGCAGCTTGAAGAGGCCTTCATCCAGCAGTGGATAGATTCAGGCTGATGATGATGATATAATATATTAATTACATTTTTTACAACCTTTTTGTCGAAATCTAGGTGTATTTGTCGAATTTTTTTTTGACTCGCGGAACCCCCAGAGGGGGTAATAATTTCAATATGATAATCTACTACATAAATAAATAGAAACAGCTATATTCTATGTCAGTTTTATGTATGCTAATTGGTGAGTGTGGGAGGGCACCACAATGAAGAGCTGATAGGGCTCTATCCTGAGGGCCAGGGCTTAGGGGTGGGGCGTGGTGGGTTGACCAGGTAAGGGAGATAAACACACACCACAAATTTGCTATAAAAGTTAAAAAAAAAAAAATTCATGAAGAATATTAATATTTTGAAATATGTGTCTCTGTGATGCAATTCGATATGGTTAAAAATTCACTTTATTTTAAATTGTTTTTAGTGTATTTTCTGATTATAAAAATGACTTTTTATCTAATATACCCACGGGTTGCATGTTACTTGGCTTCTACAAAAAGGGGTTGCGATCAGTGCTTCATAATATTATAATTGGCCAACAGCTCAATAATTCAAATGAATTTATTTAAAAATATAACAAAAAATTCGCTAAAAATACACGAAATACCCTTTTTAGGACACACTACTGTAGTGCATCACACTGCCCTCAACATAAACAATAGATAGTAGCAGCCGCTTCAGAATGGGGGGGGTCATGGTACATAGTACTTGAATATTACTTAGGACGAAACCTAGATCATAAAGAATGTTTCAAAGTAAACAAAACTTAAACCAATTAGAATAATATTGAACAGTGTTTTGTTAAAAGTTTAAACAGGCAATGTATAGAATTATAAGCTTGCAATATGCCATTATACCAACATAGGTGTAAACTTTTTAATGAGTATACGAGTACATATCTGTGATGTATAATTAGAAAAAGGTTTCATAACTAATATTTCCATCGTGTTTAGCTAATAAGTACTGTATGGACATGACATCGCATATAAACTTTTCAGTCGCAAGTCTGTTGACAATGGTTATTAAACTAATCTATTAAGCTGGTTGAGTAAATGGAATTGATTGATAATTCTGATTCAAAAATTGAGTGAAAATTATATGCCAATAGCCATTTCAATAACGGTGAATTTATTATTGAAACGCGTTCATAGATTAAATTTGCATTGTAGAGTGCTCCGGCGTGCAATGTGCATGGAACTAAATGCAGGATATTCCCACAGTCCGTACGGATATACCTACTGGTTATTATATCAAAATATCGATCGGAAAACCAACCGATTCGATGCATGTCAGTCGTATACTATCTTTAGATAGAATATAATAAAACTATAAAATTTGAGTCATTCCATATTAATTGGACAGTTCAAAAATAGTTGACATTTGTTTAAAAAATTAAAATATATAATTTAAAAATCATTAATCATAATTTATATTCAAATATTGTTATTATCATACTAGAATAGATTATTAAGATTATTTTTAGTATTCTTCTTTATCACTACAACCGACCATGGTACCCAATGACAGTAGTATAGAGAAATAGTTAAGTAAGTAGTAGAAGTGAAATAATCAAAAACACAGAGTTTGAGAAAATCACATAATAATTATGATGTAAATAAATAACCACATAGGTATGTAGATGAAAATGTAAAACCAAGTCACTCAAAAAATAGTGTCCATAAAATATTACCAATATTGTATGTACGTTTCACTGGACAAACTTACAGAAGTAACTATTGAAATTAACATATTATTTAACAGGTGTTCAATTTTATCAAATAATTCTTCATACTCGAGATTTAAGCCCCGCCTTATTCAAAAGGTAATCGACTTCCCATTATTTTCTTGTGTCCTGATTATTATCTTCACAACTCAGGTACAGAAATATTCATCGTCAAACTAGGTAATTGAAATAATTATTTATACAGATAAATGCTATTTTTTTATTGGATGAAGGTTTGCGACTGTAGCATTAATTATTGAAAATACCAAATAACTTGGTAAAGCATGCTAATCAAAACTTAATTCGAGTCGAACTAGCCATAAATTTTCAAAAAAAAATTTCCGATAGATATTTGGATGAAGTGGATGGTGTGATAAAGAGATGAGTAAAGAATTATGATTGTTCAGAGCGGTAGTGTGTTTATTAGATATTGTAGCCCGAGGCACGTTGTCACAGAGTGACAGTTCTCTACCAAGATAAAATGCGGAGTGAGATCTTCATGTAATAATCATTTATTTAACTCCTCACGATTAAATAATGCTTTTACACTGAGTATCCCATGCCTTCAATTAATTTAATATACTGGGGTTAAATTTCTTATTTATAATATTGTAATTAGTTTTGTGTGAAATTCATGTGTTAGACAATCCTATTTTTTGCCGTCGGCATTTTTTGTTGAGTAAGCATTAACCAATATGCTGACCGCCTGTGAAAAAATGTATATATATACATAATTACATACATGTTATTAATTTGAGAATACTCCTATATCACGGATTTGTGCTGATTCTCACAGAACTTGTTGATTGCCACATATATTATGTTTCTAAGTTGTTTCAAATTATGTAAATATTTATATTAAAATGCAATGAGGTTCACTGATGGGGCAGTATAGGATTTTGCTAAATTATTTTATTACTAAATTATACATTCTGATTCTTAAAATTGTCGATCTCTGATTTAGGTAACTGTTATTTTATGTTTTCCTTTCCTGAAAAAAGGTACTATTATCTGCAAACTGTAATTCACCCTACCACTTGCAACAATGAAAACCATTTTTATCAATTAGGTTAATTATCAGACGAACAGCTGTTTGTTTCTCACTCCGATAAATTATGTATTGTAAAATTACACAAAGTGTATACCTTGTAAATGCTTTATTAGTAGATGACACCAATTTAAAAAAAAAAAAATAACATAAGAGAGTCGATAGATTCCAACATTAAACTTATGTAAGAGGCGTTCCTTGGAGGACTAAAAGTATAAATCCACAAAGAAATTATTACAATTTATTTATAAATTATTATAATAAATTATATAAAATTCTACTTATCGTCACATCCATGGCCCCCACAAGGGGGGGGGCTGACACGGCCCTGGCTTGGGGGACGGGGCTCAAGGGGGGCCCGGCGAGGCGAGTCGACCAGATAAGTGAGATAAACACATATCACAAATTTGCTTCACTAGTACAAAAAAGTCTATAGAAATAGGCGCTAACTTCCTTCAATAATATTATTATTTAAAATTATGCGGTTGTCCATAATTCAAATGGATGTATTAAAATATACAAAAAACACTAAATATACACATTAATTTCACCGCGTCCACCATTTGAAAAACGCTACTGTAGAGCGTCACACTGCCCTTATCATGAGAGACACAGAATACATTTTGGGAGTTTTATCAGAGTTATGAGATGCAATAGGTTATTCAACTATTCACCCAAAAAAACAATACATGGTTATCCAACTCATGGTATGAAATTTACAGTACTGTGATTTATTATCTGTCAAATATTTTGCGCGTATTTTTTGTCATGTCGTCAGTTTAAAATTTACAATTTAACACAGTGGATCGTTTTTTATACACTGCACGATGCATAAAAATTATACAATAATACTACGAAAATGGCAAATCTTGGTCGTATGTTGTAGCTTTACGACAGGGAAATGCCAATAGAAATGACGTATTTCAAAAAAATACTACCTTATTCTTAGGTCAATACTTATTATAAAACAATCATTATTCGTCGGATGTTTATCACATTTGAATGGTCAAAGAGATAGCTTATAATCAGTATATTTAGAATTATATCTTCAAATGTGTTAATCGTGCCCATTTTTTGAATAATAAAATGCCTAATTCTTGTCAAATTTGGGATCACAGAGATTATAAAATAATATAATTTTTTATCGTAAATATGTCACTATATAATGTTAAAATTAATTTTACTAATGGTTTATAAATGCGTTTAAAAATTAATGAATGTAAAAAAACTTAACACCACTGCACATGGACTGCTGACACACTGTCTCCTTTACTTGATGAATACTATCAGTGGCTTTATCGAGCTGGCTTTCTCTTAGGTATGCTTACATACTGTAATGTAAACGCTAGTAGATATTTTCATGTGGTCACATATTTTTTCCGACATATACGCGGTATAAATGAGAACTCTACCATTTTCTGTACCTAGTCTTGACCAGTGTGTCCCTAATAATCATCTTAGAAATCGAGAGCATCAGTTGTTTGTTCTCCCTAGGTGCATAACTAACTTTCGATTGGTGATGCCAATTTGGAGGGCAATAAGTCTGTTCAACCAAATCGCTTCGGATGTTGATATACTATTTATGACTAAAGATGACTATAGGTATGCTTTGTTTTGTAAATTATTAAAATATGGTTCAATTTGCTCAATCGGTGTACTTCCATGATTTTATCATTTTTATAACAAACGGTCAGAGGTCGGTTGGAAGACGTAGACTCCGTGTCAATGGAGATGCTAGAACGGTCAGTGCAGAATAAGGAGAGACGGAGGAAGTTCTTGGCGGTAGCTAGGACTCATACTGGATTATTGGGTCACTTATTTTGACAATGATGTACCTACTTCTTACCATACTAATTTTTCATGCCGTTCAGTTTAAAGTATTTGAGACACGAAAGCTATGTATGTATATTGTGTTATTAATAATATTTTAATGTATATATACAATTAATAGGTAAATATTACAAACGCCATTGTATTAAATTAGGTAAGTACTAATTTATACTGATAAATTATTGATGTAATATAATAAGTAGTATAACACCCACGGTGGCCGCGCGGCCTAAGCGTTGGACTATCACGCCGTGGGTCTCAGGTTCGAATCCTGGGTCTGGCAAGTACACATATTGTTTTTCAATTGGTGTGTGAATCAGGGTATGGACCTAATAGGTTGAGCAAGTGGCTGACATCCATTTCTCGTAAAAAACAAAATCTGTTAATACAAACCTCTACTCTGTGGAGGCCCATATGATCCTATTAGGATCGGACATGGTCGAAAAAAGAATTAAAAATAATAAGTAGGCACCATTTTACTTTATATCCAAATTAATAATCTGACTACCCCACCTGTCATGACTGAAACATAAAACAGTCGGTAGACATATTATAATACTAACCATTTTAATATATGAAACCTATATGTAGTATGCATATGCTAGTATTAGTAACTAAGTGTCTATAATTTCGTAGTGACAGAATGCCAACAAATCGTCCGTAAATTGACATTCGATTATACTGTCAATAATGAACGCCACTCTGTACCTACTAGCGATGACAAATAACGTGTGTAGATATATATCAGTAAGTATAGTATATACAATATACATACATATATGAAATTCGTATTTGGGAGTATAAGTGGTAGTGCGTATAACATATATATGTTTTATAGTATGTAGTGACATGTAGGGCTGCTTCACTAAACGTATTTGATTAATTCGTGAAGGGAGTCCTTATAAATGGGTCGACCATTAGCTTAGCAGCTAACGACATAAAATATTTATATATTATAGGTAGAGGTTTTTTTTACACTGTTAAATTAAAGTACACACCATTAATTTCTATTAATCTTAGCCATTTTCTGTAAAATAAAATTCTTCTAAATATTTATAGGATACTCAGTGATCGCTCTCAAGAGAATGATTTTCTTATTAATATTTTCCACTTTGATGAGAAAAAACAGAATTTTATAATTAACAAAATTAAGTAGATACCACATTTTTTTTATTTCATAATTTTAATGGTGTAGTATTTATATTTAAAAAAAAATGATACTTTACAAGTTTATATTTGTGGTATACTTCTTCTTTTGGTGCGCCTTCTATCGAAGGTTGGCGACTTACTTTTGAAATTGATACAACCATCTTCTTCTTCTTCTTCTATTCGTATGCATTCCTATACCATTCTTCCGATTGCGATAAAACTTTGGTAAGTTATCGTGCGCACGCCCGCGAAGGTTTCTGAATTAGTACAACTATTTTCTTCTTATATTCGTATGCGTTCCTTTACCATTCATCCGATTGCAATCAAATTTGTGCTAAAAAATGTGCTCACGCCCGCAAATGTTTCTGAATTGATACAATCATTTTCTTCTTCTTTTCTTCTATTCTATCTTCTTCTATTTATATGCGTTCTTATACCATTCATCTGATTGCGATGAAATTTTGACCAGTTGTTGTGCGCACGCCCGCGAAGGTTTCTGAATTAGTACAACCATCTTCTTCTTATTCTATTCGTATGCGTTCCTATACCATTCATCCGATTGCGATGAAACTTTTGTCAGTTGTTGTGCGCACACCTGCGAAGGTTTCTAAATTAGTATTATATAAAATATAAAGTTTTTTGTTTGTTTGTTCCAGCCATTTTTGATTTTCTGTACTACATATTATTAATAACATTAATAACGTTTTCATATTTTGGATTCGATTTTAATTTAGTGTTCTTTTGTATGACCTTTACTCCTATTAGAATTATTTTCATATTGCCATATTGTATTACACAGATATTTTAATATTAAAAAAATAATTACCTCTTAATTTTTTTTAAATATCTACGATAAATATAACCAAGAAGCGACCCTGTGCGAAGCCGGGTACTTCAGCTAGTATATTATATAATATTTAAATAGGATAAATATTTTTCATCCGAAACGGCATTTAGTTACACATTAGAAATTGCAGTTGAAATTGAATGATCTAACCCAGTCTTTCTCAAAGTAGGCGATAACGCCCCCTTGTGGGCACTGGTGGCTTACAGGGGGGCAGTAGAAGGCTCAAAGAAAATTAGGGGGCGATAATGAAATATAGAGGGGCGACGCCAGACAAATTCTATCTATAAAAATCCCACGAAATCTAGACACGACACCATTTGAGATGCGATTTACTACTCGAATGCTTGGAGTCCCGTATAGACGGTTAAATTAGAGTCGCTTACGCATGTTATAATGTGGATGTAGCTTTATATAATATTTATGTCGTAGTCCATGGTTTTTCACACAAAATTTGTAATTCCCATCCCTATCCGAAGATTTATCCTTCACATTAGATAAGTTTTAAATTCAAAGCCTTCTTTTAATGTTAATAAAATACTTATATATTATACTAAATATGATTAAGTATGAGTTTTATTTCCTCTCATTGAAACATTCTTTGATCTCAGAAATAGGATACGGGTCACACCCTATGTATCCTATCCATATAATAATGCATGTTTAAAAATTATATTTGCAATAACTGTTTTTAAGATACGCAACAGATGGTAATGTAAAAAGGTAAGTTAAAAAATATGGGTGGCACTAGATTTTTTTTTAATCTCAAAGTGGGCGGTGGTCGAAATAAGTTTGAGAACCTGTGATCTAACTGATGATAGAATTATCCTAATTATATTGCAACATTAAATTAATTTCAGGTATGTTATTCAAAAAGCCTAGGAGAGATGTCTTGGAAAAAAATATTTATTTAGTATTTATAATTTTATCTTTAGTGTCCCACAACTGCCCCACCAAAAAAACCTAGATTACTTTTTACTTGGTAATCTAACAATTAATGAAAAATATGACAAAATGAATAAAATTCCTATTTCAAATTGTTCTCCTTTTTAACCATATCCGATCAGAAGAAGATCATAATATTATGGGGCTTTACAGAGTGTAGGTTTTTATTACGAGATATTTTTACGAGAAATGGATGGTAACCATTTGCTCAACCTATTAGTTTTCAACGTCGAAGGTGCTTAAATCTAATTCAACAATGTCCATCCATCTTATATGACGTCGACTAGGCATTCGTTAACCTTCCCGCCTCCGTAATGATAGTTTATTTATCATGACTGACTCGTAAACTATGTACATAGCCTAGTCACATAAAGTGTCCCAATTAAATAGACAGTGTGATGTGTGGGCCACTCTACAAGGCGTCCAGCTCGTTATTGTATATCTGCTTCAACCCGAATGTAAGTAATTAATGGGTCTAAAGATTCCACGTAGTATTCTACGGTCAAATGAGCCCAACATACTTTTCACGACTTTTGTCAAGCACTATATTATATCCGAGCAATACAATAATTAGTATTTTGTACAAGAAGCAAATTGCCACTTATACCCTTTGGGCTATAAAAATCATGATATAACATTATTATATTTTCCCGATGCAGTGCTCGACATGAAAATAGAGTGCTCTTCTAGAACGTTCATTTTGAATTCAAATATTTCTACATACCTACGTATGTTGTTGAAAACAGCGGTTAGAATTCAAATATCACAAACTAGTACTCCATTTCTGTCGACGTATTTACGAAAAATACAAGCCTTAATGCCGATGACAAGCAAAATATATTTATGCCATGCACAGTATTTTAAATTATCGTTTTAATCATTAAGTGTATCGTGTTGGGAATGGGACAACTGGACGCCAGGACAATTGGACGCCGCACTGTCGTAGACACGTATACAGAACGTAGACGAAGAATTTTAATCAGTTTCTATCTACTACTTAGTACTTTTAATTCATTTTACTCTTAACATAATGTTTTTTTTATTGCGGATTAAGAATTACCATGCCTAAGACTTTATATGAAATTAAAAAAAAACTCTTTTTTCGTTGGAACTTAGAGATATACATGATTAAATCATTATTTAGGTCTGCATATTTAAATTCTCACCAATTATTAAATCATAATGTAATCATTTAAATATGAATAATATTATTTAATATATTTTTGAAGAGTACCTAACGTCTATTTATTTTCAAATTGCCTAGCGTCCTGTTGTCTCGGCGCCAAATCATCCTAGACCCATCGTGTTGATAAGTCTCGAAATCATAATATTGTTATGGTGTATATAATTGCAATTTGAAATTTGATATGCTTTCTAAAATCAGGCATAATGCTAATTTCTTTGTGCTCTGTATATCAGATGACATTTTTTGCGTACATATTAAATTTATATAATTATCAACATAATCTGCCGGGGTTGATTCATTGCTAGATTAAGGCCTTCCCTAGCTTACTCTACTCTTTTCGATTTTTTCTTTGCCATTGTGGGTATTTGGCGTAGCACACTACGCTATCCAGACGGGATGGTGTGTGGTTTGTCTGTCTGTGTTTTCCATCTCATAGCCAATGAATGTTTCTCGCTTTGAGGTACCAGGGTTTTGCCTTTTACCCTTCTATATTAGCTACAGATGGGCTATACTGTCCTAAGACACACACTATCCCTGGTGACGCTACGTGGAGGCTAGAGATAGGATTTGTTGGTGTCAACTCGTAGCTCCACGGTCTTCAAGATACCTCGTCGCAGGACAGATGTTAATATGTTTCATGATGCTGTGTATCGTGCAATTAGCTTATTTGATGGCACCATAAAGGTTGCTTTGTTTTTTATTAACTATATAATGTTTGTGGACGTATTAAATAGGTTAAATTTATAATTGTATATATTATCATGTTTCTTTAATATTTATACGTCATGCTGTCTTTTCTACTTTCTTGTTATATTAGTTGTTATTTGTAATTAAGATATTTTTATATATTTGTATTTATTATGTATTATGGCGCATTAGCCAATCGCTGTAATGCCGTAATACTCTTTTTCTAAATAAATAAATAAATAAAACTATATGGCGTCTCAACACTTTATATTAACACCTTGTGAAAAAAGTATACTTCATTGAAACCGTAACCAACCACTCGTCACAATATATTTATATATATATATACGTAACTTGTTGTTAACTCTCAATACGTAAATTATCGACATACCAACTTTTGGCAGCAACTCCAAATGTTTATATATAATGGTAGATAATTTAAATTGTTGTGTGGAACTCTTAAGCCTATTTCACAATAATAATTACGAAAACAGTTTTTTTAATGATTAAATTGTTTGTAAACTATTAATTACATACTGTGTTGACAAAATAATTGTCAAGTTTTAAACATTTAACACAGCAACAAGACCCTACAAATTGTCAGCTTTATAATTAACAAAACATTTCTATCGTTTATCGGTAGATATGTCGCTGATGTGTTGTATATTTATAGTTTTGAGCGATGGAATTATATAGGGGGAAGTTTATGGAATTTTTTAAATGGGGGCGCTTTTAAAGGTGGACATGTAACCTGTGACTTGCATCTGTCAAATTACCCACGGCAGATCTAAATACTCACTGACTACACAATTAAAAAGCTTAGCTATACTGTCAATGTTGCCGTTTGGAATAGCTGAAATCAATGAATTTCTAAAAGTATATTATGTAAAATTCACAACTTTCATATTTGGAACAATAAGTATTGAGTCATTCTATAAGTTGTATTTCGTTTTTGTTTTTAAATTGAAGTGCAGATGTAGGTATAATAGTTAAATATTGTTATGTTGATAATAATATTTTGATAAGGAAGTGGTATTTAGATCTTAGCCTTACCTTACTTAAACTAAAACTAACATAACCTAACCTAGCCTAGAACAATATATTATAATAATCCAACACTCTAAACCAGCGCTGTCCAATTTCTTTTAGGCCGCGGGCCATTTTTTCTTTAGCAAACATTTCGGGGGCAAAGAGGATAGGTAAATGAAAAATCAGATAATCTCACATCAAAAGTAATTTTTTATGGAAAAAAAATCAAATAATTACTACAAGATAAAAAGAACTTTTTATATACAACGTTTTTAAATTTTCTGTTGAATCATATAAACTTGACTTGACTAGCTTAAACGATCAAAAAGAATTGTACTTGATAGAAATACTGAATAAATATAGAATACTGAAATGTCATTTTGACATTTCTTATTGATTTCCATAGTAACGCACGTAAATATTAATAATTTAGTTGCTAGGACCCCAGACCCCTAGCAACCAATAATATACTTAAATATGGCTAAAAGTATTAAAAGAATGCATTGGCATCGTGTTCTGATATATTCTTAAAGTTTCAAATGTCTAGCTAGTCGGGAAGTTAGTTAAAAATCGATTGCAAGATTTGTACTAGATAAACAACCACCGGACAAACAAGAATACGACCTAATAAAAACGTTGTAAAATAACATATAACTAGAAATAATAATAATAATAATATTATTAAGTTATTTTTAATTCATCATAAAATAATTACGTTTACAAAACAAAGATCATACTTATACGCACTTATAAGCTATTTAATGGGAGCATTGTGGCCTTAGTTGTTGAGCAACAATTTCTTTTATGTCAATATTAACATTTGTTGAGGCAAGTCTAATTATAATTTCAAGCGTGGAGTCCTTCAAGCTGTTTCTATATTTTGATTTTATGTGACGAATAAAACCTATCAGTCATATTTATTTATTTGTAATGCAATATTTCAATTCTCATCAACAAATTTATGTTTTTTTCAAGCTGGAAAAATTAAGCAGTAGGTAGGTATATTTCTTTGTTTTAAAAAAGTATTTTTAATATTTTTATTAATATAATGAAATGTTTTCATATTTTAATGTATGATGGGTAATCATATCCCCAATGTTTGATGAAAAATGTACTGTACAGCTCGCGGGCGGCAAAAAAAATTTGGCGGGCCGCATGCGGCCCGTACACCACCAGTTGGACAGCGCTGCTCTAAACTTAACCTACCGATATTTTAGAAGTTTTATTATCAGGATTATGACCTAAAGATCCCATATTTATTAAGAAGTCAATTATTGTATGATTTATAATTTTTTTTTTTAAAAGGGTTACCTATATCCTATACCTACCGTTACCTTATTACCTATACCTGTTATTAATAATATGGTATTTTAATAATTAAGTGACTTATACGTATATGCATCTTTTAATCGTTATTGCAAGATGCACATTTTTTTGAAACAATGATAAAAACGAACGTGTTACTTTATAATATTGGGCAATGCAAAGAGATATGGATGGTATACATTTTTAATCAAATCAAATCATATTTAAATAGTCCATCAACGTTATGTTTAAATAAAGATAATAACGCATAATAAGAATGTCCATGATAGTTACGTGTAATTCCTTATTAAAGATATGTTTTAATTTTTCGGTTATTCATATTAATAAATCAATGATAATATTTTGTAGATGTCAACAATCAGGTGAAATTTAGATTAGATTTAAATATTATTAGATGCATGCGAGACTAAAAGTTTTTATCTTCTACGGGCCCGAGCCTCGTTGAAAGTTAACGATTCAATCATATAATAACTTGTTTCCCTGATCAGGAAAAAAAAGCACAAATAAATTTGACAATCCATAATTTTTTTATATATTTAGTAAACTAACATCTTACTTTTTTTTAGTACCTACTTCACCCACGAGATCTGTCCAAAGCCACTTGATTTCAGCTGTTTTAAACGCAGGAGGTGGTTAAATCTAATTTAACAATATCTTTTCATTTTATATGAGGTTGACAAGGCTTTCTTCGTTAGTCTTTCGGCCTCCATTATGACAGTTTATTTATTATGTGTGACTCGTACATTATGTGTACATCGCCCAGTCATATAAAGTGGCCCAATTTGATGGACCGTGTGATATGTGGGCCACTCTACAAGACGTATATAACTCGTTATTGTATATTCACTTCACCCCGACTGTATGTAATTGATGGGTCCAAAGATACCATACAACATGCTCCGGTCAAACAAAATTTTCACGACTTTTGTCATGTACCAGATATCCGAGCGAAATATAATAATTATTGTTTTCTACAAGATAAATTTCAAATGACGGTTTAATACCTTGAATATTTGTCAAACTAATATATTATACTATAATAATTATTATTATCATAAATAATAATCAAAAATTGAGTCAGTCATTATATTGGTACTCGTACATTCTATTTCACAGTATTACTATTATTGATACATCACAGCCTCGTGAGAAAAACGCTGTGTGTCAAACATATGTACACGAGATCGATTCCCACGTCGGCAATCACCCATCCATCCGACGGCTGTGTGGGGGAGAGTGGCATGAATTATGGTTGGACTATTTCTACAGGTATCATCTAATATAAATTTATCTCACGCTGTATCATGTAAAACATAAATAATATGTACATCGCATGGTATATAAATCATCCAAACAGTGATATAAATTTAATACAAGGGTTATACATGTAGGGATTATTAATTAATTGAGTATTTATTACGAGCATATATATATATGTTATAAAATATAATGTGGTATTGGTTTAAATAGCTTATATCCATTTGAATCCATTAGAATAATTTACTAAATTATAATAATGAAATTGAAATGATTGGCTATTAATCCTTTGATGTAAAAGCACTACACCGACTATCTACTGCTATTTTAAATCCCTCTATTTGAAACGAAAAGTGACGTACAGTTTTTCTATTATTCTACCTACAATATCAATTAATTAAATTGAAATCTATTGCACGAAGTGTTCGTCTATTTTTTTTATAAAGAGAATTTTATTATATAAAGTGTTAAGCTAACTGAAAATCAATATAGGTATTACGGATTTCACTACTAGAAACTTCGATAGCATATTAATCATTATTAATTATATTAAGTAATTATTATACTATATTAATATGAAGTCAGTATCAATTAGTATTCCTAATAAAATGCTGTTTTTTTATATTGATAACAATGTTTATTTGAAGTTTCAAATCATATTATTAAGTTCATGCATTTTACTATTCGTTTAATTTCGAATCTTGGTGGCTAACGCCCAAATGGCAGCCAAGCTGGCAAAACTGGCAGATCTTCTGAATAATGTAATCAGCAGCTAAATTAATTAGTAGATTAAAAATATTAAGGTGATTGTAACAAGTCTTACAGTGAACATAAAAAATGCATTTAATATATTATGTCTCTTATATTATAAATCATTTTGTTAAATATTTAATCCAATATTTAATAATATATTCTGAACAACTAATTATTTCGGGAACAATTTATACCTATTTACTTAGGTACTATTTCGAATTGAATAGGAGTTAGGGAGAAGTTGTGTAACAAGTAATTTTGCTTCTCATTATTTTGCACTGTTGCTTAAACTTTTATTTTTATATAAAATAATAATCACAATTATTTCTTATTCTAGGCAGGCTATATAAAGCTATTATTGTGATTTTTTTCTTTGTCAAATTTATTGAAAAATCGATGAGTGAATATCAGTCAATCGTTTTAACTTCTGATCCAAGGATTTCTGATAAAATCGTAAAACAGATACGACATTAGACTATATTTTTGAATGTTTTGATAGATTTATAATGATTCCTTTTAGGAGTATCTTTTGAAGGTCAAAAGAAATAATGTCGATTGTTAAAAATCATTTTGTTTCGTTTTCCGCATATGTAATAGAAAAAAATATATCTTAGTGAGAAAGTAAATTTTCAATAATTATTTCACTTACATTATCCAGCAGTGAAGAGTAGCTGTTACACAGAAGTAGGCTATGGGTAACCGAATTGAATTGTAAAGACAGTAGTTATACCTACCCAAGGAGCTTGAAACTGAATTTCCTTTCACCAGTAGTTTATCTACTGACAACTATTTACTGAGCTTAAAAGTATTATAATTAAGCATTGTTACATATATCTATAATATAAAAATCAATATTTGTTTGTTTGTTTGTTTGTTTGTTCGTATTTTATGCGCTGCCAAACCAACCATCCGATTGCGATAAAACTTTGTTAACTTATTGCTTGCACTTCCGCGAAGAGTATAGGCTATATCTTATATATAAAAATGAATGTCTGTCTGTCTGTATGCCTGTCTGTTTGTCTGTCTTTCTATCTGTCCCGTATGCGTTCCTATACCGTTCATCCGATTGCGATGAAATTTTGGTAAGTGGTTGTATACACACCTGCAAAGGTTTTTAAATTAGAAAAATCATCACCTTCTTCTTCTTATTTATTCTATTTTCTATTATTAGTATGGTTCCTATACCATTCATTCGATTGCGACGAAATTTTCGTCAGTTATTGTACGCACACCCGCAAAGGTTTCTAAATCAGAAAAACCATCTTCTTCTTCATTATATTTTCTTTTATTAGTATGTTTCCCATACCATTCATCCGATTACGATGAAACCTTCGTCAGTTGTGGTAACACCTGCGAAGGTTTCTAAATTAGTATTATATAAAATACAAAGTTTGTTGTTTGTTTGTTCCATCCAATTTAGATTTTTTTTTACTACATATTAATAACATTAATAACGTTTGCATATTTTGGATTTGATTTTAATTTAGTGGTCTTTTGTTTGACCTTTACTCCTACTATTAATTATTTTCATATTGCCATATTGTATAACACAGATATTTTAATATTAAAAAAATAATTACCTCTTATTATTTTTTAAATATCTAAGATAAATATAACCTCGAAGCGACCCTGTGCGAAGCCGGGTACTTCAGCTAGTATTTTATAAAAATATCAGTCGCGGAATTGAACCTGGTCTCACACCACGGCGCTTTTTATGGCCTCATCGACCGAGCTGCAGATGAACTTTCAAAATTAGTGAAAAATAATATATATTATGTAGATATATAATCAAAACCAAACTAGACAAAGGGCTCTTTGACAAATAATCTCTTCTCGCTCATACAACTGTAATATTATTTCTGACGTCATCGGTATTTGTGTTTAGAGACACAGAAAGGTTTTTGTGTTCCCTGTTGAACGCGGAGAATTGCTGCAATAATCGAGATTTCATTACTAATTTCACGTAAATATGATTTCTTTTACCGCTCATTAATTTTAGTTTAATCATTAAAATATATTAAATGAGTATTTGCTTTACGCTAATAAAGATGAATTATTTTAATTAAAATACTAGCGAGTACCCGGCATGCATTGCAATGCCACCCAAAAAAAGAAAGTGTTTTAATTCTGTTTATTGAAGTGCTTATTTATTAACTACTTAAGCTACAATATTTTTTGTTTTTCCGTCTGGTACGTATACAAATAAATCAGAATATTTTCCAATGCGTGAGCAGGCCACATACAGCTCTTCATACGAGAAGCATGGATTTTCCAAATTTGGTATAGGAACGCATACGAATATAAAAAGATAGAATAGAAGAAGAAGGTGACTATACTAATTCAGAAACCTTCGCGGGCGTGCACACAACAACTCACAAAAGTTGTATTGCAAGAGATGCATTGTATAGGAACGCATACGAATAGAAGAAGAAGATGGTTGTACTAATTCAGAAACCTTTGCGGGTGTGCGCACAACAACTGACGAAAGTTTCATCGCAATCGGATGAATGGTATAGGAACCATACGAATAAAATAAGATAGAATGAAGAAGAAGAAGAAGAAAAAGATGGTTTTTCTAATTCAGAAATCATCGCGGGTGTGCGCACAATAACTGATGAAACTTTCATCGCAATCGGATGAATGGTATGGGAACGCATACGGGACACACACACACAGACAAACATTCATTTCTATATATAGATTTAGGTACCATTAAGAGATGGTCTAATTAATTCTCTAGTAACTGTTACTACTATTATCGCATGATTTTAATGTATTTCGATAACTTTCTGCGTTATAAGTATTTTTGTATGCTTGACTACATAAATACTAAAACATAATAATATAAATCATACACTTTACTAATATAAACGGATTTGAATCTTTTGAATTAAACAAAAAATAATAGTAGTTTAAAAATTATCCGTTGTGTGCTAATATACAGCTTTTTTGGCTGTTAAGTTAAAAACCAACCGTAAGTATTATTTTTTTACTTCTTGTGACGTTTGTTTAGTTACACACTTAACACCAGGACGATTTCCTCTACCGGTGATTTTACTATACGTCAGAAAAATAGAATAACTTTTAATTGTTCAATAACTGACATAAAAAATATTTGGGTGCTACTGGTAGGGCAAGGAGCAACAGTTTTCATTAATTTTTGTTGCTCGCTGTTTTGAAGGGGCACATCCTGACGCAATATACAAGCTCGATGTAGCGTACTCTCCTTATATCCTACGTACCTATCTACCCTTCAGTAAAATATCTGAAATTACACGTTTCTTGGAAATAATATAAAATTGCCTGCGCGAGGCAAACTCGGTAGCAATATTTCAGAGGTGCGATTTGATCTTTAAGTGACAACGCTTTAACAGATAGATATTGTGTAATAATATTATTGTATTGACAAATACGAATTGAAAAATGAAACCTATGCTTGATATTTACTTACATTTTAAGTCGAGTCGCTTACGTACTAGGTAGATTGAATATTACCATCGTTAAAAAGAATATGATTTTATTATTATTTATATTACCTACTAAGTTTTTTTTAACAATCAAATGGATATACATAATTTTGAAAACACTTCTGAGAAAATATATTATAATCAATAGAATAAATCTTTTTTAAAATTAAAATGTTACATTCTTAAATCTTGTGAATTAATTATTCGTTGAATAAAAAAAATAGTTGATTAAAAATCAAATGGATGATTGCAACCATGACCCCCACAAGGGGGGGGGGGGCTGACAGGGCTGTAGCCTGAGGGCCCCGGCGAGGCGAGTCGACCAGATAAATAAGATAACAAGAGACACACATCACAAATTTGCTTGAATAGTAAAAAAAGTCGCCAGCGCGCTATCTTCCTTCAACATTATTATTATTTTAAATTATATAGTTGTACGATACAATTTTTATTTGTTATCATTACTCGACATCTCCATAATTCGAATGGATGTATTAAAATATACAATAAAACACTAAATATACAGATTAATTTTACCACGTATACCATTTGGAAAACGCTACTGTAGAACGTCACACTGTCTTTATCCTTAGCGATAGGTAGGGGGGCCTGCCTAAGATCCTAGTCTGGGGGCCCGCTTCACGATGTGGGGCACATGATTGCAACATATTACTATTAAGAAGTTTTAACTGAAGAGTAGTCATATTATTTAACAAAAATCTTTTTATTGTTTACTGTTAAATTACCAACTTAACATAACTGTGCCTAACAGTGGCGAAGGTTGGAGGTAGGCTATTAAGATACAACATAAATAGTGCACACTAAACCTTATCTGTCACACGTATTTGTTTCTATTGAAATAAAAATACAATTTTCAGATGGTGTTAGTTAGTTTTTTAAATTCAATTAAGCCCTGCCTAAACCGAACCACTGAAGTTAAGCGCTCTCCACCAAAATTCGCCCCGCACCACACTCAGTCTTAATCGAGCCTATCACGGGACCCTACAATTCGTGATGTGAAGCATCTGAAACAATTGGAATGGGAGTGTCCTGGGAGAAGATGCCCTAGACTTAGGTTTCTATGCTCAAAGTGAGCTCTGATTGAGTTTAATGAGTTTATTTTAATGCAAAGTGCTAAGAAGAGAAAAGCACATGGAAATTACGAAAAGAAAATGAAGTTACGTTGTTATAGCAAATAAAACGAAGCTAATCATACGGACAGCAAAAATTATGTGAAGAGATCTTGACGCCCGCAGTAAGACGCCGAATTTTTTTTAAAAGCAAGATAACTGGCCTTAGTAGCAACCAAGTCGGACGGGCCGATGGGCCCAACAGCTGGTTGAACCGACTTGAGCTTTTCCTTCCGTTCGGAGCATATACTCAGGACATTCACAGAGGATGTGGTTGGAATCCTGTATTTCCTCTCCGCATCGACATGTCGGACGGCTTGCAAGTCCAAGCTCAAAGAGCTTGCCAGCGAAACCACCGTGTCTAGTCACAGCTTGACTGGTGTGATGGTCAGGAGTCATATATTTGGTTATCTCCATTTGCCACTTTATATCTGAAAAAAATATATGTATGTGTACCGGCCCTTGATTGATTCGTCTCACTTTCGCTCCCATGTCTTCCACGCCGCGTCAAGCGTCATAAGACGTATTCTCCATTATAATAATTTAGGTGTGTTATAAGCGATCCGACAAAAATAGTGTGCACTATGTATGTCAAATCTTAGCAGCCTACTTACACCCTTCGCCACTGGTGCCTAACATAACCTTACCCAAGGTAATCAGAATTAATCAGTCCTAACTTCATCTAAAATAACCTCACCTAATTTTTTCGGTTAAAGTTACTACATGAAGTACCTATAACCACAGATAATTTATAGATTATGAATTCTGCTAACACTTATTTCATAGATTAAATATTTGTTTTTTTTCTTAGCAATTCTCTGTTGTTTCAAATTACTGAAATTAAAATTGACTTGTAAAAACTAAAATTGTAAAATTTGTAAACTTGAACATAATACAAATCTAAAAACGTATCTCACTCAATCTAAGCCGACCTAACCTATTTTTTTTTTTGTTAATATTTTCTGTAGATTTTAATTATCTACCTACTGAGATTGGGGTTTTAGTCTTCAAAATGCATTAACCAATAAGCAAGGCTTAATACAAATCTGAATTTTGGAGTCAGAAAGCCTTAAGTCAAATATTGCGTTCATTGTGATTTACCAGGCAGAAACAATGGATTAAAATAGTTAGTAGTAGTAACAACTAGGTACTAGTTAAAATTGTCGTGATTCAACAAGATTTCCGTAGCTTAATTGGAAAAGCATACTGGCGCGAATCCAGCAGATACAGGTTCAAGTCCCGTCGGGTGTCATATTTTTTCTACAAAATGATTTTTTCTTGTGTGTATATGCATGAGATGTTTTCAAATTATGTATAATTAAGTATGTACACTCAAAAAATAGTTTTAAAAAATACTACTACATAAATTATATTTAACAATTTTTACAACCCTTATTTTTAAGGGAAGTAGTGTGACTTTGTGCTTGCTCTATTCTCTGATACTGAAGCGTAACATGGTGAAGTATTCTCACAACACTTATAACTTGTAACCCTAATCCAAGCGGTTGAACGAAAAATGAATTGGAAAACAATACAAACATCCTATGCTAGAATCCAAATAGATTAATTTGTACTTACTCGTATGTACCTATTATCAATCAACTAGTACTTATAGTAGATACTTACATTGTTTAATATTTTCTTTTTAGCGTACTTATCTCTTCGCCCAGCACCTGAGACCGTGTGAATCCTCTAATACGATGACTCTTGTAGTATTACAAAAGGGCGATATTACTCAAGCCAAATGAATCCATGTGATTAACCCATAAGAAATCAGAGTGTCAAATACATCTTTTCATTCACAAAGTGAATGTTATTTTAATATTATATTATGTTATAAGATGAATGATTGTTAATCATTCACTTAATCCATGAGATTCATTCTATGGATAAAACACACGTTGAGAATATTCTAAAATGTATTCACAATGATATATTATAGATTCGCATGTTTCATTGGCTATTTTTTTCAGGCAATAGCACAATGTAATCTCTCTTATCTTATCACTATGGGAATTATTATTCCTTTATTTTGGATGACAGATTATTATTGTGTTCTTTAGAATTATTTTTCTTTCAAAAGCCTATGTTTGATTTTCTGAAATCCCCAAAAAAGCTCCAGAATGTGATTCCAAGATTTTTTCATTTTACAGTACACGTAAACTTTAAAAAAAATTCAAATCGGATCCTGAAGAGAACCTTTTCAATTGAGTGGCGAAAGTACATATATATTTTTAGGCACCGTGAAATGAAAAACTTTGAATTTGTAGCTTAATGGGATTAATGTGTAGTAGGTTTTCTTTAAAAATATATATATTTTTAAATGTGATATGTTAATTTGAGTTATATATGAAAATAGTTAATATACTGTTATGATTAGGGATTGGGATTTTAGGTTAAGGACCATTCATTAAAAGAACATTGTTTTCTACACTATTTATTACGAAAATATAATACAAAACTTACTATGTATTATATTGTGAATGCTCACAATATCTACATACATAGAATATTGCATCAATAATTTTGTATCAATGAATAATATAGATTCACTATGATCAATAATCAATAAACATGACATTTTTTTTGTAATTCAACTCCAAATTTTTAAAATTGGATAATTTATAATATTATCAAATAAAAAAAATTAAATGTCTTGCGGTTAAATACTCAAGTGGTTAATATACATGTATATTAATATTACACTTATCATTTTTATGACATTTTCAAAAATAAAATAGTTAAAATACATTACCGATCTTTTTTGAATAAAAATCATATAATATTTTATATGAATGTGTTTTTTTTAGTTTGTATAAATAGTTTTAATTTATCTTACTTGCGATATCTTGGACAGATGTATGGCCTTGTTACTACTGCAAGAATTGGTAATTTGCTCGTTGCCCAGGAGTTCCGATTATATTGTGTAAAACCTTTGAGAGAAATATAGTACACCATAATACATGGCAATATCGCTTAGTGCTTGACTATAATCAGTTAAGTATTGTTCAATGTTTTATTTTATATTATATATAGATCAACCAATAAACATAATATCATAAGCCACATAATATATTATGTGAGTTTTATTTAAATTAATATTTATAACGTTAAATTATTTCTACATAAACGATAGGTATATTACACTGCCAAAAGTAAGAGTAAATTAATATACAGGTTAGTTTACACCAGAGGGTAATCCTCATCTGAATAATAGGTTAATAGACCAATGCATGAATGTATCGAATTCATCTGAAGGGTTTACCTTAATTGTAATGTTCCGTTATATTTCATAATTTTAATTGGTGTAAATGCTCCCTATAATTGCAATGTTCATTGGAAATTTACTAAATACTTTTAATGAGGTATTGAACTTAAAAAAAATCTTTTCAACATTTTAAACCACCTTCATAGTTACGAAGTACCTGAATAAAATATATGACATATTGTTCAGAAAATTCAATCTTTTAAAAACCACGTAAAGATAAGCAGAAGTATAATTAACTGTATTAAATAATATCATTTATAACTTAAGAAGTACAACAATATTAGTAAAGTTTATTAAGTAAAATCAACATCGTGGAGAAGAGACTAATACCTACCTTGTACACTCGATTACTGACAAGTTGTCACTAATTGGTTTGAATACCGCGGCAAAAATAAATATTATGTAAATTTTCAATATATCGTGTATTCGTATGTAAGGTATAGTTTTAATGAATTGAAGGTATTAATTGCTGACAGATAAGTGGTTTTGCAGCGACTGTTATACGGTGAATATATCAACATATATGATAAACCTAGAAAAGTATGGCAACTCCATTTAATAGTCCATGTCTCAAGAATGGAAGACATCCAACCGCTCAAGAAACTGTTGTTCAATAGACAGGAAGAGAATCGATGGTTGGATTGTTAAAAAAGAGACACGGCACTCCTGAGACGAAGGCAGTGTAAATGAGCGTGTGGCAGATAAGTGAGAATGGTGACGTTAGTCGGAAGTAAATAAGACTGCATTAAATTGTAGTCCCGTTGATAACAAAATTATTCTTATTTCAGTCGGTGAACAGCAGTATTCTAATACAAAATAGACACTATCTATACTTTCTGTGTATGATTATTATTATAATATCATAACGTTATGTATTTGTTTAATTGGTTGATCTTTATATTATTTGAACGTGTATTATGTCATAATAATAATATATATAATCATAACATCGCAAGCAGTTTTCGGTTTAAGATTATTAAACCAAAGATAAATTGAACACTATAGGTAAGTACATAACAAAAATATTTCGCATTTGCGGTAGCATTTTATTAGTAGTATCATTTTCCGTGGTAAATAAAAACAATTTTTCTAATTGTCGAAATAGCTTTTAGGGGAAGAGACCAAATTCTAGTATTTACTATGAAATAGTTTTTTTTTATTAATTTAGATTTATTTTGAATACTTCTCGTCTAAGAAAAACCAACTAAGTTTCAATAATTTATTGTTTCTAAAAGCTTTGTTTAATATTTTCGCATACATCTACGCATTTTTACATATAAGCTAATTAATTATATAGGTTGATAGCGGCCGCAGAAACACGGCAGGTGGTTTGAATCAATTTGTAAAGACAGGATACTTTTTCAATTAAATTTTTACAATAATAAGTTACTTATAGCATTCTGACGTGATTTCATTATATTATAACAGTAGTATAATGTGACAACATGAAAATCATGTTTATATTTTGATGTTTACACTATCGCCTAACAGGGCAGCGCAAGAGCTTTTTAGTTATAATTCCACTAATTTGTTTATTTATGTTATCACTATGCTAATTATTCATTGTTTAAGTTATTTAATTTACCAGAAATGCACCTAAATAATATTAAAAGTGCCCTAATGCGCCTCAAGCCCAAGTATAATTCTGTATAATATATTATAGAAATTGTTTTAGTTATAGTAATTGAAATCACGTCATTTTTTAGTTGAGCTTGATTTGTTAACTAACACCTGCTGTGTTTTTTGCAATAATCATTGTATTACATTCAATAGATAACCAATTTGTATGTAAGACGATAAAATACTTGTAGTAAAAAAATCGCAACGCTTTTAAAGCGCATAAATCAGTTGCATCCAAAATTTTTGATGACTCCTCACAAATAAAAATTACTATTACGCGCAATAACTAAAAAAAACATGTGCATTTTCTGGGTAAATTTCATACAACTCTCGCAATAAATAAGCAAAACATTTTTCATGTTAATTATGTAGTTCTACGACATTAATGTTTTAAGTATTTAAAAAAAGCTCTGCGCTGTTTGTTGGCGATTTTTATTTTACATATACTATATTGCAATAAGTGCATTTATATAATATTATGTATATATATATTATTAGATAATAATAATGATTATAGTTGGCGAATTAAAGTATTAATAATTATCGTATAATACAATGAAATAAATTTAACATAAAATGAAGTATTAAAAAAAAATCTATATGGGTAAAAACTTATTACGTTATTTAAACTAAATGCCTAATCACTTTTGCTGATTGGCAACATTTTTCGCAGTTATACATGTATAATAAATTAATACAATAATTATTAAAAAGTTTAATTATATTTAATATGATAAAGAAAATGGTCAAAATAAATTGATGGCATCAAAAGTGATCATGGACTACATAATTAGGAATCATAACCTTCATTTTGAATGTTAATATTTTTTTTTTTTGAAAAAAAAAATCAGGCGTTAGACGCCAGGCATATAAACCAAAACAATACAAGGTATAATAAGTATTAATATTTTACATAGTTACAGATGACAAATTTAATTTTACTTGGTACATTATCTTATTTTCTTACAAAAATTCAAATAATCTCAGATAACATTTAAAAATAACGTAAAACACAGTCTAAGCAGTTCTACAGCCGAAACTATTACATGCTACATGTATGTACCTATTACAATATTATATTGGATTAACCACTCAATTAATACAAGACATAATTTATATTAATATAATGTTTATATTTTCTTCATAAATACTGCCAACACTATAACATTATATGTACACTGTAGTGAGGCTTTTATACTAAAGTATGTTATAATATAAGTTTATATTGTTTAACACTGTTGTTGAATACGGCTTAAAAAGTAAAATAAAAACACATATTATTTGGGATTAACAATTATTTAAACAAAAAAAAAGTTTTAAATATTATTACATAATTAAATGTTTTTTTTATTGATACTAAATAAAAGTAGGTATAAGATATACCTACCTAATAACATATGATTCCATAAAATGAAAAAAAATATAATTTATTTATAATCAGTTACGCAATACGTAATTGTATAGCGTTGCAATTTGTTAAGTTTATCGATGACTTTATTTTTTTTTTATTTTTTAGAATATTGAAATAAAAGTATGTAGATAATAATACTTTAAAACATTATGTTTTTTCGCAATAAATTTAGATACACACATTGTACACTATGTGTGATATAATATTCGCTAATATTCATCTACCTCTACTCATATAATATGCATCAGTAAATATTTTTATACGAAATAATTGAAAGTAGATTGCTCATAATTTTTCTTCTAAGGACGATCAAACACGAAGCCTTGAATAAGTTTACACTTTTAAATTTAGTCTCAATTTTAATACATAAATATAATATAATAAATGTATATTTTTTAATACTCGCTAGTAATTGCCAAAAATTATTGCGCTTCTAAATTGCTTATAATTTCGTTGATAATGCAGAATTTATTGCTTTAGCTATAATTGCTTCCCTAAATATTATATCATATTTTTTATTTATTGCTTTTCCTTGATTAACTGATTTATAAATATCATGAAAGTTATATGACTTTAAAATAGCATCCTTTCAGTCACAATAATAATTATGTGATCTAATTTTATATCTTATGATGAAATCGTAACATACTGATCGACCGATATAAGTTGGCCGTCTATTAAAAGCTACATGACCGAAAAAAATTACGTTTGTTTAAATTTTAGAAAAAAAAGCATATAATTAAAACAATATTCGTAATCACAAAACAGTATTACTGAATCATTTAACACCCTTATTATTTCTTCAGTTTGTGAATCCGTGGTGTATAAAATTAATTCAGTCGTAGACAAGTAATTGGTAATGGTTATGTCAACTCAGTATAATACAAAATATTGACTTTATTACATTTTTATAAAAAAAAAACGGGGGAATCTAGCTAAATAATTATTATACATATTATTCGCAGAATGCTTAAAAAACGCAGTCATTTAAAAAAAAAATATTGTAGTCATATTATAATAAATTAATATTTGTGTGACATAAAGTTGTGCCAACTACAATGATCTAATTCTTGCAGCTAATTTTATGTTACATGTTACATTTATATTCTTGTTATACAGATTTATTTCTAATCATATTATTTGAAAGTTTTACATTAAGTATATTATATCATACGATTATTTACTATATTAGAATACAATATTGCTCTAAGTTGCCTCCCAGCTAGCCTTGGCCAATTATTAGCACAGGTCTCCGTCTGGTCAGCGATATCTTAAACCTATTATTGCTTGTGAATACCCAGCTAATCAAATCGTCGTTACTGGCATCATAAACGCATTTGTTTCATGTTACGAAATCGATGTTTTACTCGTTGTTATTATATAAGCAAAAATACTTATTGAATCCAGTTATGAGGTCATGGCTTAACTTCACTCACGTACAAAAATGTCTCTAACTCTTTTCATATAAATATATAAACTATACCTTTCATTATAACTCATGCAAATATTGACAATTGAGAATATTTTGTGCAAGAAGACTAAGGATTTTTCCGGTGTATTAAGTAGTAAGAAAATTAATTTAGAAGTGCAGTATACACACACATTAGATATGACCCAATTTTGTGGGCTACGTGACCTCAGTTTAATGCCACGTATTAATATTTCTGCTATATTAATAATATGAATCTTGAAAGCTATTCTTTTTGTCGTATTTTAATTATCTTTTATTATAATGAAATAAATTGACTAAAAATATTTCAATTTCAATAAAAAGAATATGTACACTGTATTTAGTAGATAATATTTTTTAGTATTATTAAATATGTATTTTCAAATACATTATAGTAGAAGTACATAATATATTTTAAATCCCAATTCTTCCAATGCTCAACGTGATGAAAAGTCATTTTTGTTATGATGTTTTTTTTGTTCATGTGTTACTTTCATTAGGTACTTGAAAAGATTTTTTCTTGCGTTGGTAAAATTATTTTTCAATATCCAACAAGAACACACGATTCATTCGACAGTATTTTTTTTATTATTTAAATTTATAATATTGTGGAAGGGATTTCTTGTGATTATATATAAAATGTATATTTTACCTTTCAAGAAAATTAAGATAGGTAAGTTATAGTTTGTATGAAGAGTTAGACACATTTAAATACATTTTTAGCGAGTCATTTTAGCCTCGTGCGAACCTCAAACAATTTCAGGGTATTAATTTTTTTTAACAAATCCAATATAATAATTATTTAAATACACATTTAAAAATACAGAATTGCTTTTCCAAATCACATTTTTGATACCTCCATACCAATAATTTCGTAATACAAGTAAAATATTCTCATTTTCAGAAATGGTTTTATTCACAGTGAATGTGAAAAATGAATTGACGATTCATTTTTTAAATGTTTTTTTTATATAAAATTTCAAATTCATAAGATAATAATATATTTCAAATTCATACTGTTATTTTCTCAGTGTCAAATAATTATTTTCATTTAAATTGACTGACATATTTTTTGAGGTTATTAACCTTACATGAATAATATAAATTATTAATTCTTTTCGAATTTATCACAATATGAATATTACTTACAAGAATTTTGAATAATTTTAATTTTAATATTGCTTTCCATATTAATTTTAAAAAATCGCAATTGTATAAATATTGCTTTCGAGATGAATACTTATTTCGTTGCATTAATTTTTCGATGCGTGATGTATTTTTCGATGTTTATAACACACACAATATAAAATTTCAGCATCGTCATACTTATAAAAATTTCGTTAAAGAACAAAAGAAGAGATTCTTTGAAGTAATTCGCAATGATTTAAATAGTTATAAATCTCTCGATTCTCGAGTGACATTTAAGATTTCGGCTAAATCCATTAGGGTGTTGGACATGCTTTATAAACGTAAAGCATTTTTTCAGTTTTCACGACGTAATTTTTGCTGCAAAAATTGTTTACAAAAAAATATGTAATAAAATAAGTACGAGATATTATTATTATGTTGTATGTATTTACATATGATTGAATACATGATCTATCGTCTCTATTTATTTGTGACACATTAATACTGCTTATGGTCTATATATATATTTATAATTACATTAATTTAATATATATCGGAATAAGTGGTCGATTAGTTTCTAAGCTTGAATACAGTGTAAGACAAAATGCAAATACCTAATCCCCAATTCGATCAAATTATTTAATTTCAATCTTGAAAGTCGTTCTCATTACATGCTTATCAAACAAGGCACACATGCACTCGGGTCAGGGTTTTTTATGTTTTCGAAAATCGATAAAGGGTATTCCAATAAAATTATCTAAGTGAAATGATAATATTACATATTATTTCCATGAAATAAATTTTAAAAATGTTTTCCTCAATCTTTTCTTTTTTATGAAAGATTACATAATTAAGCAAATCACACTTTTGGTGATGTAACTGATTTTAAATATTATAAAATAAATAATTTACGTTTCAAGTTGTAATTGATGAAAAAATAATAATATTACTGTCGGAGTATAAATTAAATTTATTATTTGAGTCATGCTGTCTGTATGTACCATAACGTATCATAAATATTCATTCACTGATTTGACCATAAACATTGATTTTTTTTATATTTATTAATTTCACACTATAATACTATGTGACGGTAGGACTAAACTCATTAAATATATTATATATTACTAAACAATATAATATGTTCTATAAATTATTCGTACAATGGGTATGGTATATAAATTGGTTTTAATTGAAATCATAGCATCGTATCATACATTGGAATAACCAATCATTTATTTACTTATACTCAACGTAAGTACATATTGGACAATATAACAGTCGACTATATTTTTCATAACCATAGTACTTAGACGGATTTATTAAATGACAATGTTTAAAAGGTTATACATAGTGGTATGTACCGATAGTTAATTGTGTCTCTGTAAGCCTGTTATATTTCGAAGATTTCTCAATCCACTGTGCAATAATTACGTCTAACATCTAATTTCTAATAAGGAGGTTTTTTTTCATAAATATTTAGGTTTTACAGTAGGTATATAAAATAAAATATTCCATTAAAACTATTTTTACATTTTCTTAAGATTCGTAGGGTTGACTTTTCGTTTCATCATTTTAATCATATTTACTTGAAGTTGGTTTATGTACACTCTTTATAATAATTAGGATATTCTGTACATTTAATAACGTTCATATAAATATTTTGATTATACGTATGTATTAATTTTAAGGCTTTTGGCTTAGTTAAAAACCAGGAATTTTCACTTTGGAAAAATCAAGATAATAACATAATTTTGTTGACTAAATAATTTAGATTCATTTATCAATTTTGTTTATAAAATAATATAATACAAAACATGTCGTTTATTTCAAAGTACCGAAAGCACACAGGAACATTTTGGTGTGATCAAAAAGGTTTTAAATACACAAATAATTATTATCATTCATAAAATATACAAAAATTACTAAGCTCACCTATTAGGTAATACAAGCCATTTTTTACATACGTAGTAATATTTACACAAAACTAGTAAACAATAATCATATTTAGATCATTGCATACACTGAATAAAAAGAAATAGGTACATTTTCAACATCCAGTTTTAGACAAATTAAATTATTTAGTTTTAAAATAATTAAAAAAAATCGTAGACATTCTTTTGACTAGTCAATCACTCATCGTTGTAGTTTTT
Organism: Rhyacophila brunnea; assembly: GCF_057557595.1. Lineage (NCBI taxonomy): Eukaryota > Metazoa > Arthropoda > Insecta > Trichoptera > Rhyacophilidae > Rhyacophila > Rhyacophila brunnea. The sequence continues at coordinate 9,691,665 of NW_028232751.1, read as the reverse complement.
TTAAACAGTTAAAAACAATAAACTCATAAAAATCAAACCACACGGTGTCAAAAAATAAATTATAATTATATGTATAATTAATTGTGGCATAAACTATTTGCTAAGATAAATAATTATTCTATTAAATGAAATTTTTAACATCACTAAAAAATAATATTCTCAGAAAAAAATAAGTAGGCACATCATAAAAATTATAAAATGAGAAAAACGGCTGGAAATATTGCGTCGCATGAAGATTGGGTACATATATTTTATACGTGTGTGTTTATATTATATATATTGGGTGGGTACAAAACATATTTTAAGTTAATCTACTTTCTAATTTTAAGCATAAGTCATTAACGAGGTGCATTTATATACACAGTTTAAAAACATGTTGCTCTTTAAGTAATTTCTACGTCCTACATATTAGGTAGATCATAAATTCAAATCTTCCTCTTCCTCGATTTTCTTAACTTATTTATCATCTCATTTATCTTCATTTTTCTAAAAAAATCGAAACTGTCACAATTATCTGTTTCCTTAAAGTTAATTTGGTGTTCACATGTTCTCCGAATGGTTATAAAATTACATCGTTAGAAATAATGTTGCAAAATACGCCAAAAGTTGTAACATATTATTATTTTCGTAAAAAAATTACCTATTCAAGATTCATACATAATTAAAAAAAATATGTTTATTAAAAGGAATGTGTAAAAAACGAGTTAAGTATTTTTTTTATTATGCCGGATTATCGAAAACATTTTTCATTGACGGTTTAAAAATCAAGTAATAATAATTAATAGTACCAATTGTTTTTTTTTAAATAGCTGAAGTGACATTCAATATAAATATTTGGTATTTTAATTCATAAGTACATTTTAACATACTATAGACACTTTTTACATTCACTGGAATGTGGCGAAGTACGAAGCTTTTTATTCATAAAAGAACAAAAATCAATCAATATACATATATATTTTACTTAATTAAAATTCTACTACCTATTCTGCAGCGATTGTTTGGACGTGCTTTCTATCATAATAATTAATATAATTGGATGACCTAACGAGTATCCTCAGTTGATACGGGATAGCTAATTTAAAATTATCCTTGCTTTAAAGTAATGCAATGAAGTATTTTTTTTTTAATCAAATATAAGTAACTGTGCAAATGGTTTCAATTTAATTTGGATTTTTGTTGTTAATATTATCCAATATGCTATGAGCTTTGTTTATACATAAAACAGATGACTTATTGACCTATTTAGTAAATTGTTGTAGTCACAAATATAATAATATGATATAAATGAAACTCAGTGATTTAATACATAGTATATTTTAGTGTTTTATGATTTTCACCGTCGATAATAATGGTATCCATTAAAAAGTAATTTTGTCATATTATTTATTACAATCATTATCGTTACGGAGTGCCTTTTTCAAAATAAGGCGCATCCTTAGTAATCGAGACCTTGACGTAGAACTGAGACTGCGTATGAATCACTGTTACGTTCTCTAAAATCTTTTTTATAGCATGGATGTATGGACGCTTAATTTTTGATATATAGATAAAGAAAAAATTTCTGCTAAGCATCAAAACTAGAGAACTACAGTTTATACTGCACCCACATTATAAGAAGATAAAAAGCTCATTAAATAAAGAAAAATCAATTCTAAATCTAGCATAGGACAATACTGTATTTACCGGCTTAAGAATTTACATGTTTGGTACCAGTGCAGCTTCGCCAAACCATTCCTGGTAGCATGGTTGGCCTGGTTAGCAAAAGAAGGTGGAAGGAGAAGAATAGTATTGTTGTTAAATGCCTGTTATATTTAGTTAAAAGCTCATCAATTTTAAGGTAATTTTAACCTGTACAATTTATCACAATTTACTTTATATTAAATATATTGAATACACGTACTCAATGCAAAGATCAGACATTATATGACAATTTATTATATTATCATTCATACTGTATTATTGATTCTATATTATTATGCACGTTTTTTGGTATAATTTTAGTATAATTACGCATGATGCGTCATAATATGCCAATTATCGCTTGCCAATAATGTATTTGAATCAGAACTAAATATTATGTTGTTATGTCAATGCAGTGTACCGTAATAATATAATAAATTGACTGACGAAATCTTTACATAATAATATGTCGTATTAAGGTTTTCAATTGAATTATATATGTGTTTAGGAATCTGAAGTGTTTTGGCCACATCGCCAAAATGGAAAATGATAATTTGGAAAAGCTCATCGTCAGTAATATTTAATTATTAATATAAATATTTAAATGCAAATAAATGAGAAATAAGTATATTATTTTACATACCTACTTAATATCAAATTATAAAAACTCTTCCGATCATGAAACTATTTGTTCAGTTAAAACACATAAAAGAGCAACAATTATTAAAATTATACTCAAATATCAAACGAATTCAAATACATCTTTCAGCTGATACTATCTGATCTGTTGGTGACAAAATAATACAAAAAAGTATTAATCTATTATCGACGGACAATTTATAATGTTTTTATTTTTAACTATTTCTTTTTAGATAAATCAGTTCTAAGAATAAAAATGAACTGCAATATTATCTACCGTTAAGTTTGACAGATATTTGACTTTTTGAAGTTATCCTTTTTTTGGGGCGTTTGGTAGAGAGTGAAATTGAGAGCTGCGCGCGCATACCGTTACGAAAGTGCGCGACAGTATGAAGTTAGCTGCGAATCAGTCAGCTGTATACAAACGCAAGTTTGATAGTAGAATTGTTCCGTTTTTTATTAAAAATTACGAATTTATTATCGTCGGCCATTTGCATTTCCTTATGTAAACAAACGATTAAACGTCAGAGTGACAGTTGTTACTTTAAAAATAAAAACAACGAGAAATAATTATATAATTTAGTAATATAAGTTAAAGTGTATAGAAATAAACCAACGGCGCTCTAATATGCGCCCCTTTTTCTTGAGTGTGTAATTTAACAAGATAATTAAGAGCTAGTCGAAGAATTTAGCTCGTCACAATTTTTGTTTTTGTTTTGTTACGCCAAAGAAGTATAAACTTCTAATGCGCATTTTTTTTTAAATAAAGATGTCATTCTTTGATTAAGTTTTTACTTGATAGTAATTCACGATAATTTAAGAAACACGTATCGTAAAACAATTTTGATAGTATGTGGCGAATACTAAATGATTAATTTGTTTTATAAAGTTTAAACTAGTTACAAAATTGACCTATGGCTAAATTATATAAGTATACATTTTTTAACAATGTCCAATCCTAAGAAGATAAAAAGAGCCTCCACAAAGCGGAAGGTTGTATTAACAAAGGAGGTGCATCTGCATAAATGATGAGCTCTGTGAACAATTTAAGCCCAATTTCGTCATGAGGGCACGAAGACTCAGATAAACCGGCCACGTTGTTAAATACGATGGATATAGAGCTCTCCATAAATATGTTGAAACCCCTGTAAGAGGAGATGGGTGTACAACATGACGATACAACCAGAGAGGCTGACTGTGAACAATTGAAAAAGAGGGATATAGATTCCTTGGCGAAGGTTGTGTTCTTAAATAGTTTGTAGCACCAGTTTTGGTATGAAAGAAAGATGTTATTAAGACATGAAGTCGGGTATTCTAACACCAAAGGATCAATTAAGTGTTTCGGGTGTTTAAAGTAGTAATTTGACTCTGTTTGTCAACACTGTAAAGCTCCGTAAAGAGTGAAGCAGTTCTTTTGTTGTACCAAAGCAACTTCAAAAAAATATTAAATAATTTAGTGGGAAATATTCATTAACAAGAAAATGTCACGAAGAGTTGAAGTCTTCGAGATGTGACTACTTGTACGTATCGTCAAAATTTCCTTAGTGTCTATGGCTTAGACTGATAGGGTGACTTATGTTAACATCGTCAAAGGAATTAGAATAGATCACTTCTAGAAAACAGCAGTACCTCGGCCACATTATGATAGATCAAAAATACAACATTCCAGAGTTAATTATCCAAATAAAGATCGACGGAATACGTGGTAAAGGAACTTTTATTATTGGCACGAGTGCACTAAACTGATCGAGATATCAAATGACAAAGTAAAGATCGCACTTAAATATTAGGTCGCGGCACGAAATTGTGAATTTTGTTCGTAATGATAGTTATTGCTTTATACTTCGTATGCAATAATAATAATATGATAAACTGTTTGTAGACAATGATGAATGATTATTTTATATTTAAAAAATCTTTGTCGAATCATGGACCTTGACAGCAAGTGAGCGGCAAAAATTGATGCTTTCGAGATGTGGTGTCAGTGTCGAATACTTCGTATTTATTGGACAGAACACAGGACGAACCAGACAATCATCCAAATACTGCAGATTAAGGAATGGCTCTCGACAATATGTTTGAAATGCATTCTGGAGTTTTTTTTATACATATATTACGAAACTAGACAACTTGGAGAGAATGGTGTTTTTGCGTGGCCTCCAGGGAAGGCAAAGCAGATGAAGAACGTCGGCGCGCTCGGACGACCAAGTTAAGGAGCTGACTGGGACCAACATTTACTCTACCATGAGAGAAGCAGAGTATCGAGAGGGATGGAAAGTCTTAGTTGCTCAAAATATGACAAAATTCAAAGAAGAAAATATATTAGTACTATCTTTACTAGTAATTAGAACGAAATATCGATCAAAAAAATTTATTTACTGTGAATATAATATATTGCTACTGTATTGCATTTGAAGTTAAGCAATAACTAGTACCGACTATCATCGAAAATCGCAATTTAGTGCCGTGACCTGACTATAAATGGCCTTGTGACTGCATAATAATAATAAGTGTTTATTAAGTTAAAACATGTTTTTTTTATGAAATACCTTTAGAACAATTTATCAAGACAAAAATGAAAATTTGAAGTACGTTTTGCAATAATAATTGTTATTCAAATGGTTTAAGCCGCTTAAAGTCATCCAATTATCTTTAAAGACAGTTTGCTCAAACAACCGCTACGTTATCGTAGACCGTTCTTAATTCTAAACTTAGTTTATGGACTCTAAAACTTGGGATAGACGGAATAGATGAATAGTAAATTTAATCAATGGTTTACCTATAAAACGACTAACTGCGTATGTAAAATTTTAACGCGCCTCTCAATTAGTAGCCATTGGACGTCGATTATCAGCGCTAATTTCCAGGCCAAAAATATCTCTAGCCGTCAGCCACAGTAGTACCAAAGTATCTAATCTTTTGATAAAATATACAATAAATTCTAAACATTTCAATTTTTATCATTATAATTTAGTTCTAATCAATAAATTCACGTTCGCATCGCGTTTTCATTTTCTTGCTCAGACCTCTTTGCACATTTATACCGTTATTTTTTTTTTAATAAATATTATAATTTTGTAAAATTTGCCTACAAAAGATAATGTTTCAGACTCATTATTATTTACATTTTACTTGAATATGAATTAATTTTTATAATATTACTCTATATAAATAATTTGGACTAAAATTTGTTGATAGACGAAATCAGTTTCCTATCGTAGGAGACTCTAATGACACTTAGGTTATATAACAATATTATTAATTTTATACTTTCCATTATTATTTTACCCTTATGTTTGTAATTTTTACAGTAATATGAAATATTTTCGTTGTCTGTGAACCGTTGCTCAAGTTCGTTGTAGAACCCTTTGAGAAGAAATTAAATGTCTTAGAAAAGACAAACAAAAAAAGACTAGATAAATAGATGACTAGGGACACTAGCGGTCGGTGATATATTTTCCGGCGCCAAGTTGGCAATGGCTTAGGCGTATCATAAGATTTCGCTGAATATACGGAGGACATCACCGACGTTTCGCGTACTCTTATTCTATACTTAATAGACTAATTTTTAGTGCGAAAATAACTTAGATGATAGGTATTATTAGAAAAAATATTGTTGAACAAAATCGATAGAAATAGCATTGTTAATACTGTTTTTTTTATAATGGATTTCAATTAAAGGGGTTCTTATTGTAACATTATTATTATTCTAATCATTTGGGAATGTATATCTAAACACGCTTTTAGACACCGGTACATCGACTTTACAAATATAAACATTTCGTAAATAATTATTCGTGGAGTAAATTTTTAAATTATTATTTCGTTAAATGAATATCACCTATTCCTTATTTTATAACCCATTCAAAATAGGCGTTATAACTAAATCTCTCAATGAGAGTTGGACGTTTCGCGATTTTCTTACGATATACAACTATAATAATTCACGCAACAAATAATATAGGTAAGTAATAAAGAGCAAAGCTAGCATAAGGATGAATAAGTATGAAGTATGTACAGTATGCCCGAATACTTCCGGGCCGAAGTGAGATCAATTCTCGGGATGGCCGCATAAGAAACACGAGTAGCTTTAAAGTAGAATTTTCAAAAGCGTAGAAATTTATGCCGCAAAGCCGACGGAGACGGCGCCCTGCTGCTCCGAGTCATCCGACTCCCCGTCCTTGAAGCACGCGGACTCGAGGTGCTTGTTGAGGTAGCTCTTGAGAGCGAAGGACTTGTGGCAGCGCGCGCACTCGAAGTTCTTGTCCTGCGAGTGAGTCTGCATGTGAGCGCGCAGGTTGGAGCGGTCAGCGAATGCCTTACCGCAGTGCGCGCAGCCGTAAGGTTTCTCCCCCGTGTGCGATCTCAAGTGGCCCTGCAGAAGCCAAGGCCTCGAAAAGAGTTTCCCGCAGACGCCGCATACGTGTGCGAGCTTGTGCGTGAGGACGTGCATGGCCAGCGCCGGCATGGAGACGTACGCCTTGCCGCACGTCATGCACTTCTTCGCCGCCACCGAATCGAGACTTCGATGCGTCTGTTTGTGTCTGGACAGATTGCTAGATGTCGCGTACTGCTTCCCGCATTCGCTACAGGTATACTTAGTCTTACTGTCGCATATTGGAATAACCTTGTCAATAACGGCGGGATTCGGAAGGGTGGCGACGTTTTTTCTTTTGGATCTTCCGTCGCTGACGAAAAATGCTTCGTAAGTGTATGCGACAGTTTTAGCGGTGCGATATTCCTGCGAAGGTGAGGCGGGCTCTTCGAACTTTTCCGGATCGGGCGAGGGCTGTAACCGATCATCGATTACGACCTCGCGCTCTACGGGAGGCGGAAGGGGCAAGAACGCTGTACTCTGGCTCAGGTCTAAGATAGCGTGCGCCGCGTGAAGATCTTCCTCGGCTGGTATTCTGAACTCAACGATCCGGTTGGGTCTATCATCAAGAGAGTAGGGGCGGTAGATATCTTTCTTCTTGGGCGGCAAGGACAAGGCAGCGCCAGTACTAGTAAAGCACATGGCAAGGGACTTCCTCGTTGGTGGAGGTGGCGGGGGGAGGTTAAATGATCTTACTTCCGTAACTTCAGAGGTGACAGGGGTGTGGAGCGTCGCGTAAGATGGCTGCGCGGACGCCGATCCGAGGGTTTCTTCGTTTTCTGCCTGGGGTAGGTACGCAGTGAAGTGCATGGAAGATATCTCCCCGCCATACCCTGTGAAAAATATCATAACATCATTAATTATTTGCTGCCAATTACTAAAATTACTTAGTAAATGTACTTACAATCCAATTAGTTATTTAATTACTTACATATATTATAATCTTATTGTAAATTAAAGTTTTCATTTTTAAAGATTACCAATTTGTATAGTATGAAGTATTGAAACTTTTCGTTCTAATGGAAGACCTATCTGTATTGATGTGTGATAATGGATGATATTCTTATTTATTAAATAACCAAACATAATATTGTATACCTACTCGCAACGTACATAGCACAAAAAATATATATATTATTCGATTCAGAAGAATCATAACACGACAAACAAGAAACGCCGAAGGACATCTAGCAACTTTGACATATCCGTGAAAACTACATTGAAAAAAAAGATAGCGCGAGATAGCTCATGTTTAAAAATTGGTCTTGGACATAATATTATAAATATTATACATATATTATTAAATAAATATAAACATACGTATTTAAAAGTCCAATAAGATAGCTAAAAATTTACTTAAATAACGATTATCTTCATTTTGTTTTATTTAATATTTTTTTCTATAATGTTTATTTTATCTACCTAGTTACTAATAGTATTCTGTCTACATAATACAATTTTGGATGGACTATGGGCAATATCTCTATGTACACGAATATGTACAAAACCTGTTCTATAATAATAATATTATGTTTGGTGCAATTGGAATGAAATGCAATCTCGTGAAAGTAAATTTATATTTAAAATATAATATTCTAAATAATTACATAGATACTTATGAACTTACGTATATAATGTTGATCATATATTTTTTTTGCTTTTAAAGTTTGCATTTCATTAAAATCTAAGTAAAATGCAAATGTCGGCAGAAAAGTATATTTAATTAATAATATGAAATATATATTATTTTCATGTTTATAAAACATATTAATTATTTATTAACATGATTTTATCCGAATTTTCTATAATGTGTTGACAGAAAGAATAATCTCACTGTTTTTATATTATATAGTAAGTATACATAAATATAGCAATAAAAATATTTTTCAAAACGTGAATTTAATGTTTCCCAGCCAGTGTGGTTCAGAATACTGGGCACTGATATCTTTTAAAGGATAAGTTTAAGAAGAATCTTTTGGGATGTTAAAGAAAGTGGCATTTAAAAGCCGAGATATGTAAATCATGGCCACTATATTAACTGCAGATGGACTACAATAATTGATGAGCCGTGTGTATATAATGTCAGAGGAGCTCAACAAGCGACGAATAAGCCAGAAGACAACTAGATCAAGATGTTCGAAATTGGGATAAACGGGAGATTTAAGAATCCTTGGCTAAAGTAATTTGAGTTTCAAAAATTGTGATGATGTACTATAGTAAATCAACAAAATTGACAGTGGTGTGATGGGGATCCGGGTATTTTTTTTTTAGTTGGAGCGCGCTATGGCACTTCTCCATACAGTTCTTACGTACAATTATTATAAATCGTTTGAATATTGAAAATAATGTCGTATGTTTTATGTTTGGCCTGTTTTACTTAGTACGGTAAAATTTGATCATTAGCATCCCATTACTTTGATTTATTTTTCTATCAATAATCGGTGCCATTTTTGTGTTACGAACTTTTCGGTACCTATTTGTGAAATGAGAAACAAAAACGGCAGTTTCCATTTTCGTAAGTTTTTTGCTGAGTCTTAGAAATATCTTAGGTATATATTTCTTATAATACTATAAGTAGTAATAAGTTGTTTTGATACTAATATATTATATAATATTTTATAATACTTTTCTTAGAAATTATACTTTTCAACATATTTTAAAAATGCAAGTTGCCGGTTTTGTTTCTAGAGCCATCAAATATTAAAATTGTACTTTCGACCCGGCACTAATTTGGAATTATATTTTGCTTAAATTGATTCCCTTAAATTGCAATTTTATTTTTATATAGATGACCAGTTTCAAAAATGTAGCGTTCCGTTATGAGAAGAATAAGCAAAAGTGACTCAAGAGAAAAATAGTAGGCACCGGCGCAATCTGGTATGAGGGGGATAGAAGCAGTAGCTCGTCGGCGGTGGCAAGCGCCAAGTGTTTGCCAACTGGACCCCTGGGAGGGCCGTAGCCCCCTCAACAATTCATCCACATAGGTACACTCCACACAAAAACCCCCACCTACTCCGGTTCGTCACTAGACAAGCGAAATTTCACCGAATGCGAGTAGTGACAGATAGTCCTACAATCGAGAAAAAAGTAATAAAACTAAATCCCAATTCGCGAATGAGCTCAGTTTGAATTGTCATACAATAGAACAGGTACGGCCAATAGGTCGTTCGCGGACATGTTCTTAAATTTGAAATTTGTCAATATCGCTTTAACTCAATTTTACAGCAAAATTGAAAAAGTAATTGAAATTATGCAAAAACACAAAATACTACAGAAATTTCATACATTCGTTTGAATAACATTGTCAAGTTGACATCTGGCCTCCAAACCCAACGGTAGTGTATTACAACATGGTCCATAATGTTCCAAATATATTGGTAAATTCGGATTTTATAGCGCCTACAAAATTTTCACTGAATATTATGAACAAATTGTAACACGGAGTGTAATTAATAAACATACAGTGACACCAGGAGCTGGTGTAAGATTAAAAATAGATTTTTTAAAATTTCTTCTTCTTTAGATGCGTTTGGGAAAACAGATCAGAGTGTATTTTTGGCGTGTGACGAAATTGCGCGCGCCGATGCAACACAATTTATTATTATGATTATATTCATTTCGGTCTCGAGAGTACGTGCGCAAGCGCATAGTGTCATTTAGTTAGTCGTTCAATACAACCAAATAAATGGCACGTGTCGTAAACATAACCAATATTTCTACACTGTTAATTTATATTCATAAAACTTTATTTAAATTGGATTGTATATGTATTTATTTATTTTTCATTGTAAAGATTGTGTATCAAGATTTGAAGCTATATTTATATAAGTACTATTTACGAGTAAAATTATATATAAATTATGTCAATAAATAAATAAATTTTGTGAAAGTTGAGTTGGTAATTAATTCAAAAAATATATTATAATTTGATTTTTTATTAATTCATCATCAATCATCACTTTTAAATCGATTATAAACATTGTATGCCAAAGATGAGTTTTGGTCCAATACAATAATTAAAGTACAATTAATTATCATGTTCTATATGAAATATATATGGAAAAAAAAATTATCACGTGCTATATGAGACACAGATGAATCGCATACGTTTCATCAACCTAATCCACCGTAATATCAATAGACTCAGGTAACGGTAATTTTTGTTTTGTTACGTCAAAAAAGGATAAATTCTAACGCGCGTACATAATTACACACTATAAGTAAGTATTACCTTATATATATATTATATCTTGATTCATCTGTAACGTATGAAAGGCAATTATGAAAACGTGTACTATAGAGTGAGATAGGGAAAATACGTATTAAATAGGGTAATATGAAAGAAAAATTACACGTAAACGCAAATTCTAAATTTGAAAAATAAATTGACAAGAAAATAAAGGAATCGTTTATTTTAACCAAGTCGTAAACAACAGTTGATAGGTGACACTGTCACCTGGTAATTTTTTCTACATATATGTATTGTGGGTATAGATACCATAAATATTTGGTACAAATTATGAAGAAGCAATTTTTTATTCACTACGCTTTTAGTCAATTATGTTATATCTCTTTCAGATAAATCAATTATTGGTATCCGAGATCACATCATTCATTATCCGGGTGAGTACCTACTTACTATTGTTATTTTAATCTAACGATCTGTCTATGACTTATTACACTATCTGAAGCTTTCAAATTCCGACAAGAAAAGGTTACCAACTTTGTAATTTTTAAATCAAGATACAACCTTATGTTATTTATCACGTTAGTAATAGTGTTGAACCTAATATAAATTTAGTTTTATTGTACATAAGTCAATGATTTTCCATCCTGAATTCAGTTGTAAAACTATTAACTTACTCGTGTGTGCCACACCCATTAAAATATCGTTCTATTGAAAATTGATGATAATAATTAAAAATAATAAATAGTATTAATTAACTTCTATATTTTGTTGCACCGATCTGACAATATGAATAAGCATGGTTACTGTGGGTTACTAATGTGTCATAAGACAAACACGCAACCCTGAAAAGAGTGTGAAACTATTCGTCCTTCAAAAGATTTTTGTATTTTAGAATGGTCACGATCCTCCATCTATATTATATATTTAAATAAATTGCATTGCGAGGGGTAGAGGTAGGCTGTTAAGCTTCGACATAAATAGTGCACTTTAAACTTTGTCAGTCATAATAATTGTTTGCTTTCGTTGTACTAACAATACAATTTGCAGATGGTGCTGGTTAGTTTTTAAAATTAAACTAAACCCTGCGTTAATCAAATCATAATAGTTTAAGTATGCTACTCGTATTATGGGCGATCCGACAAAAATATTGCACACTTTTTCAGTCATGCTTAATCGTTTCCGTTGAATTAAGAATCTATATTACAGAAGGTGATAGTTAGTTTTTTAAAATTCAATAACTCATTCGCTGCTGACTAGATAATGCTTTTTTTTAATTACCACCTTTAAAATGCACGTTAATTACATCGATCGACCACCTGGTCAATACGTGCTAGGTGCGTCTGCAGCGTCCAAAGTATTAAGCTCTGCCTAAACCAAACCATAATCGATAAAAATATTCTTCTATATTGTATAAAATATTTAAAATTGCAAATGGTTTAATGGTATAATTTTAGATAGTTTATATATAAACGAATAATTTTGTACTATTATCTACTATGAATACTATGGTATGAAATTAGGCAGGGTTTATTTGATTTTAAGAACTTATAAATACTATCTACACATTTATAGTATTAGTTCAATGAAAACAAATACGTTTGATTGACAAAATTTAGTGTACACTATTTATGTCGGATCTTATGCCTTTCAGATCCAGTGACTGCAATCATATAAGATAGGATAAGTATATGCTCAAAATATTAGTCCTATGCGACATTTCTTTTACCACGGGGAAAAAAAACTCGACTACAAATCGCAGTCCTCAGTTCCCAATGAATACGACAAAATATTCATCAGAATCATCTCCGCCTTGCGCTACTAAGAATTTTCCAGGGTTTTTGCAAGGCGGTTTCATAGGCCCTGGCCGAATTTAAATTAGCAATACCCGATGCGGGTAGAAGAACAGTTTTCAATAAGGCATATTCTCTCAGCCGGCACAATTTTCATTTGACTAGCATCAAGTAGAGTAGTTTGCGTGCCAAAGTCCTTAAGAAACCTCGATAGTAAATGCGAGGTATCCATGAAGGCATCTAGAAAAAAAAAAAAAAAAAAAAAAAAAACAGCCTACCTTCATCCTTTGCCACCGATATATGTATAGGTACACACTTTATATTAAATCAAAGTTTACAGTTTCTTTTCCAATAGAAAAGTTTTAAAAGAATCCTTTGATATAACTCGTACTCAAATGCGTGTGTTAGTGCAGTACAATTTCCAAGCCCACTTTGCGATGGCATCATAAACGGGAATTACCTCGTGAGATCTCATTCTTTTCTTGGCCTCTTTCAAGCTCGAGCGCTTTAGATTCAGTTTTACACGAGGGGGTCGCCACCGTACTTATAATATTATAATAAAATTACAGCCTCTTATTTTTACAACTTCAATAAAATATACCATTGAAATCTTGTCAAGAAAATTATCATAGTAGGCATTATAACGAAACTGTATTTTACAACGTTTTTATTAGCTCGTATTCTTGTTTGTCCGGTGGTTGTTTTGTCCAGTAAAAATCTTGCAATCGATTTTTAACTAACTTCCCGATTAGTTAGACATTTGAAACTTTAAGAATATATTAGAACACGATGACAATGCATTCTTTTAATACTTATAGCCATCTTTAAGCAGAATTGAAATCATTTTCAGTTAATTCTGTTTTGTATGGAAAGTTATTTCAGAAAAATCCGTAAAAAGTAAAAGACTATTATTGGTTGCTAAGGTTGTGGTCCTAGCAACTAAATTAGTAATATATACGTGCGTTACTATGGAAATCAAAATGAAATGTCAAAATGACATTTCAGTATTCTATATTTGTTTGTTTGTTTTTTATTTACTTCATATCAAGTACAATTTTGAGCATATTGAGCATAATAATTCAACAGAATTAAAAACGTTGTATATAAAAAGCTCTTTTTATCTTGTAATTATTAATATATCATCATTATTATATAGTGTTTGTGGAAAAACTTTATCGAAGAGAAAAAAAACCTCACGTTTTGCTGTCAAATAATTGCTTTATAAAACGTAAATATAATAGTATGTTAAAACATTTATTATTATCGAAGAGTATTTTTTCTTAATGTACCTAATACGTTTCCAAAAATGTTATTTTATTCAAACGAATGTCCGGTTATCGATTAATTAACTTTAAATATACATAGCCGGTTCAATTGGGAGGTATTTATTAACACTTATTTCATAAAAAAGTTTGTACATATTTGGTTTTGAACGCTCAATATATGTGGTACGTGTCATATAATAATTATTAATCTGTATTAATTATTTTACGTATATTTTCATAATATTAAAAACTTTTCTTTAATTCAGTTAGTTACTTTATAATATTTAATAAACTTTCTAGTTAGTTTATTTAAATTATGTATGCTACACACTTCCTTCAATGCCTGTGACGGGCTGACAACGTGATGAGTGTGGCTTGTCATTTTTTCACATAGTGTACGGATCATAAACTGTTTTAGGTAGGTACTAAAAAGATAAAGTAGTCAAATTAATATGATGGAAAATAAAGTATCTTTCTTGGTGGGCAGTTGCACAATATTCTTATACAATTTTGGTGAAAGATAATCCGATTGTAATAATTCATATATTATATTTCCTTTGAGAATTTTTCTCAGTATATCTTTAGTTAATTTTCAAAGTGAAAAGTCATTTTCCACATTTCATGATTGACCAAAGTCAGTTAAGCTCAACTGCATTAATTTCAATATACCTCAAAACGGCATTTGATCAATTAATAATAACTGATTTCGTGAACAAAAACGGAAGACATATTCGAAAAGGTTGCTTTTGGGGCCCTCGAATATATTCCTGGAAGTATAATCTGGCCTTGTCTGCTACGCAAACTATGTAATAAGCATTTATATATACCTAACAGATAATATACTTATATTTAATTAAATTACTGAGGTTTATTTAGATAAATTAAGTCGCATTCTACTGTAAACTATACCTACCAGGTAAGTAGGTGAACATGAGTTATATTTTGATAATTTTATAATAGTCAGCAGTGTTTTATTCAATTATTAATACCCAGTTTAGTTAGGTATTATTCAATTTTCGCTCAGATTAATCCAAAAATCTTAAACACTGTCCATTGCGAGGTACCTTGCCGTGGAGTTTTCTTAGAGACGTCAAACAATGTTTTCAGAGTAAATGTACAAAGAGAAAAACTCACGCTAATTAACGACGACAAATTTTCTCAGCACTCGCGAGCTGAATTTTCCCGGCGCCTGGAAAAATTTTCCGCCCTCCCTCCCGCTCCCCTGTCTTGCTACCTCTTAATGGAATGTGACTTTTCTCGTGTTTTTATTTTGGCGATGTGACGCAACAATTTGCGGCGCCACAGTTTCCGCTAGGTATATTTTTACTACAGAAAAAGAAAACGCATGACGGCCGGCGGAGTTTCCTACATAACATTTATGTAACCTACCATTGAAACATTGTAAAGTTTTACTCTAAACTTACAGTAAGTAATATTTACATTTATCTTGATTGGTAAATATGATATGAATATTATAAATACCTAAGCACATTACATACAACTTGAATCGGTATCATAACGTAAGAAATTATCAATGCAATATATTTTTTAAAACAATTATCATGATAATATACTACCAAATTTATATTATAGTGTACTATCCAACAAAAGTTGAAGCCAAAAACAGGTGAAAAAAGATTGGAATATTATTACATTGGTCTAATCCAGGCCAGGGCACACTACGGCCCGCTAAGTATTTGTGTGATTCCCACGAGCATCAATCATATTTCTGAAAAAAGTTTTTTTTGCTACATTTGAACGCTTTATTAAAAATAAAATTTGAATATACATGAATAATTGCACAGAATAATAACACGGACGAATTGGAAGAATTTAAGGATTCAGCTCGAAAAATTTTGGCTATTTTTGCATCAACCTACATAATGTGAACAAATATTAAATTTATAAAAAAAACTCTTTATGAAACATCACCGATGAATATTTACAAATTACCTGAAATTAAAAAAATGTTGCAAAATATAAAATAGTTTCATTCTTCTCATTAAGGGGGGACATGCTCGTCGACGGTCAAAATTGAGTTTTTATTGTATATTCAAACCATGATCCTGGACACTCCTTAAACGTTGTAGATGATCTATTTATATAATTTTGAAGCCTTATTATCCTTTATAGTTATTTTAAACATTTGATGACTGCATGAAGTATTTTTGTTACATAAAATAGTATTCTTTTAAACCTCTCGCTCTAATGTTTTAGAATATAGTCATATTTCGGTACATAACTGTGCAGTGGTGTTAAGATTTTTTACAATTATTAATTTTTAAACGCATTTATAAAACCATTAGCATAATTTATTACGAGATAATTTTTGTAAAATATTCACGATAAAAAATTATATTGATAATCTCTGTGATCCCAAATTTGACAAGAATTAGGCATTTTATTATTCAAAAAATCGGCAAGATTAACACATTTCAAGATAATTATAAAGATATTTATTATAAGCTATGTCTTTGACCATTCAAGTGTAATAAACATCTTATGAATAATGATTGCTTTATAATAATTATTGACCTAAGAATAAGGTAGTGTTTTTTTGAAATATGCCATTTCTTTTGTCATTCCCCAGTGGTTAAGCTACAACATACGGCCGTAGCCATGAATTGACAAACTATAATTGAAGTAAGGAGTAAAATGATATTGACGCGCGTGTTTGAACATGTACCGTTTAAAAAAAAAATAAAAAAAAAATCGGTTAGGTACATGTTCAAACACGCGCGTTAACATAATTTTACTCCCTACTTTAATTATAGTTTGTCATTTTATGGCTACGGCCGTATGTTGTAGCTTAACCACTAGGGAATGACAAAAGAAATGGCGTATTTCAAAAAAACACTACCTTATTCTTAGGTCAATAATTATTATAAAGCAATCATTATTCATAAGATTTTTATGACACCTGAATGGTCAAAGACATAGCTTATAATAAGTATCTTTAGATTTATCTTCAAATGTGTTAATCTTGCCGATTTTTTGAATAATAAAATGCCTAATTCTTGTCAAATTTGGGATCACAGAGATTATCAAAATAATTTTTTATCGTGAATATTTTACAAAAATTATCTCATAATAAATTATACTAATGGTTTTATAAATGCGTTTAAAAATTAATAAATGTAAAAAATCTTAACACCACTGCACAGTTCTGTACCGAAATATGACTATATTCTAAAACATTAGAGCGAGAGGTTTAAAAGAATACTATTTTATGTAACAAAAATACTTCATGCAGTCATCAAATGTTTAAAATAACTATAAAGGATAATAAGGCTTCAAAATTATATAAATAGATTATCTACAACGTTTAAGGAGTGTCCAGGATCATGGTTTGAAAATACAATAAAAACTCAATTTTGACCTTCGACGAGCATGTACCC
Source organism: Rhyacophila brunnea (assembly GCF_057557595.1). Taxonomy (NCBI): domain Eukaryota; kingdom Metazoa; phylum Arthropoda; class Insecta; order Trichoptera; family Rhyacophilidae; genus Rhyacophila; species Rhyacophila brunnea. The sequence goes on along the minus strand of NW_028232751.1, from coordinate 9,674,326 downwards.
CCTTAAATAATTGGCTATTAGAGAATCACTTATTTTTTGTGTTGAAATTCCTTTTGTATGATAATATATAATGTATGTCTAAAAATAATATTTTCGCCTTTTATTTTATATTCCTAATGTGGCCCTTCATCCAAAAAGTTTGCCCAGGCCTGGCTAATCTCATTCCATTTCACGGTACGTACATATTATTATATTTTACTCCGGTATGAAAAAAAATGTTTGTATTACTGATCACACTGTAGGGGTTGGATGGTTACTATTGTCAAATTATTAACTTCAAAATGGTGTGGGTATTTATTTATTGATTGATATACATATTATTTCTGTTATGGGAGAATAACAAATAAAAGAATATTAAAATAAATACTTTTTATTTCACTGAAAATAATGGCTAAAATTTTTTGGATAATTTTTAGGTTGTGACTTTAAAATTACTGGATCATCAAACGAGTATCAGACAAGTGCATAGAAAATAAGATCAAGATAATGTTTGCGTAATATTTTGGATTCGATTTTAATTTGACGTTCTTTTGTTTGACATGAAGTTATTTTCAGTTTGACTTGTATTATTATCTAGATAAGAATATTTGGTACTGTTCGGTTATACCGGAGGCAGCGGAAAACGCATTTTGAAAATAGCCGATAAACTGGATTATTTGTTAGTTTGGGTTAGTTTAGGTTCGGTTAGGTTGGGTTAGGTTAGGTTAGGTTAGGTTAGGTTAGGTTAGGTTAGGTTTGGTTAGGTTAACCTAACAAATAATCCAGTTTATCGGCTATTTTCAAAATGCGTTTTCCGCTGCCTCCGGTATAACCGAACAGTACCGAATATTTTAATATTGAATAATGTATTCGTTATTGTTTTGTTAAGTAAAATCAATATTGATCACCACTTGCAAAGCCCACGGTGGCCGCGCAGCATAAGCGTTGGACTATCACGCAGTGGGTCTCAGGTTCGAATCCTGGGTCTGGCAAGTAAGTACACATATTGTTTTTCAATTTATGTGTGAGTCAGGATATGGACCTAATAGGTTTAGAAAGTGGCTGATATCCATTTCTCGTAAAAAAAAAAACATAATATGTTAATACAAAACCTCTACTCTGTGAAGGCCCATATATGATCCTATTAGGATCGGACATGATCGGAAACTTGCAAAGCTTGATAGTTTAGTTTAGTTTAACTAATAAGTTGAAAATAAATATCTCTAATGTATTTAAATAAATATAATAAAACAAAATACACCCGTAAAATCATAAAGTGGCAGGTGTTAATCACCCTAAAGGTAATAAATAGATAAAACTGAATTGATAAGATAGCTTTGATCTGTGAAAGCTCTTGGTAACACAATTATTCACAGGAGCACAGATTTAAATCATTTTGGGAAGACCTTCACACATAATTGAATAATCAAATCCAGATTCAAGGCTGATAATGATTACGATGAGTATTATAAATAATTATAGTAAGTACTTATATATTTTAGGGTATATAATATATAGTACTATCGACTCACGTAATAAAAAGTCATGTAAATTTGGTTCAAACTAATACATATTTAATCATGATTGTACATTGACATTACACGATAAATACCTATAACTGCTAATGACAATTTAATTGATTAAAACTATATAAGAAATAAGTAAATACTACTAAACACGTTGAAATATGATATAGGTAGTGATATTCTATAAGGGTAATTTTACGAACAGGAAGTAAATACTTGGTTAGTTATTGTTATAATTGAATTTAAGTTGAACTTTGAAGTTTCAAAGTTAGATCTGATTCAGCTTCGTTCTATAGATGCTTCAATAGAATTTAAACATGACTTTCCTATTATCGATCAATCCTGATTCCAAAAATTAGTCTATAAATACTGTCAAATATTGGATCTATTCGGTATAATTTCGGGATGCTTGCGGCAAGATTTTAATTGTGATGTATTTGATTGTTTGTCTGTCACCGTGTATTCTTTTTTCTTCTTTTCTTTGACATTACGAGAGGCCATTCTCAAGATATATTAAAAAATAAAAAAAAAGTATATCGTTTGGCGTATAAATGCAAACGCTGCTCTAAATGTTAAAATGAGTTTGGTTTACCTAATCTCAAACATTGCTCAGAATAAAAAGGTTCGACATATGGATAATGAGGTAAGTATTGATTGATGAAGTAAGATTGGCCAAACTGAAAATCGGACACAACTTCTTAAGAACTTTAAAGAAAAGGTCCTATTTTTACCACGTTCGATACTAATAATACGATAAAGGCTTTCATAGGATGGCAGTTGTATTAATAGATTAATGCGAGAAATGAATGTAAACCACTTGTCTTGATTAACCTATTAGGTCCATACTCTGACTTCAAACATAAATTGAAAAACAATGTGTATTTGCCAGACCCAGAATTCGAATTTAGAACCCACGACATTATAAACCGACGTTTAAGCTACTCGGCCATCGTAGGCGTTATAAAAATATAGTCTAATAATATTATCTTTTGATTCGATACAGATTTCTTATTAAGATTATATAATGGTCCCTTCTGATAAAAAACTCACGGTTATAAAGAGAGAGAAAATATTATTACCGTTAAGTTGAGGAAGTGATTAGTTGATAGAAACTAATTACAATTTTAAATGTTTAAAAAATCTCTACATGTCTACTTAGATGTTTTCGCTCTGCAGACGATATCCCAGTGGTGTGCAGTCGGTTTTCATTTCTCCAGCTATCCGTTCATTTGCAGCGAGCGTGGCCGGTATTTTCAACTAAATGGAATTACAAATCCCTCCAAGCAATCAGAGGTCAGACTAGAACGCGATTCGGGAATTCTACCGGGAATACACCGAAATCCTGGCCTTAAAAGCGTACTACAATGTCGATACAGATAAGTATTAAGTGACTCTATCACAGTGATGAAAACTACCCATTCGTCGGAGGTAAACGATTACAATAAACGAAGCATCAATGCACACTTAAACAATCACTGACGTGTTAAAATATCTACAATTTATTAGAATGGCACCTGGTCGTGAACACTCCTTAATGGCGATTATTTAGAGTAAAACTCTAACTTAATAAAAATAATGTTTATATCATAGTAGGTACCTATATCAGTTCAAGTCATCATATTCAAGTCAGTCAATATCATATTCAAGAGTGGCCTACCATTATGTCATAAGCGTAGGGTGTTCAACCAATGTGTGCTACCCGTGCTCACGCATGGCTGCGAGACGTAGACCCTCAACACGAGAGATGTCCAAAGGCTAAGAGTCGCACAGTGAGGCATGGAGAGGTGTATTTTGGGCATCACGCGAAAGGACCGTAAGAGAAACGAATGAGTTAGAAAGCAGACAGGAGTACGCGATGTAATAGACGTTTCCAAACAGCTGAAAAGGAGATGGGCGGGGCACATTGCTTGCCGAAAGGACAGCCGCTGGACAAATGCCGTCAACCAGTGGTACCCAAGGGGCACGAAACGACCACAGGGTCGCCCTAAAAGCCGCTGGATTGACGAACTGGTAAAGTTCCGAGAGAGTTGGAAGAAGCTTGGGGAGGCCGTCATCCAGCAGTGGATTGATCCCGGATGATGATGATATCAGTAACAAACTAACTTAATTGAATATAATAGTTTTCACAATACCATTTACGTACATATACACTGCGTCATAAGTATATTTACCACCAATACTCATACATTCAAAAGCTGTTATTAAAATTCAAAAGCAATTATATTTCAATTCGGTTTGCTTTGCAATGTGTAAGCTAACTTAAAATATTATTTCTAATATCCAACATAACTTTTTAGTGATCCTTCAATTTTTGCACATTGTAATAAATATATAACATAGTATCTAACAATAACTGATTGAACAATTCGGTGTTTTTGGCATAACTTGATAACTGCTTTTTAGTTAATGTTATGGCAAGAGTAAAAATTGAGTCAATATAGTATTATTTTCTATTTCTTAATAACCCGATATCTATATTTTATTTTAAATACTCAAAACGCTATGAATAATATGATGATAATTTATGTGAACAAATACAGCGGTTATTTTGATCAAAGCATGACCAAAGACCTTATCATAGTTTAATCACAGATAAGCGACATTATTTTTCTAATTAGTGGAATAATTGACAACCGAATTATTATCGCATTCTTCTTAAGTTATTTATTTTAAAATGTTTCCTCAATGTTAAAAAATTAAAAAAAAATTAACTGAAATTTATGTGGGCAATTCAAAGCGTAAAATTGATCTCCTGTAAATTCAACATTTTGCAATTAACAGCTTATTCCCAAGCAATACCAAATTTTATTATTTAAAAATCCATTTATTAAAAAAAAAACCTCTTCTATTATGCATAAAGGCTCTAACTCGCAGGAATCAAGGGTAGCGCTTATATTTATAAAATTACTGAATAATATATTATTACTACAGGGGTTGAAATGTCTCGATATTGTAGCTGTGGTGGAAATATATAATAATAATCCTTTTATATTATTATTGAATGATCGCATTTAATAATGCGTGCCTTTGTTATTTATGTTAATGTTTCCCATTGTTGTAAATTTCATATATTATACAAAATATGACGACGTGAGTTTCATTATTTATGCTAATAGCGATATTCACCGCCAACACACATAATTGCATAATCCAATGCTACAATATTACGTTGACTTAGTGGTACATTGGAATATATAATCAACTATTACATACATACGTAGGTACCTACTAAGCTCGCGTTATTTAAAGACTAGGTATATAAACTATCACGGATTAATAATTTCAAAAGTTTAAGCCATACATATTAGAAAAAAATCTTTGAAAAAAAAAGAGTTAAATGGGAATCATATCTGTTAACCATCCGAGTGACTGCTCTATACAATGAGCTATTGACCTGGCCATAATTCAAACGAATTAAATCTCATATACACGCACTCTCAAATATTTAGTTATATCGGTCAACTTTATTATTAAATCGTGGTAATTAATTCGATTACTATTTATGATTTAAGAATTTAAGAATGTTAAATTCTTCTTATTGAAATTAAATATTTTATAAATAAGTACGAGTACAACAAAAGACTTACATATTATTAGAAAAAAGTAGAAAAAATGTTCTACTTCCATTAAGCCTTAATTGTTTTCAAGGATTTTTTTCTAATATTATATTATAATACGTTTTCTGAGGTAGATATTTCAATATTTTTAATAATTTCACATTTTTTTTAATTTAACATTTTTAAATCGTCTATTAAATATCGAATAAAATTAATAATAAACCGGTTAATTAACGTTATATCACAATACTAAGTAATGTAAACGATTAAATCAAAATATTATATAATATGATCATATACCTAAGTAGATTTGACTTAATTTATTTATATGTCTGTAATGCATGAGAAGTCGTATTAAAAGGAGTAATATGAGAGAAAACATACACGTCTAAACGTAAATTCTAAATTGAAAAAATAAATTGGCACGCAAATAATAGAATCGTTTATTTTAATCGGTTCGTGATAAAAAAAAATAATAGGATACTCTCATAATAGTTTGACCAATGTTTACAATGTCATCATCATCATCATCAGCCTGAATCTATCCACTGCTGGATGAAGGCCTCTTCAAGTTGTTTCCACTTCTCTCGGTCCTGTGCATTGCGTTGCCACGTACTTCCGCAGAACTTTATCATTTCATCGATCCAGCGGCCTCTAGGTCTACCTTGTGGACGTTTTGTACTTCTTGGATACCACTGGATGACTAGATTTGTCCAACGATTGTCTCTTCTTCGAGCTATGTGTCCAGCCCATCTCCATTTAAGGCTTTTAATAAACTTTATTACATCGCAAACCCTTGTCTGCTTCCTTATCCACTCATTCCTCTTTTTGTCCTTTCGCGTTATGCCCAGCATGCACCTCTCCATACCACGTTGTGCTACTCTAAGTTTCTGGATCTCTCTTTTACTTAGGGCCCATGTTTCACACGCATATGTCATCACGGGAAGCACACACTGGTTGAACACTTTGCGCTTTAGGCACAGTGGAAGGTCACTTTTGAAGACATTATTCAGGCGGCCAAAAGCACTCCAGCCTAGCTTTACTCTGCGAACAATTTCATCAAATATACATCCATCTATAGATACTTGTTGTCCCAGATAGATGTAGCTTTTCACCTGTTCGAGCTGAGTGCCATTGATGAGGATCTCTTTTTGGCCTGCAAAGCAGTTGAACATGACTTTCGTCTTTGTTACATTTATTTTCAAACCTACTTTGTTGCTTACTTCAGCGAGTTCCTGCATTCTGCTTTGGAGGTCTTCTGAGTCTTGCGAGAAAATTACTATGTCATCGGCAAAGCGCAGATGACTCAGGTATTCTCCATTTATGGGGATCCCTTTGTCATTCCAGTCAAGTTGCCTGAATAAGTCTTCAAGGGTAGCTGTAAGTAGTTTAGGTGAGATTGTATCACCTTGTCGGACTCCTTTGCTGATAGGAAATCTGCGCGATGGTTTATGGAGATTTACAGATGCTGTTGCGCTACTGTATATATTATTGAAAATATTTATATAGCGTCCAGGGATTCCTTGTTTTCTGAGTGCGTCGAGTATTGAACATTTCTTTATCGAATCAAACGCCTTCTCATAGTCTATAAAACCCATGCATAGTGGCAGTTTGTATTCCTGGTACCGCTCTATGATTTCTCTGACGACTTGGATATGGTCCATAGTGCTGTATCCTCCTCTAAATCCGGCTTGTTCTCTCGGTTGGTTCTCGTCTAGTACATTTTGCAGACGGTTTGAGAGAATTTTTGTGAACGTCTTGTAGAGAATAGGGAGTAGACTTATTGGACGATAATTTGCTAGGTCTTCTCTGTCACCTTTTTTGTGAAGAATGACAATGCTGGCTTTTTTCCATACCTCTGGGACATCCTCTTTGCATATGCAGGCTGTGAACAATTGTGCAAGTACTTCATTTGCATCCTTTCCTGCTTTTTTGAGGATATCTATCGTTAAACCGTCTTCCCCGGGGGCTTTCCCACTTTTCATGTAATTTAAAGCATGGGTTACTTCCCAGGATGTAATTTCGGGAGTATGGTCTTCCGAATTTCCATTTCTCTGAAGATCTAAGTCTATAGTCGTATTGTCAGTGTCATCACTGTAGAGATCGCTGTAGAACTCTTCAACTCGGCTTAACAAGTGTTCCCAATTTCTGACGATAGAACCATCTTTTGCTTTTAGTGCTGTGATTTGACGTTTTCCTATCGACAAGCATTGCTTGTTTTTGTTTAGACTTCTGCCTGCTTTCACAATTGCTTGTATGTAGTAATAATATAAAATATATTAAATTTAACGTCATTACAATTAATTTGTGATGGATTGATTGGTATAAAGAAGAATTGGATTAAAAGTTATTTTATTCATGACAATTTCTATTGCAGCTATCATTAAACCACACCCAAGAATTTTGACGGGAGGCACGGTCACCTGGTAATTTTTTTCTAATGTGTATTAAATTATTTGGTACATTTCGGTTATGAGGAATACAGCGGAAAACACATTTTGAAAATACCCGATATAATGGATTATCGGTCAGTTTGGGTTAGTTTATGTTGGGTTAGGTTATGTTGGGTTAGGTTGGGTTAGGTTAGGTTAGGTAAGGTTAGGTTAGGTTTGGTTAGGTTTGGTTAGATTTGGTTAGGTTAACCTAACAAAAAATCCAGTATATCGGGTATTTTAAAAATGTGTTTTCCGCTGTTTTCCTCATAATCGAACTGTACCAATTATTTTTTAATCGATGGATTATTGAAGATACTTAAGCTGGTTATATCCGCCGCAAATAAATCAAAAGTAACATTTCTCCTTGACTCCTATAGTGGAGGCCAGGAGTGTCTACGAAAAAACAAAGACTTTATAAAACTGTCATACACAACGTAATAAGATAGTGCAAGGTTTCTCACACTATGTTCCGCGGAACGTAAATAGGTGTTCCGCAAAAACCTGGAATTGTTTTATTAACTACAATGGCTGCAACAAATTCAAACAATTCACAGGCTCAACGCTACACTGGATATTAGAATTCAATAATTTTCTAATATACTAAAATTCATAAACCCAAAATCATCATACCACCTAAAGTCATTAAGAACATTAAGTTAATTTACATTTAAGTTTTTGTATTATATTTTAAAAATAATAATTACCAAATAAATAATTTTATTGTTTTCATCCATTTTTTTAAAATTCTACTGATTATGTATTATTCATTTACCCTACAAAATAAATAAGGCGTTAAAGTATCGGGATTTGCGAAGTGTTACATCGGGTGACGGAAGACGAGTTAGACGGAAGCTTGCACGATGAAATTGCTCGCAGAACAAGGCTGGGATGGAGTGCTTTCGGACGTCTGAATAGTATCTTCAAGAATGACGTACCATTATGTCTTAAGCGTAGGGTGTTCAAGCAACGTGTGCTGCCCGTGCTCACGTATGGCTGCGAGACGTGGACCCTCAACACGAGAGATGTCCAAAGGCTAAGAGTCGCACAGCGAGGCATGGAGAGGTGTTTGTTGGGCATCACGCGAAAGGACCGTAAGAGAAACAAATGGGTTAGGAAACAGATAGGAGTACGCGATGTAATAGACGTTGCCAAACAGCTAAAATGGAGATGGGCGGGGCACATTGCTCGCCGAAAGGACGGCCGCTGGACAAATGCCGTCATCCAATGGTACCCAAGGGGCACGAAACGGCCACAGAGTCGCCCGAAAAGCCGCTGGATTGACGAACTGATAAAGTTCGGCGGAAATACGTGGAACGACATAGGACCGAGAGAGTTGGAAAAAACTTGGGGATGCCTCCATCCAGCAGTGGATTGACTCCGGCTGATGATGATGATGACTTCAGGTGAAAAGTTTGGGAAACATAGGCTATGAAGTGAGTCATGGATAATTCATTTTTAGATTAAAGTATCCCTCAGTTTATATTTATTAGTATCACAATAGTAATAGCACCAATCATTTCTGTTATGTAGTGCCTACTTATATTAAACGGCTGTGATACACGTAATAATAAAATGATTTAGATGATTATTATGTTTCAAAGATATAACCTTGGATCAATGTTACCGTCAAGGATAGGCCAATGCTTCAATGTTATCCGAAGTAGTATTGTGTTATAGTTTAAATACTATTACATAAATATGTAGAATATTTTTGCAACACAACTTTATTTATTCGTTATTTTGTGTTAATAAGATGGATCGGGTATCTATTTATGGAGAAGTCTGTGTGGTGTATCAATACGGTTCGTAGAGGCGTAGGAATTTTTCGTGAATTTTTATTTAATAATTGTTCTTTTCATTGTATTTATTTGATTTTAAAGGTCATGATGTGAACGTCTTGAATTAATAATTTGTTTAGTAGTTAATGTTTTTTCAACGTGTGCTCCTGTATGGCTGTGAGACGTGACATCTGACTAAGCTTCAAAGGTCACGGATTTTGAGCTTTTAGAATTAATGTATCCGCCGAATCTTTGGGATACATTGGTACGACCGCGTTTTAAACATTGTAGCCCTCGGCCATTGAAGTAATTACAAAGAGATGCTTCACGTGAGTGCGATATGTGTTCCGGATGCCGCCAGAGAGTGCGATATTTCGTACCCTTGTGGCACAGCCTCAAGCTGGCCGGCCCTCCCTCACCCTGCAGCGATTCTACAAAAGCGATGTACACGCTGTAGGTCTGACATGGTAGGAGGCGCAAGAATTGGGATAGATCGAAGGAAGTGGCGCAAACTTGTGCTTGTCCTATGCCCTAATGCTGGGGCGTGGGTGGAGTTAGGTTTCGGGAATTCTCGAGAAATTTTCGAGATTTTCCATCCCGAATCTCGAGATTCGGGATTTCTTTATTATCAATAATATTACTACAGAAACGACTTTTTCGTAGAAGCGAAGCATTGCGAGGACATCATTAATGCTCTAACTAAAACCTATTCGTATTGCTGTCGAAGCTCTCAGCCGCCAAAATATGAACTTACTTGCAGCGGATTCTATTCTCAAATTTTTGTTTTAGATCTAGCTGTTTATTATCTGCCTATAAATATTTGCACGATCCGGTAAACAGGATGTTTCAACTATAATATTATATAAATATATAATATTATGCACGCAAAATCATTTGATACTACTAATAAAACAATAGTTAAAAGGGAAGATCATTGCCAGTAGTTTTTCATTGAGCATCAATGCTTTTAATATATCAATGTTGAGCATACACTATTCGTTTACGAAGTGTCTTATGGGCGCCGGCTATGCGGCTCAGTCACAAAATCTTATTGTATGAGATTTCCATTGTCCGATTTAAATAAATATACTTTTCAAAAGCAAGCCGCTCCGAGCACAATAGGATTTTGGACATACGCCGAGCAAAGAGAAAAATAATTTAATACTTGTATTAAATTAGGGCCTAAGTGCCAAATATTAAAAAAAAGGTTTTTAGACAATTGGAACCTATATAACAGTGCTTTCCAACCGCCGATCTGTAGAATTTTTCGGCCGATATGCAAATAGTTGTCCGTGATTTTAAAATGTATTTATCAAAACTTAAAATAAGTAATCATTTCATGGAAGACATCAATACAATGTGTGCAATTAATGCTCGGGAATAATGTGACATTACCGAGCAATATTTTGATGCCATTTTGCAGTGGCGAAGGGTGACTTTTGGAAAGAGGTAGGCTGTGGAGATATGATAAAAAGAGCACACTTGTCAGGTATACTTACGAGAATAGTACAATATTTACTACTAATGAATAGGCACACACTAATAAATGATAACGACACACTAATTCAATCAAACTTCAAAAACTCATTGACGACATAAAAATGAGCGATGTGTTTAAATTACGTATTTTTCAAAACATGTATACGCATCAAAAATCATTAGATAAAATTTATTTTTATTTTTAAAAACAATCTATACTTACTTATTTATTAATATTCGATTAAACGCCGTTGAAATTATTATTTTAATTATCTAATTATTAATGATTTTGGACAAAGTGCGCAGTCGTGACAACAATATTATGCGCGAATGTTTTAGGCTCTGCGAAAGGAGCTTGCCTCATTTCGTACAAATCAGCAGACTTGCTGAGGTTACGAGACGTAAAGTCCATACGAAAAAAACTCAGAATTATTCCAAACATAATCGGAAATTTATTTACCGAGAAGTCGCGGCGCGGCGCGCTGTGGTTTTTTTTAATACCTTTGCAGTTGTTTTGTAAACTGTGTAATACTGTAATACATTCCTACATATGCGATCTCGTTGGCAAAATAAATTATTGTTATATAACATAAAATAATGAAGTGATTTAGTATATAAATATGTCAATATGCAATTAAAAAATATTTTTCTTAAGAAGGTAGGCTTTAAATAATCGCCTAGTATGGAGTCTTCGCCACTGCCATTTTGGTATCTAGACATAAAATACAAACATTGTTAGTTGCATAGTGTTCATTAAATTATTATCGTCCACATTTCCGACTAGGAAAGAATCGCCACTTAAGAAAACTTTTTCGGGCATGTTAGTACAAAAAAAAAATCACCGTTTCGTCGATCTGAAAAAATATTAGTCATGGTTATCAACTTAGCACTTTTTTTTAACTAGCATTCTCAAAATTTTAGATGTTTTATTAATAACAATTTATTTAATGATCAATTACTAATAAAATTTTCATGTTAAGTATATTTTTTTGTATTCGGAATCCGGCGTTTATAATATGAATGGTATGTAAATATATTATTATAATTTAAGATTTAAAAACTGATAAACAAAATAATAGTGTTTTATACGTTAGCGGTCCTCAAAATATGTTTTTCTATTGTCAGAAAACACTGTAATAAATAATATAACAGTGTTGTTGGTTAAGACATTAAATTTACTTGGTCACTTTGCATTGCAATTTAATTTTAAGATACTTCAAACTTCTTCTGAGATATTTATTTACCACATAATATATACAAAATAACACAATGTGAATCGAAGCCCAAAGGAAATAACGTCAAAAGTAAGTCGATATTTTATTATATAATGTTGCCAATGCAGGAAAATTAGATTTTTCTATATTAATCAGTTCAACCGTACTAAAAAAACGTCCTAGAATTGTTATCAATGTTGAAAATAGGTACTGAAGTTTGTGTTACTCTTTCTAGTATAGTAGGTAAACTTAACCTCTTACATTTTCTCTGCACCCACATGAAATAATCCAGATGTATAAAATCGCAACACCTTGAGGGGCAATTAATTGACAAGTCCATCTCTCGAAATCAACTTATTGCGAAATTTTTATTTTTCGATAAGTCGATGGTTGCGTTCGTCGTATTGCACATATCGCCATCCTATTGAGCTCACATCTTATCCAAAACAATGTCATTCATATTTTAAAAATATCATCAATCATTGTCCGGTAACGACCTTTATTGAACGAAACGCCTCATTTTTGAAATAAATTAATAAGTTCCGATGATATGAACAGCTTGTAAACCGCACCAAACGGTGCATTTTTGTGGATGTACCTAATGGAGTCTATAGGGTCTCACTCAATATGTGGCAAGTTTGCTTATTATTTGACAAACCCGTTAATCAAAAAATGAGCTTCATTGCTGAACGCAATTTTGCGGTAAAATAACGTGTAAAAGTTGCGCGAATCGACGACGGATTTTAAAAGTAAATTTTAATAATTCGGTAGCATTTTTCAATTCATTAACTCATTTATAAGTTCTATCTAAGCAAAAAAAGACACCTGTTATATCTAGATCGCCTCAAGAAGAGGTTTTTTAACAGTTTTTGAACGTGAATATCTAATTTTGAATATTTTCGACGATTATGGAATAGTTTTGAGAATAAGAGAGAAAAATCCTTTTACCATAACCTTGCTCAACTTTTGAAGGGCGGAAATGATCTCGTGTATATTGTTATTTTTGTGCCTTTAGACTTGCAAAGCGGTTTTGGAAGGTAACCTCCCCAAAATTCCATCTACGGCACGTGAATAAATTATTGCGTTATTGTGTTAGGGAAGATTTATAATATAAATAGTCATGAGCAACCATTCTTTTTGAGGGCCGCATTTATGTACATATGTACGTATATTTTTCACGCATTATTTCAAATCTTATCGTTTCCAACAATAACAAAATCCATTACTGGCCGCAGGTTATTTAACTGACATAAAACTTTAGTTTGCATACACAAAATTTAAAATTAAAACATTAGTAAAGTTGTTAAACATACATCATGTGGAATACCTCAAAAGCATGCGTATTGGAAAAAAAGTAGTTTTGAAAATTATTTGTCCCAAATGGGAGAAAAGAGAAAATATCTGATTTTTTTTACTGTGGTTTAAGTAAGTATTTGTTAGTTGGTATATTGAACATTGATCATTCATAAAAATATGTCATATATATTAAGAAAATAAGCTAGATAGCAGAGATTTTCAGCAATTAAAAAAAATGTCTGGAATTTACCATTTCGAAGAAAATTTATAATTATTAAGTAAAATTGTTCTTACGAAAAACAAAGTTTTAAGAAAATTTTATTATTTTTTAAATAATAAACAATAAAATTAAAGGTACGAAATTTGCTCGGTAATAAGGTACAAAGGCCCAGTATGTTTATTCTTGTCATGCAAAGCTGGTGCATTATTCTAGCGTTTTAATGAAAATCTTTTGTTGTTGAAAAATGATAGACGTAACGCCATACACCGGATTTGAATTTGGAAAGCTAGATTATGTTTGATAGTTTGGTAATATGCAACATGTGTGGTTGTTTGGGTGGACAACATAGAACAATATTAATAAATGTTGCCTGAAAGTTAAGATTACTTGTATCAATATATCAATGTATTGAAGTATCGTTATCAAAGATGCTTTTTTGCGAGGGGTTTATTTCGATACCAAACTATCCAAATATATGTCTAAAAGTTTTTTGATGGCCCTACAGTAACGTATTGTCGGTTTACGCAACAGTTCATTTTATGTGGACTTTATATGGAAAGCGAAGTCATCTATTTATCCGTGACGTCACATACGCACGTGCCTTGAATGGGACCAAGAGGAGCGCTTTCCCAAACCCCCTCCCCTTTAGTCTGTCATCAATCTAAAAAGACGACATTCGCTTAAAGAAGAGTCACCGTTTGAACAACAACAACAAAAAAGGTTAAGGACGATTTCCGCTTTTAAAAAAGCCTACCCGGAAATAACACAAGTAGATAGGTGTATGTCAGCGCTCGGATTGAAAGAAACGTTGAATATTAAAAGAATATAAAGCTATTAACCTACGAGTACCCATGGTGGCGTAATATTAGTCGAGTACTCGTCTATAAAATCAAGCGAATCTCATGTATCTAAAAATCAAACAGTTGCATCAATGTGTTTTTGATCCCGAGCAAGAACTCTTTGTAGAATAGATGCAGTGAATGCTTATTTCTGTATGCAAAAAATAACCCACGAAAAGTCCAAATTTGGTAAAATTGAGTTACCTACCTATATTACAATTTCGAAAATTATTTTTTCATTCTCTGTCTATAAGATACTCAAAGACAAATATTTATATATATTTTGAAAGTCCACATCACATTAAAGGGTGTGCGTTGGGTATGCCTTTAGGAGCAACGAGGAGATAAGAAAACGCACCAAGCAGCCTCTCATCATATTGAAAGTGAATAGGCGACGTAGGACCTGGCTCGGCCACGTGCTGCGGATGCCAGAAGAGAACCTCAACCTGGCTTGCCTGTTCTTCTAGCCGACCGGATTCCAGCCTCCTGGAAGGCCGCTAAATACTATATATATAGTGTGTTATGTTTTATCTCCGCAGTTATTCAATACCTTTAATATGGAGAGAATATAATGTGGAGAGTCCTAAATCATTGGCAAAGCGAAATAACAATCGGTGGCCAGAAAATAAAAAAAACACTTAAGATTCGCAGATGGATACCACACTAATCGCTACTGATGAAAAAGAGCTCACACCAGGTAAAGAAGAGAAAAAGAGTAGCAAATACGGCCTCCTTATTAATTAAGAATACGACTAAGTTAATGGTTGTTGATCGGTCTTATCTTCTACCAGCAGCAAGTATACTAATAAACCTAGAAACAGTGGACAAGTTTGTCTTTTGACCATTAATGGAAAAGGCGGATGTGAAGCAGAGATAAGAAGGCGCACACAGATTGCGAAAAAAGCGATGACATATCTTACCACTATATGGAAGGAATTTTAATTGTAACAAAAATGATATCTGTGTAAACATTAGTGTTCTTCATATTCGTATACGGTATCGAGTCATAGACTTTGAAAACAAGAGAGCGAAAGGCAATTGATGCCTTCGAGGTGTGGTGTTGGCGCCGAATGGTTCATATTTTTGACAGAGCACAAGACGAACCAGCCAATCATCCAGCGACTGCAGAGAAAGGAACAGCTTTCAACAATATGTCTGAGATGCATTCTGCAGTTTTTTGCCATATTGTTCGGCGCGAACTGGACAACCTGGAAAAACTGGTGGTTTTGGGTAGCCTCCAGGGAAGGCGGGGAAGCAGAATAAGTGCGTCTGCGCACTGAAGCGATCATGTGAAGAAGCTGTCTGAGGGCAGCATTTACTCTTCCATGAGAGAGGCAGACGATCGAGTGGGGTGGAAGGTTTTAGCCGCTAAACATTTTCACGATTCTCAGCCATATGGGAACGACCAAAAAAATATTCTCCCGAAGTATTGTCAATATTGTCAGTTGGGAGTTTGTGATTAAATCCCTTACGTTTTTATGTGTAGCGTGTACTTTTTATTACTAATTGATATGGTAGATACTCGTAGTACAGTTTAGTGTAGCAAAATTTAATTGATATGTGAATTAACTCTCCCGGCATGAATAAGTTACGAATTCTGTCCTTGTCGATAATAGTTGGAAAGTTTGGTCGTGTATTTCCTAGATAAGGAATATCTCATTAATATGAGGTGTAATGTTTACAGATATTCAAACAAATATTGACAATTAAAGTGTTTTGTGTTAGTTTATTATTAGTATCGGTAACAAAATTACTCTAATGGTATGGTATGGAAAATATGTATACTATTATCAATTTATTACAAAATTGTATTTCACTTATAAAACATATTACGTAATTATACTTACCTTAATATACTTTTGTTATAATCGGAATAATCTTAATCGAAAATAAAAGTGTTCAATGTGGGCTTATTTTTAGTGTAACAAAATTACTATGATAGATAAATAATTATTAGACTGATGTCTAATACCAATCTAGTATTAATTATAAGACATTCTATTTTATGTTTATTATTTAAAAAAACATACTATGATTAATCTATACTCATTTTATAAAAGAGTGTTTTTTTCTATTCTAGAAAAAAAAAACGTTAAATTGACTACAGTTGTACGAACAGAAAATATCATTGGAGGAAAACAAAAGGTAAGGTACTTTTCGGTATTAAAAAATACATCAACAATTAAAATGTAATTTAATTCAAAATAGGAAGAATGCAAAACAACCAGTCATCTATAGTAACATCTATCAACATAAAATAGAACTAACAATCTCAGACGTAAATACTCATCACTGGAGCTTATCAGATATAATGAGCAATCGATATCAAACCTTTCAATCAAGCAGTTGATAATTAATCTCTCAATTTAACAGTCCTTCCACGCATACTGTGTTTTTCCGAGAATGACTTATAACTAAATTAATATTATCTAAATCTATCACCCCGAAAATGTAATATAGTAAACAGATGCATATAATAAACATCCAAATATAATATATCCATATAAAATGACACTTAGTAGTTGGATATCATACCGAATTAAAATATCAAACAACTACAAATGGTAATCCCAACGGTAAGTAATGAATAACTACAAATCAAACAAAAATATTGCAGAGGATGACGCCGCATTACTTGACTTTCACAACCGCCGTGATTACCGTTATGCCGTATACGAGCTCTGCTCTGTTAAACTGTTACGGGCATCAAATGATAATCAAAGATCACTCTGATGATAGCCGACCTCCGTTAGTGGGTGACACGATAAGAAGAAGAACAAAAAATCCATTTAGTTTTCTAAACACCAGCTGTTTGAAGTATGAAAAAATATAATTTAGCTCTCCTGTAAAGTTGACATTTTATCGTAGTATATTCTTTGGTTTTCACCGTGTCTCCTTCTTCCTTCTTTACTCGACGTTTCGGGCTCGTTGCAGAGGCCATTATCAAGAGATATGTTTTATGATGAAATGTGGTGTAGGTATGTGAATGTAAACGTTGCTCTAAGAATGTCAAAAGGAATCCGATTATCTAAGAGCAAACGTTGCTCAGAGTAATCTGTCAATCATTACGACCGGAGATACTGGCTCGAATATTAGATTTTGCTGATAGTGCCGGAAGCCATGACGTTTTTAATCGTAATAAACTACGATAAAAAACAACCGTGAAAGCCTCAAACATTATATAGTTGACATTTTGTTCAAAAAATTCCAAATGTGACCTGGAATTTGAAAACGGAAGATTTCGGAAACTTTATAAAGTTTTTTAAAAGAAACTTGGAGAGATGGCCCGAACGAGAGTGAAATCAGTAAAATAATTTAATTAGCGTTTTTTATTAAACCTACTCAATAAATATTTCGACAGAATGAAGGGACCACATTGTGCACATTGCCCATTACACCGCACCCGGAGAAGATTGGTGGACGAGGTCAAAACTCAAGAGGCATTCCGATGATGTTGAGGAACGTCTTAAACTTATAATTTATATGTTCGTTTCGTGTATATTTTATAGACACGACATATATTATTTTACCAGTCGATACGTTAGCTGCTTAACTCAGGTAAAATCCGAGCACTGGATATACGTACATATTATGTACCTATACTACCTAACAAACTTGATTGCAGAGCTCACGTAAAAAGCCCCTAATTTAAAACAAAAAATACCCTAGGAATAAATAAAATTGATGTGGGATGAATTTACTATACGACTTTTTTCAGCTCTCAATAAAATACTGCTGCGTTTTCAAAGCTCTCTATCTGACTGATTGGCAGAAATATTTTTGGTCCATCGAAATTATTTTTTATTTCCAGCACGTTGTCATTATATTTTCGAACAAATAAAAAAAAACAGATGGCATTTCGATTCACACCTGTAGTGATAAATCTTTTTATCTGAAATTCATATAAATATTATTATTCTCGTGATAAAATTACTCAGGCATATATTGATAATAAGTATAATAGTAATACAACAGTTATATAACGTTATTCAAAAATTGGCATTGGTTTTTTCGTTTTATTTATTAAAAAAGCCAGCGGTGTGTACAATGAAAACTAGATAGGTACATAGGTATTCTAGGAAGAGAGAATTTGGTAGTATGGTTCAGTAAACCAAACTGAAACATAGTAATTCTGTCGGTCGCAAAATTCAAAGACTTCTCTGAACGTTGAAATTCGCAGAGTAAGTCGAAAAGCCACACAATAAGGTTTGGCTGTTTTGTCTATGGCACTGTTAAAACACTATCTATATTATAATGGCTTCGCATATACGTAGTACATAATAATAAAGCATACATACACCATTTACGTAGTTTAATTACGCATCATTTTTTATAGTGACCATATTATTATTATTATTATTATTAAATACCTGTGTAATCCGTAATATTACAATGCAATTTATATTTGAATATTTTTAGTTCAACATATTTCTAAGTCAGCGCGATTTTAATATTATTTACTTATTATTGAAAGGTTTATTTATTGTTCACAAGTTCAAAAATTCAGAAATCGAAAAACTCCACATTTACATACATATTGATAATGCTTGTTTTCTGTTGCGCCAACGGAGTAGGGGTAGTGTTATCTTACGAATAATCGTTTTGTAAAACTAACGTAACTTCTGAGTCTCTATCTTTCGATAATTCCGTAAATATGCAGTTAGCGTGGCTGATAATAGCGAAGGTAGGAAAAACTTTCTGCCATAATTCCATAGCACAACATAGCACAACCATTTTTGTCATTTAACTAAGCAAGTGAGTTATTACTTATCTGAATAAAGCATTAAAGATATTATCTTTTATTTTTGGATTACATTAAATTATTCCATTATAAATAAAATCATCATTTCCACTTCATTACTGAGCATTTCCACCGTATTCTCTTTATGAACGAACCGGCCATTTAATCCATTCAATGGAATTGTAAATTTGAATATAGAAGGTGATTATAAATTCCACACACCAATAATATAGATGCACTCTAAGTAATATAACCTATCCAATTATTGAATGGATAACATGAATGTTAGTTAACCAGTGGAAGTCAAACCTGTAACCTTTACTGTTTTATGTAGTTAAAACTTGTGTACTTCTGTACTTCACGTTAGAGATTTACTCTCAATATAATATAATATTTTTCCATAATTATTTTTGGCTTCCATTTGGGGTAGTAAGCCAAATGTCCAATTATCACACACTCAATAAAATAGCTGATCCGCAATTTTTGAATAGTCATTTCAACATATTATTCAAAAGTGCGTCCGTCAATAAATAACGGATCATAATTGATTGGAAAGGTCACTCGACCATAGCTTCCCGGAGGGCATATCTCAGTCCAATCAGTATCAATTGTCGTGTCACTCAGTCTCAGTCTCTGTATCTCTCCGCACAGCATCTCATCCACAAGCCTCGGACCTCGAACTAGTATCATAACTCTTAAAACATAACTCCATATTCGACTTCTCATCTCAACTCCTGGTCTCCTCCTAAAGCGGTCTCGTCCCCCAAAGGAATATTCATGAAAGGATGATGCATTAATTTGTATATATAAATTATTATAAATAACTTAAATGGGATATTTCAGTAAAATATTTAAATTGTGAGTTAGAATAGTTCTGCGTTCAGATGACAATATTAATTATTAATATAGTCTGTTATTTAGCATACCTACATAATAATTATTATATTATTAGAATTTATTACATAATATAGGAAAATTTTCGCTATGTATCAATGCAATATAATTATTATTACATGACGTGTTTATTGTGGTACTTCTGTGTCTACAATGTAAGTGTATTAAACAAACTTGCTTTGGTAATAGCATTATTCGTGATTGGCAGAACCTTTCTTAATGATGCCGGTGTATGTGCTTGTAAGGGATTTAAATGTGACTGTCGCCGGAGGACTTTAATTGAATCCAGGAGTTAGGTTGGCAAAGACAAAACAAAATCATTCTCTTTACATATAGAACAACTTTCCGCCATGCAAAAGCTCAACTCGTGATATAGGAGCAATCAAATACAATATTATTTATATTACATTACCTACCTATATGAGCCATATATTATGTACGTTTATATTATTATTATCGATGGTCTGACAACCTCATCTCTGATATTCAATATTTTTGACTGCGGGTGGTTAAAATGTTATACAAAAGATAGTATTAATTAAATAAAAACACAAATATTATACTTACAAAAATATTTTTTAGGGGAACTATATTATTTCTTTTAATTAATTTGATTTACCTGATTTTTTATAATGTTTTAATTCCCCCTATAGAGAATATTAAATAATGTCAGATACTAGGTGTCAATGGTAGACTATTGTTATAGCATATTATATAACATTTTTTTTTATAATATATTGCTTAAGACTTTCACTGATAATGATTGATCTACTTCGGTTATTACCATATTTCAGTGGCGAAGGGTAGATGTAGGCTGCTAAGATCCGATATAAATAGGGCACACTAAACTTCGTCGGTCAAACGTATTTGTTTTCATTGAACTAAGACTACAATGTATATAAATTGTAGACAGTATTTGTTAGTTTTTAAAATAGAATTAAACCCTGCCTAAAGTCATAGTAGATAATAGTAAAAAAAATATTTAATAGATAGAAGGATTTTTAATCGATTATGGGGTGGGGTTACCCTGAGCAACACTTGCTAATATTTAAACCGAACTCACTTTCAGACTTTGTGCAGCATTTATATCTTCCATATTATGAATTTATATTGCATTTGAAGTTATTAAATAAATGCGAGGTTGCTATTTCAAAAATGTAATGCCAGATCTCTTAATAACAAGATTTATTCAGTGATGAAGTAACAATATTTTTTCTATGGAAATTATATCTTATCAGAAAGAAATAAGACATATTATTTTCATATTTCTAATCTACTTACAATCGCTTATCCTTTACACTTCGAATACTATACCTATTGTATGTATTTCTCTTTTCTCTATAATAGTAGCTCGGTATGCATGCATTCGTCTCTGGTTTATCTCATTTTCTCTCTCTCTCTCTTTCTCTTTATCCCCATGATACAAATTTCCAAGGCTGATTTTAATTTGGAAATTGAATTACCAATCTGACCGTTCCGTGTCTCTCATTTCTGCAATTTCTCTCGTTCTCCTGTTTTATTTTTAAATTAGCAAAACGCGAAAGAAATACTAAGCAGACTCAACGAGGCCACTTGTTAATAAAAATTATCATTTTTTTTTGTTGCCGGAAGTAAGTGTGCACTTTAAGGGTTTTATTTTTATTTCTACAATCAAATTATTATGATTCCGTAAATATTATATTAAATTAAATTTTAACTCAATGCACTTAAGCGAAGTACTATGAGAACTTCCCATGTGGAGTGGCATTAGTACATACCAGTGGTGAAGGGTGAAGGTTGGCTGTAGACATCTGACATAAATTATCATAGTACACACTAAACTTTGCCAGTCATACTTATCTGTTTGCATTTAAATAAGAGTACGAATAATTGCAGATGTTCGTTAGATTTTAAAATGCAATTAAACCATACCTAAACCAAACTATGATATATATAAAAAAATATCTATTTATTATGTTTTGGTCTAGGTAGAGCTTAATTGAATTTTAAAAACTAATAAAACCATTTGCAATAAATATGTTTATTATTTTTTCCGTACGTATTGGTCAAATGAGGATTACATAGGGATGAAAAGGGTATTTTTATAAATATCGCACACTAATAATAAAGTGACCTAACTCAAAATTTCAAGTTTTTGGGTTATATTGATAAGCCGACTTAATACAACACCATATATTGGGCTAAAATGTAAAAACATGGATTCTTTCAACGAAAGAGTAAAATACCAATAAGTGCATGGGTCTCTTCGACACTGACAATTTTCATCACCTACCTGCATGATAAAGTGACACTACTGTTTGTCATTTTTCTAAAAAAAATAAGGTAAATTTAACATGAATGTTTCATGCTGAAGTGACTTATTCCTACTTATGTCCTTTTTTCAAAGTAAGTCAGTGTCTTTCGAATTATCTTCAAATGTGTTAATCGTGCTCATTTTTTGAATAATAAAATGCCTAATTCTTATCAAATTTGGGATCAAAAAGAATATAAAATATAATTTTTTATCGTAAATATGTCACTATATAATGTTAACATTAATTTTACTTATGGTTTTGTAAATGCGTTTAAAAATTAATAAATCTAAAAACTTTTAACACCACTGCACATGGATGTACTGAAATATGATAATATTCTAGAATATTAGAGCAAGAGATGTAAAAGAATATTATTTTATGTAATAAAAATACTTTATGCAGTCATCAAATGTTTAAAATAAATATAAAGGATAATAAGGCTTCAAAATAATATAAATAGATTATCTACAACGTTTAAGAAATTTCCAGGGTTATGCTCTGAAAATACCATAAAAGCTCCATTTTGACCTACGCTGAGCATGTGGGCAGACCTATATTAATTATTATCATCATTAATATCAATATTAAGTCCTATATTATTATGGATACATATTATTTTATAAAGAAAATATTAATGGTTAATTGAATTATATCTTCAATACGATTTTATAAAAAAGCATATTTTTCTGTTTACATTCTTTAATAGCATGAAAATGATTCATTTCAAAATATTTATTCGCAATTTCATCCAATCACTAGTCCTTTAATTTTTATTTTCAAATATTATGTAAACACAGAGCATCTTTACGAAGGAGCTATATAATGCTGAAAATACAAAACAAAAACTTGATAAGTGCCTTTTAAACAACGCCCAAAACATCTCGCGAAAGATAGGTAGACATCGCGTTCAAAAATAAAAACCTGTAACCAATTTATAAAACGGCGTCCCTTTCGCACCGGCGCGGAAATCACCACGGTGCAATAAAAGCGAAAGAGACGTCGACAGTTACAGTCGGATGAAAACGTTAGGTGTTGGGAAACGGTAGTGAGAGATATAATCAGCATTGTTGTCTATTTTCCCCAGTGCTAATTAAACGGCGGGGTATTTTCATTATAAGCCGCACGTCTTAGGGCGACGGTGCGCTCTCGGTCGGGGCGTCCTCAGGTGGGCCGGGACGTGCAGCGTGCGGTTTACGACCTACTTGCCGCTAATAAGCGTCGAAATACATATTATTTGAAAACATAGCGTGTAGTTCGTAAATTACACCCGTTACGGCAAGAACGGTGCATGAATTGTAACCGGGTGCAAACCCAAATCAAGTAGCCAGACGCAGAACAACACAGTCGTAAAGCGAAGTCATAAGAGCCAAAAAATTAAACGACATTACTTTAATAATAAATGTTACTAGTAATGTCTCAGCGCAGACCCGTATTTTTGCTTAATAATGCAAAATAATATTAGTATTGTCATAATAACAAAACTACTTTCCATATTATCAATAAATAATAATAAATGGATATAGAGTAAACCATTTTTTTGAACATGCATAATTTGGAAACACCTCAGATACGTAACAGAAAAATCATTTTCTTGAAAAAAAATACGATTACAGGATTTTCGCCAATGTGCTTTACCAATTACGCTACGGGTAACTTATTTAATTACGATGAAATTAAGTAAGTAGTAGTTTTTAGAAAAATTTTATAATGTTTAATAAAACTATAAATCAATTATTATTAAAAAAAAATACTGGTATACATTCCAAGAAATGTACCTATAATTCCATTTAGTAGCTAAGAAGTAAAAGCCCTTGTCTCCATTTTTGAAACGGACAACAATCACTTTATGAAATTTTCAAAGTAGACTAAATAATTTTATTATTTTAAATTTAAATATTAATCAAAATAGCTCAATACACTGTATTAAAATAATATAATACAACATGTAATGCATTTTAAAACACAACAAAACTGTGTCATTATTTTCATGCCTATATCTCAATGTGTAAGTAATGGAGAGAAACCCTATTGCTCTTTAATCGATCATCGAAAATAATCATAAAAATAATAAGATGAAAACCTTCAATGATTCCCCATTATAGTATCTTTTTTTCTTATCCAAACGATTGTCTTTGACATAAAAATATATATATATTTTTTTATTAATTTTAATAACACTAAATATAGTTTTCTTTATTTAAAACAGATAATATAAAGTAAATATAATGTTATATAAAACGTCACTAGATGTTGCTAGTCCACTTCCACAAGTAACTTAAGATGCGTGTTAGTTATAATTAATAATGAATTACTGTGGAAAGCCTATACAAGTAAAATAAAATATATAACCTTGTACCTAACTAAATCATAACTTACCTTCGTTCAGTATTCTTCAGAGGATTCTTCTCAAATGATTTTTTGAAACTGTCAAAGAATTTAATTAGAAAGTCGACCCACAATGGTGAAATGTGTATATTAATGTTATGAAATAATCGTGTGGTGTAAAACTGCAGTGACGGCGCTGGATTAATAACGTGCATATTATAATGCCGGAGGATTGTCCAGAAATGCGGAATTAACGTTTCTACTGAGGGTAAAAAAGACTTAGACAGCCGAGATTACGAACGCTGTTATGCGCCATAATAAATTTAACATGATAGCATTTCCATTCTTATTCACAAAATGAAATGTTTGTTTAACTACAGTTCTTCTAAACGAAGGCAGCAGTCATTTACTTGTAGTGTTTCATTGGATTGTAAAATGTACTTATTTATATTATGTATTGTTATCAAAACAAAAACAAAAACTATAGGCCAACGTGACACAGAAAGATACGTATTAGGTATAACGCGGAAAGACGACAAATAACGTAATTGATAAGGAGGCAGATAAAAATACAAAATGTGATAAAAGTCACCAAGCTGACGGAATGGAATTTAACTAGAGGTGTCATCCGGCGAGTTGATATTCACTAGATAAATTCAGTCATACACGTCATACCCAACGAGCACTAATCGATCACAACTCAAAAAACGTCAAACATAGAAAACCAGCTTTGAAGTTTTTATCTTTCACATTATTTTGTACCGTGTTTTAGAAATATATTTAGATATTTAAATTTTGTTTAAATATAATTATTATGATAAATATTATTATTTAATATAAAATGTTTTCTGTATTTTAAGTTAAAATGTTAAGATACTGTTATAATGTATATTATACTTAGATATGTGACAGCTTAGGTCTAGAATTAAGCAATCAAGTTTCGACCAACAGCAGTCAAGTTACAGGAAGTCATACGTGTAACTTAGAAGAAACATTGATTATTTTACGTAGTCAAAAAATCAGGTTGGTCGACGAACTCGCTGGATGTACGTAGGAACAAAGAACTGAGGTTCAAGAATAGTGAAAGGAGATACCGTTATCCAGCATTGAATGGACCACGCTGATCCTAGTATAAGTCATTATCACCCCTCGATCCCTAGCTCTTTGCTGCAACGTACATCCACTGAACTTTATGAGTTCGTCAATCCAATTATTACGCCCATACGACCATTTAGTATCCCTTAGATAATACAGTATGATTGTATTTATCCGGTTGTCCGGTCATCAAGTAATATGTCCAGCCCATTACTATTTCATCTACTCTTGTCTGCTTCCTAATCCGTTAGTTTCGTTTGTGGTCTTTCCGCATTATGTTCTACTTTGAGCTAAGTACTTATAAATTATCGATTTCTCTTGCATTAAAGGTATACATCAGTACCTACTGGTAGCATAAATTGGTGGAACACTTTATGCTTTAGGAATAATAATAAGTCACTTTTGACAATTAATACTTTTCAGTGGCCCAAATGCGCTCCATGCCAGTTTGGTTCTGAAAACAACCTTAAGTATTATTATAAAACGATGTTCCATCTCTGAATTATTGCACAGAAACGTGGAAACCTAGCGACGCTCATGAAATTAATCGCTATGTATGCAAATATTGTATTTTCTTCAAGCAGTATACCCATTTAAGTGTCAATAATACTGCAATGTGCGTAGCCAGAAATCCTGAAAGATAAAGCAGGACAGCAGGTGTTTTAATGTTTTGTCTAGAAGTGGTATGTTATTACATTCTCGCTTTTATAAATCAGGTCGTTAGTAAGGTGTAGACTGTGTAGAGTAAATCCGTAGATTGGATCGTGAGGTGTGAATTATGGGAAGGTCGTAAGTGGTATAGATGTACTCTAGGTGTCGGCCGCATTACACTGAAAGACGCGATTATCGTTTTTGATCGACGATAAGACGCAAACACAAATGCCGTTGATGAGCTTTTTATGCGAAAAGATTACAATGTTTATTTCTACTGCATAAAACCTTTACCAACCTACGGACAACAGATACCTTGGCACTTTCTAACCTAACTTTCCATGACTTGATTCTGTATGCGAGCGGTAAACTACGATAAGTTCAAATTGACGACTATACCGGAGAGACAAATGGTGATTTTTTGCGCAATAATACTTTGGACGCTGAAGACGCACCTGGCGCGTAATGACCAGGCGGCCGATCGATGTAATTAACGTGCATTTTAAAGGTGGTAATTAAAAAATCATTATCTAGTCAGCAGCGAATGAGATATATTTAGTGATAAAATTTAAAGTATGTAGGTACCTACATCTTCTTAATACTAATTATATTATTATTTAATTTCTTTCTGGTTTTATTTTTTTTAAACTTTTACTTTATTAAATATATTGTGAGTTATTACTATTTGTATCATATTCCAGTAACTCATTTCTGCCAAATTTGGACTTATCGTAGTTTGCATTTCACTCATTTATAGTTCTTTATTACAAAATTTATTACTCCTGTGATCACCTCCTCCTCTGTCATTTCTCTTTGTTTGTAGGAGTTCTCCTGTATAGATTTGTAAAATACGACCATTACTTCAAATATGGCGTTAAATGAATAACATAACAGCGAATATTCAATAACGCTTATTCACAAATTTAATTCCATTTTATGGCACATCAATATTTATAAAAGTCATAATATTTTTCTGTAGTTCGTATCTGAGCACGATAGTATATTATTAAATTCAAAACCTTCACTTGTCGCATGGCCCCCACATCTTGAAGCGGACCCCCTACCTATCGCTAAGGTTAAAGGCAGTGTGAGTATCTAATGTTGTGTATTCCAAATAGTGTCGAAGTAAAATTTAAGAAATTTAAAGCGATTTTTTGTATTGAATTATGAAGTTGTCGAATATCGACAAACAATAATCAAAAATTGTATCGCACAATTTAAATGTTAGTGTGTTTGAAGTAAAATAGTGCCACAGGCGACATTTTTTTCTATTAGTTTAATTTTCTGATGTGTATTTATCTCACTTGGCTGGTCGATCCGCTACGTCGGGTCTCCAGGCTACAGCCCGCTCAGCTCCCCCCCCCCCCCCTCTTGTACGGGGGCATGCTTATCGCTGTTTCGATAATTCTTCGATAATATCATGTTTATAGAGTATCCTGTCACCTGTTTTACTTGATTATAGGATTAAATACAAACTAACATGCAGGTACCATTAAATGTGATCTTTTATCATTTTTTTTTATTAAAAAGACCGCATTTTTCGTACGTAATATCTATACCAATAGTCAGGTGTATAGAATCAAAATGACTTATGTTGTTATAATCATTAATCCCACTTTTAAATGGTAAGATTATATTTAAACTAAGTTATTCATTGGATGTCTTATTCACTTAGGTTTTTCACCATCCGGATTAAATTGATTCGAAACTGAAATCTCAGGACCTGGGGTCGGGTCTTTCAGTGTAATATAACCGATAGAACTTAACTAGGCGAATTAAGGTAGCCCTTATTGCGAAACGGATCCGGCACTTATTGAAAATAGAGCCCGAAGTTACGATAAATAAATACATAAAGCGTACATAGACGATGCAGTTAAAACTTGGGGAAAGTGGTGATAGGAGGTTTTATGAGGGCGTATTATGTTGGCGATTGATGTTGCGTGTATAATATAGGTATACCTGTGCACAAGGACACTGACAACTAGGTCATAGTATCTTATTATATACTCTTTTATATTTATGAAAAAATATAAATTAAAAATAATAAAATAGTGATAAAAATGTTTGTTATTGTTTAATTAATAATAGTAGAGAACAAATCGAGGCTTGGTCTCATCAAGTTACCACCTCGTTACGAGGAATTACTACTCCACTCTTCAGTGGCAAAGGTTGAAGGAGGACTGTTAAGATTTGACATAAATAGTGGACACTAAACTTTGTCAGTCAAACGTATTTATTTTCATGGAACTAAGACTACAATATGTCGATAGTTTTTTTGTTAATTTTTAAAATTCAATTAAATCCTATGTAATCCTAGCCACAGTCGATAATAGTAAAAAAATATTCGTTTATTGGTATATAAATTAAATGAAATTGAGCCATTAAAGTATATTATATAATTATAAATATTTTATAGATAGAATAATATTTTTATCGATTATGGTTTGGATAAGGAGGGCTAAATGAATTTTATAAAACTACCTTACACCATCTGTAATATTTATTCTTAATTCAATGAAAACAAATAAGAAAGTATGACTGAAAAAGTGTGCAGTATTTTTGTCGAATCGCCCATAGCATACCTAAACTATTATGGTTTGGTTGAGGCAGGGTTCAATTGAATTTTAACAACCAATCAGCACCATCTAAAAATTGTATTTTTAGTTTAGTGAAAACAAATAAGTGTGCCTGACTTGAAGTTTAGAATTCTTCTCCACATTATCTTCCTAGCAATGTCTTGATTTTCGAACAGATCTTTTCCTCCTGGATACAAATCAGATAGGATTAGGTTAGGAATTCAGAATCAGCCCATTTTTGGCTACGGCCGTATGTTGTAGCTTAACCACTGGGGAATGCCAAAAGCATTTAACGTATTTCAAAAAAACACTACCTTATTCTTAGGTCAATAATTATTATAAAGCAATCATTATTCGTAAGATGTTTATCACACTTGAATTGTCAAAGACATAGCTTATAATTAATATCTTTAGAATTATCTTCAAATGTGTTAATCTTGCCCATTTTTTGAATAATAAAATGCCTAATTCTTGTCAAATTTGGGATCACAGAGATTATCAATATAATTTTTTATCGCAAATATTTCACTATAATAATGTCGACATAAATTATACTACTGGTTTTATAAATACGTTTAAAAGTTAACAAATGTAAAAAATCTTAACACCACTGCACATGCATGTAGGTACTTACTGAAATATGACTATATTCTAAAACATTAGAGCGAGAGGTTTAAAAGAATACTATTTTATGTAATAAAAATACTTTATGCAGTCGTCAAATGTTTAAAATAAATATATAGGATAGTAAGGCTTCAAAATTATATACATAAATTATCTTCAACGTTTAAGGAATGTCCATGATCATGCTTTGAAAATGCAATAAAAGTTCCATTTTGACCTACGCTGAGCATGTCCCCCCTTAATAAGTGATGAAATCTCCAAATCTATGACGCGTCATAATATCAAATACATACGATCTATTTTCTCATCTATTTTGCTAATATTTAGGTTAACTGGTTTCACGTGAAAACGGTTTAATGCCTACAAATTGATTGCAAGTCAATCGATGTGTCGAACGTCAGCCTGGTTATTGCCGTAATTCGTTTACTAGTCACACAGTAATGGTATGTAGTAATAGCATAACTCGGTAAATAGTTAAGTGCACAGATGCACATAAATGCAGCTAACTGAACACTATAATAGGTTGTACATTATCATTAACCACTTACCCATAAATGCGTCAATCGATTTAATGACTTATTATTTCACATACCTAGTTGAAATTTGCAATAAACAAAAATTATGCAAATATGTGTGTTATAAATTAAATTATTTTTAAAAAACCATTAAGTTTATTCAAGTTTAGAATGTAACATTCTACATATTGAACATACATAACTTGAAAACACCTCAGATATATACCCACTAAAAAAATCACATTTGATATTAAGGTAATTAATGATTCCTTGATTTAAAACACAAAAATCTATAGTCAAAAATAACGCAATTTGATAAGCATGTAGGACTTACTAGTTTAAATAATCGCAATTAAGTAGAGTGCCGGTTAAAGCATATTGGCGCAAAACCAGTGGATATACGGCTTCAAATCCCCTCGGGCGTCGAATTGTTTTGGTTTAAGGTGTTTTCAAGTTATGTATGTTCATTTAAACTATTATTTAGTCCTTTTTAAACAAATTTTTTTTTTTTAATGTCAACTTAATTGATATTAATTGGTGTTTAAAAGGGAATGGATATTATTTTTCTCTTCCGTAAAAAATGTATAAAATTATATTGAAAAAGCTTTTTTAAAAAAATGTGCTATTTTATTTAGATGAAATGATACAGTGTATTAATTTTACTAAAAATAACTAGAATACGAATAATATTTTAAAATAAAAAGTACTCAATATTTTTCAATAATTATTTTTTTTAGTATATTTTTAGTAAATTTAAAAATTAGTATTATTTTAGGCGCCCCTCGTAGTTTAATTCGTGAGGTACCTTTTTCAATGTACGATTCTTAGTGAAGTCACAACACAGATGCAAATTTAAATTCTAGATTCATCTAGATTCTATGATGTTTATCACTACCAACTTGCTTTAGTGTAACTGTGGTGGTAGAAAAAAAAACCTCTTTTTTTAATACTGAATTTTTTTTTTAAATGGTATTTTGTAAAAAATATACCTTCTTTTTCTGCTTTTAGTGAGTCTTCTATCGAAAATAATTGACAACCAATTATTGCAGTACACTATCCTATCATGGACGAGTCGTATCAGATTTCCAACGTCTAGAGTCTAGACTCTAGGACATTGAGACTTGAGACCATCCTTCTACCTACACTTTTACTGCCCTCTACCTTCCCCTTCATTATGAGTTAATTTAATATTATGTATAATATAATAAAATTAATAACACTTCTAATTGCGGAAAATATAGTTAAATTAAGCTTAATAGTAGCTATTTCCTTGTCTTATTGGTTTGTCCAATAATTTATATTTGAGTAGCGTAAAATAAAAAGGGCTAAACTTCATTTATTAATTCGCTGCCTCAGTACAGGACGTGTACACTATTTGTCAAAATGTCAGTTGAAGTTTCTGGGCAAGGCTGCACCATTTTTGTTGAAATTTATTTTATCATAGTATTTCCGATAATTTTGTATGACACCAACATAAATATCAAAGGAGCGTTAGTTAATTATATAAATTGATTTAATTTAAATATGGGATGGAATTTAACGTGATTCTTTACAACTTTAGATAAAATGTTCATTTATTTAGGATATTTATATAATAATAATATATAAATACTTTATAAAAATATCTAATTACTCCCTTATTGGTATTCAAAAACTTTGACAGAAATTTTCTTTGTCAAATAGTGTACCCTTGTACTGAGGCAGCGAATTGTACAACAGTCATACTTTATTATGTTGTAATTATTTTTAGTTTTAACACTTTAAAAACTAAATTTGGTGGATCTAATTTTTTTTAAATGGTTTATTTTTTTATACGCAATATATTTATATCAATGAGTGATGGGGAATAGCCTACTTGGTTTTGACCTATTCATATTATAGTAAAGCTGTTAAATAAAAAAATCGGTTAGTAATAAAAAACATTTGACAAAACTGGATAACTTACGATATTATTGTTATTGGGTGTACGTTTATTCTGCATTTGGCGTGTAAAATTGTGCAGAATATCGTGCAAAATCAAGGAATGTCTCATTTATGTCTGACGATTTACGGCTTTGTTCATAATCCAGAGAGCACGGAAGCGGACTGGACGATAAAGCATGACCGAGGAGGCATTGAGCGTTTGTGACCAAACAAAACGGTCACTTTTCTCAGTCGTATAAACAAAACGGGCGGGTAATGGGTTAAATCCGGCGTGCAAATCGCATCACGGGACCGAGGACCTCCTCAGCCGGCATTCCGGTTCGCGCCGGAACGGTTTCCGCACCGTACTAGAGCGGCGGAAAATTCTGCTAGACCCGTTGAACCATGTTTAGACCGTGCCCTCTCCACAGGTAATGCGAATAACCCCATTCTAAGCAAGTGAAGCGTACAAGAAACAAATCATAACTACAAAAAATAGTCAGTCCAATTAAATTAAGTGGTTAAGTTATTTTACGACGAATTTCATCTTCAAAATATATCAATTAGCTAAGTAATACTACATAACACTTATTATGGTCAAATTTTATAGTATGTCATTTGTCGAAACAAACTTTCTACAAGAATATCTATTAATAATTAAATACCATAGAATCTTTGAAATAATATACTAATTACAATATACTAATATAGTACGTCAATGCTATATTATATGTGTATTCGCAAAGTGGCAAGCTCTGTTGCATGTACTATGAGATAATTATCCATAACCTCGTGTGAAGTCAATAACATATCATTTTAAAGACGTTAATACCTACGCTGTCTAAAATAATCATAATAATAATATTGTCACAAGCGACAGTGTTAAAAGAAGCCTTTACTTGAGCAATGCCTGACGTTGGCTTTTCGTTATTTTGTCACTGTCTCCTCGCGATCACTCCGCGTAGCAAAAAATCACGTATCTATTAATCACCCCTCCCCCTTTCCCTTGATCCGTTTGGGTTTTCGTTTAAATTTTTTATAAGATTACTACAGTACTATGATAATATTATTATATAATGGAGAGGGGAAAGGCGTCAACTGAGATCTGTATAACATGTGTATCAAGAATATTATTTGCTAATAAATAAAGTTGACAGTTAATTATTATCATTATGATGGATAGAGAAAGATATACAATAATAGAGCAGCGTCCTTATAATATTTATAATTCACATATTTAGAGTAAGTAATGTTATTTTAACATTTACAAAGATTATACCTAACTATCGTTTGACGGAATACAAAAACATCTAAGATACCGTAGTTTTTTCGGTACTTTTCGGTTATCAGGAATACAGCGGAAAACACATTTTGAAAATAGCCGATAAACTGGATTATTTGTTAGGTTAACCTAACCAAACTTAACCTAACCTAACATAACCAACCTAACCTAAACTAACCCAAACTAACAAATAATCCAGTATATCGGGTATTTTCAAAATGTGTTTTCCTCTGTATTCCTGATAACCGAACAGAACTGTTTTTTTTCTCAATATACTTAGGTTAGCAGTTTAATTATTAGTTAGTAGCAATCTCATGTTAAGGTAAATATCAGAAGATCTTACTTGATGAAAGATTTTTTTGGATCAGGTATGATTCTGATGCTTTATCAAATTATTTGTATTTTCATTAGAAAATAATATGACCAAAAATGTTCTTTAATATTGTATAACTCTAATAATTATTATTTAGGCTTAATTGATTAACGACAGTTATGTATCAATTTCAACATATTCTTTACAGTAAGGAATAATTTTTAGATATTCGACCAGCTTCTAACATGGGTTATAGACATAAAATAAATACATAAAGATAACATTTATAGAGTTATATTATTATAATGTAATACAAGTTATAAAGCAATCTACAAGAGTGGTATACATTAATTATACAATAAAATATATGTTCATGGCGACAGTATCTAATAGTAATTTTCTTTCGTGGTAAGAGTTAATGTGGATGTGGCGAAGGTTTTATTATTGATATGAGATTTTTGATCGTTACGGAATTAAAAGAGATAAAGCAAGAAAGTTATCACCGTGCGGCGCCAGCCAACCCAGATGTTTTCCATCCCACGCGACTTTTTATTTAAATATTTATATGTTAGAATACAATATCCAATAAAATATGTCTTTCCGCCTGTTACGTCACTTCCTCTATACGGCGTACGATTGATTTGATTAAATCAGAGGTTTGTAATCAAGGTTACACACAGCGACTTAAACACGATTAGAAGAGAACTTATCCACATACAATAGCTTA
This sequence comes from Rhyacophila brunnea, assembly GCF_057557595.1. NCBI lineage: Eukaryota > Metazoa > Arthropoda > Insecta > Trichoptera > Rhyacophilidae > Rhyacophila > Rhyacophila brunnea. The sequence goes on along the minus strand of NW_028232751.1, from coordinate 9,640,064 downwards.
TTATTTACATAGCAAACAACCAAATCGATAGTCTTTTGCTTTTGCCTATTTTTGCATGAATAAATTCTGTTGTTTCAGGGTAAAAGTACTTAAGTCTTTTTGGTTGCTGCGGAGATAATCGATTTAAAAATAAATCACAGTTTTTAAAATACTCTTGCTTAGAATTGTATTGTGGTGTATATTTTTTAAATTTCTTTTATTTGAGTCATATTTTGCGACCTGGGTTTCGCCCTCACCAACAGCTAAATACACAATGAATATAATTAATTATTATAACTTATATAATAAATTAATACAATAAAGTGGGTAAAAAACTTTATCACCTACCTATTAATTCAAGTATCACAATAAATTTATTAGAATTTAAATTTAAATTCCAACAAGTACCTTCGGTCGATAGTCCTAATATTATTTATTTATTATTAATTTTTTGATATTGTGTAAGTAATTTTATTTAAAGTTAAAAATGATTTTCTTATTTTAAGCTATTTCTACAAATAAAAATATCTATTTATTTTGCTTACATGTACAAAATATAAAAAAGAGCACAGTTATTTACATACATTGGCGTTAAAATCATAATTTCGTAAAAACGCGACTTAAGAACGTTTGATCAGTTTTTTATTCAGATTCATCATCATCGATTCATCATCGATAGATTAGTCGAATTCTAGATATTTCTCTATCTTTTGGAAAGTCAAGCGGGTTCCAAGTTTCGTTTATCTTTTCCACGTATGAATTATATAATTTTATTAGTGTCCTCTCTATCTGAATATCCCCTCAACTTCTCAAATTTTCTGATCTATTCACTTTTTTTATGATCCCCGAGAGTTATCCCTGTGATGCATCTGAGAGTTATTATTTCGAGCTTCACAGCATATGTTTTATTTTGGATGTATAATATGGGATGAATGTAGAATGCTATAAAAGCCGGATAGTCCCTAGTTTGAGTGTAATTAAATAAAAATACTAATTGTAGACTATTCAAATAAATTGAGATCCGGAATTTAGCGATGTATAAAATAATATACAATTTGTTGAAGAAAGCATGTAACAATAATTAAATAAAGCAAGATAGATGCTCATAGTTCGGGACGCTGTGAGAGAATGAATTCCCAATATAGGATCGCTGTAGTCTCGAAGCGTTTACACATCGCACTTCATCCTATTTCCTGAATTCGTTACTATAATATAAGGTAGTGTCCAAGTGCATCAGTCCTTATATGGTAATGCATGCAGTTATGCTGGCATTTGCCGATTATATTTTTGTTTGTATATGAGTTGTCGACCGACCGACCGACGACAGATATATCTGCTTTTACCTCTATCCCACAAATATATAAATTCATTTGTTTTAACCAGAGGCAACACGGTAAACTAAACTTATAATAACTATAGTTGCAAAACACAATTTAAAAAATATTTATTTATTGTTACTTCGTAGGTACCATAAATATATTGGACGTGTTATTAAACCAAAAAATATCCAGGCCATAGTTGCAAACCTCTGGATTAGACCAATAATATTCAAATATTTGATTTTTCGTGTACCAGGCGGAGTCAAAATATAATCAGAAATGTCGATAAAGGTTTCTGTTTTTGTTGCAGACATTATTGTACCACTCAGATATAATTTGATTCATAAACAATAATAGTTATGAAGTACCTAATTCGTATTGAACTGGTATTACTGGAATATTTATAAGCAATACTTATAAGTAGATATAGATAAAAGAGGTATTCATCCAACAATGCATTAACCACAGCTGATGATAGATTAACGTTAATAACTAACAGTAAACTAAAGTTAAACTTACACCACCAGTTCTAATATTTTTTTTCGTACTTTAATTATTCAATAAAAGGAAAGTAAACACAACATATTATACACAATTAAGGCTATACCTCAGTTGAGGCATGGTCTAAAAAGATCGTGACTAGGCGATGCGCGGATTGCGGGTCGCGGGTGCAAATGACGGATGCCGAACGAAATATAATTTGTCATATAAATCCAACATGTGTCCATTTAATGTTCTGTTTATTGTTATATTAGTAACAATAATAATATATTCATTGACATGTTTCCTTTTTCAAGTAAATGGGTAACATTTTTTAGTCGTCTTTACATGATTTAAGAATTAATACCCCCGTCGCCATCACGAAACAAATTGACGTGTTCCCAGCTCGACGTTCTCACTCCGAATGCCAGCGAGTCCAAAATTTCGTTGCGCCTATAGTTAAAAATTATTTGCCGTTTCACTGATGTATCGTCTTAACTGTTCAGTAGACCCAAAAGCGATCTTCATTAATGGCATTCAAATCGAGTGGATCAACAATTATTTCTTTCATAGTCAACAAACGCAACACGATTGGGCGATTTTATACTTTCGGTGATTTCGAAAACTACAATGAACTGGAAGATAGCCAAGATTCACAAAGGATATTAAAAAAAAAAACTAAATGCTAAGCTCTTAATAAAACCCTTTAAGTGACAAGCAGGACTTCCTTCACTTATAAATGTAACACAATCATCATGACACTAAAAGTTGTATACTGTAACTGTTACTTGTATGTATTCACCGTGACATAACATAGTAACGAAGTAGCGGAGTTCAACCGCGTGACATCACAGTGACAATGAAAACACTACGTACTTACTACACAATGAAGTGATGGTCAACTATCAATATTTATCTGAAATATTTACGAATTTTATTAATAACCTAACAATAAATAACATACAAAAATATTAATAATATTGTAGGTGAAGCAGTCCTTATTATTCCTGTATTTGTGAATACCTACTACTTATCGTATTATTACTATTTTTTGTAATCCACCTTTACTAGGACTCGAAATCGACTGAAGTGATGTATATCTAATCTATTTTAGCCACTTCCTCAACCTATTAGGTAAATACTCTGAGTCCAAACACATATTGAAAAACAACATGTGAATTCGGTAAGTCAAGTGTCACAATAAAAAATTAGTGTCGAATTATTATTGATTAAAATTATTACTAATAATCAATTGTTAGGTTTTGACAATTTATACGCTAATCGAGTGTATTAATAGTGATAACGTAGGGGGTTATTTCATAATTTATTTGTTATATTTTTTATTGGGTCATATTATTGTGTATCTTTTTATTGTGTATTAATGTCGACATAAATTATACTGATGGTTTTATAAATGCGTTTAAAAATTGATAAATGTAAAAAATCTTAACACCACTGCACATTTATGTACTGAAATATGACTATATTCTAAAACATTAGAGTGAGAGGTTTAAAAGAATACTATTTTATGTAATAAAAATACTTTATGCAGTCATCAAATGTTTAAAATAAATATTAAGGATAATAAGGCTTCAAAATTATATAAATAGATTATCTACAACGTTTAAGGTATGTCCAGGATCATGCTTTGAACATAGAACAAAAACTCCATTTTGACCTACGCTGAGCATGTCCGCCCTTAAATAATTTATCACCTATTATAACATTGAACAAAGGAGTATTGAACCTACTACAATATTGTGAAAACGTCAAGTTTTTTTTAAATATATTTTAAGACAATTAACGTGTTATGGTTGAAAGATAAGGTAATAAATTGTTTTAATTACTTTTTGCCAAATATGGCACGCGTTACAGACAGTTATCAACCGCGGGATTGGAAGGTCCGCACTGAGTCAGGGACGGAACCCGTTTCCGGGTCTTATGGCGTAAAATTGTCAGCGTTACGGCGAAAGGAATGGCCCGCCAGCAGTTATTAACTACGCACGAGTCTGTTGCCCGATTAATCCGAGGGTCCAAAAGCAGGACCGCATTAATTTTGCAGACAAATTAAACTCGGAAAATATTAACTGGACGATTTAGTAAAAAGTTATATTGGCTTTTAGTGAAATTCAAAGGAGTTTTTTTTATTTCTATCCCAAATTCTTTATTGAACTTCGGCGATGATTTTGGGTAGTTTTCTCTGTTCTGAATTGCAATGCTTAGCTCAAACGTGTCTCTGAGTTTCTTAAACTAGTAGTCTTTTCTTCTACCATGGCATCGCTCATGGAAAACGTGATTGGTTGATTAGATATAAGTCAATTCATGTTGAGATGCAGCATGATGTAAAAAGAGTAGGTTTACTAAGTTTCTAGTTTTAATTTTTTATTATATTTAGACTACTTTCATTGCTACCTCGACTTTCAAAAGTTTATCTTTACAACCGACTCGGATCATGTATATGTAAACCCATATTGCGATAGCTTGAGGTTTTCTAAGTGTTGTTTGAATGGATGAAATTCCATTCGCTGCGGACCTTTTAATCAATATTTAATTACCACATTTCAAAACATGCTAATTATATCCAATGGTCACCCGATGGGCAACGCACCAGTTGCATTGGACGCAGTGAATGTATTTGCATCCAATCCGTATAAAAAGATTCCATTCCCGTAAAAACCGCTTTCAGAGTGCCCCCTAAGTAGTAATCAAATACCTATACTTAACAATTAATTAGGTAGGAAACACTAGGAGTAGGAGACGATAAATTATGTAATCAAAAAAAGAGGAATTGTAGTGCCGGATTCTAGATCTCGAAATTGTGGGATTGAAACTAGAATATCTGAATTTTCGACGAAAAATTGAACAATTATTATTGTATAATAGTCTCCAAGCGACAGTCCTAGAACCTAATAATGTCCCATTTGAATATGAAAAAAACATTAGATCATTTTGTTTCTCATACTGAAAAACGTTTATGTTATAATAACTATGAGTATTATTTTGTTATAATGGTTTCATTGATCTGTCAGGAACATTCATTTCAATTTATACGTATGTTATCACATCACATCACCTTATTCGATCCTAAGAGGATCATATGGCCCTGTATTAACAGATTTTTGTTTGTACGAGAAATGAATATTAGCCACTTGTTCAAGCTTAAGACCCCAATTTTTTTTTCGACCCCGGCACAGACGATATTATAAACGGACTCGTCAATACTTAATATATTTTTGTTTTGTATTTTATGTCAGAATCGGACACCTCGTATATCAAGCTACCCTGATATTTTATGATAGTATATTTCATTATTAGTCAGCCATTCATTTTATCCTTTCATTTGGACGATTTTACGCTGTCGAAGATAATTAATATATTTCAAAAATATTATGAAGTTTGAAAATTAAATAAAATAATATGAGTGGTATTTTAATTTATTATGCATATTTATAATTCCTGATTGCATCCCTGTTGTACCTAACGAGTGTAGCACATACATTTTAGGTGTAAAACACGGTGAAGCTGCGCAATAAACTTCCATCGTTACCCCCCACCCCCGCAATAGTCTCACTTTACGTGCACATGAGCGCAAAAGGCTTTTATTTTATTTTGTTTTGTTCCCGGTGTACTTGGATGCCTCACTTTTCCTCCGGCCTGTCAACTTCTCTGGTACTTATTAAAACTGCGTGATAAAATATAATAAATCGCTTTTACATACACTGGAGTTGACAGAACTGAAGCGAGGATACCCGTACTTAATAAGTTTTTGATGTAAATATTTCATTAAAATGAAGCACTGATTGATATTAGAAACTTAAAACGACGTAATCACGAAACATGTAATTAAATATAATTTACTGAAAAAAATCCATGAAAAAACTATGCGGTTGAAATGCTACGGATTTCATTATTTACTATTTTCGTTACATCGTTATTATGTATAGCACAGATAGATTAATTAGTAGAGTGGTTACAAAACTTCGTTAAGTTACAGGTGTTATAAATTACCTATGTATATTAGTGACGATCGGTCTATATATGCTTTAGATTCTCCACATCACCATGAACAATCGATATATAGTACAGTGGCGAAGGGTGGAGGTAGGTCTTTAAGATGTGACATAAATAGTGAACACTAAATTTTATCAGTCAAACGTATTTGTTTTAATTGAACTCAAACTACAACGTCTGGATAGTGTTTGTTAGTTTTTAAAATTCTTTTAAACCGTACCTAATCCAAGTCACAGTAGATAATGATCAAGAAATATTCGTTTATCTATAAAATATCTAAAATTATGCCATTAAACCAGACATAATTTTAGATAATATATATTATGGATAGAACGATTTTTAATCAATTGTGTCATTAGATTTCAAAATCAGCCAAGATGAATAGAAGAAAAACAATTTTTTGTTTTCTCAAATACACAGTCACAAGGGTGAAAGTTTATATTATTTCGAGTATAGAATATTTAAAATTAATAAATTCCACATTTTGATAATGCAGAAATGTTAGAACGCAGTAGTTCTTCAGCAATTCACAAAAAAGGAAGAAATACCTAAAGCTGGACTTGGCTGATTTTTAAATCTAGCGACACAATTATGGTTTGGTCTAGGCAGGGCTCAATGAATTTAAAAAAATATTATCACCACCATATTATTTAGTAAGTATGGTTAACTCAACGAAAATAAATTTAATAAGTATGATTGCAAAAAATATGTTTTCAATTTTTGTCGGATCGCCCATGCCCCATAGCATACAATATACTATGGGGATGGTAGAATGGATTTACTCCATTTCCCCTTTTCTAGGGGAAAAATGAAAATCTATCCACATGCTTTGGCAGATTTTCTTTATGGCCTCATTCCAGTCCAGGTTTTCTGATATCCACTTATATGGCATCCCTGATTTACTTTAAATTAATTAAAAGTGTCTTTCTACTATGTTAAATCAAAATATATCATTGTTTATCGATTATTTTAAAGGCAGACCACTTTACGCGCAGTGTCCTGTCTAAAATATCACCTATGCAAAACGTCCTTTGTAAAAACTCCTATATATAATTAGACTTACCTATGTGACGAAGTATCACATAGGACATATTATTATTGTGCATAATTTGCATAGGTTTCACATATTTCATATTGCAATTCACCATAAGAATTTATCCATTATTTTTAAATAAGTCTTGTTGTAGAAGGTGAACAAAAAATTTACGCACCAAACTGCATTTATAATTCATTTTTGTCAAAAAGGTCACTTAGGACATATTAAATGTGCAGCGACGATAAACTGTTAAGATTATAAATTAAATAATGAATATTACATTCACAGAACAGCTGATAATAAATAATATTATGTTCCCTGATTGTTAAATGCAGTTATTATTGGTAGCGTACGCTTCAGAGATGCGACGCACCCCTTAATTTTTATTATTCAAAGATAATCATAAAAATATCCATTAAATAAAAAAATATTCATTTTGTTAAAACCGTTCATAGCATGCTACGCCTCATAGGTGCGGTGCATAGGGCAAACACAACGTCGCACCACTACCCTCGGCCTATCTACACGTATCACGCCTCCCACCATGTGAGACCTGCAGCGCGTAGATCGCTTTTGTAGCACCGCTGCAGGGAAACGAGGGTCGGCCACGATATACGAATTAAATTTCATATCTTGATGTAACAATTAACCCGCTAAAATTTTTGTAAGTATATATTAGTATTGACGTCCAGTTGAAATAATGAAAATGTTAATCGGTATATAGCTGCTTTGATATACAACACTTTTTAATAATTAAGAGCATGCCCGGTATCAAAAGTCACCGCACGTTACTGGTATCACTATTTTATATTAACAAAATACTCTAGTGGGTATGATAATATAAGTGTTGGCATCATAATTATTTAATAAGCTTCTCTTCAACATACATTTTTTTCTGTGACTAATATTATTTACTTGCTAAAATTGTGATTGTTTCCATTTTCATTTTGTTTGTATTACAACCTGCCACAAGCAAACGGGTGTCCCGCAAACAGTGGCTGCCGCAAACATACAGAAAACGTGTTCACATAATTTTTATTTTTACTTTCACCTTTGTACCTACATACATTTCACACGACAGCCGTGCTAAACCATTCATGTTATGATTACGTTTTTTTTTTCACCCAGATTCGAAATGTGTGGACATTGGGAGCTCTTCGTTTTAGAGAGGAAATTGGGCCTTAAAACTCTGGTAAGTATCATTTGAGTGAGTATTTATTGTAGCCACAGAGAACAAAAATGACGGAAAGTGCTTGGGTGACACTATAGCAAGGTTTAATCTTCGAGTGTTGAGAAATATGAGATATTTTATAGAATAATATGTTATTTTCGATACTTAGTTACATTTATATCTAAATACATTAAAGTTTGACTAGTAAAGTAAATGCGTATTCAATACTGCTAATATTGGAGAATACGGCGTGCTTTGTAGTTGCTGGGGTCATAAAGTAATAAACCGTATCTTGCTTCAAATCATTGTGTGTTATGACGTGGTAGTAGTGGATTAATTAGGAAATATAGTGGAGATATTTGACGATGATTGTTCAAACTGCGAATATGGTACCGAGGTTCAGTTGTACCATCAATTACACGTTTAATCCCATCACGGTGTCCAAGGCATGGTTGGGGATAGTTAAAAATCATCTCACGCATAGACATGCAGTGACGCAAAGTGCCACGCTTAAGCAGACTTAGAATGACAATCCCTTTCATTTTTACTTTCAAATTCGTTAAGGTTAGGTTATGTACTTACCTATTTTTTTTAACTATCTTAGAGGCCATCCATAGACTGAAACCGTATGCGGTTTAGAACCGTGTGCCATACTAAACTTATGATTTTTGTTTATTAAAATATATTTTCACTAATTTTATAGCTGTAAGTGTAGGGTATAAACGGATACGATCAGATGCTTATTATAATAATATACTTGGTGAAAATTTATTTCCATGAACAGAAATCATAACTTTTGTATGGCACTCGGTTCAAAACCACATGCGGTTTCAGTCTATGGATGGCCTGTTAAACAGACAAATTTAATACAGTATATTTTTCAAATTGACATACACAACATCTATTGAGAATAAGATAATTCTCAGAAAATCTATTCTCAAACAGTGGTGGCTTTAGGCACATGTACCTAAATCTATTGTGTTGATAGGTTTAGACTTTGGAGGCATCTTCCAATAATGTTGCTTGTCCGATAAACGGCCTTTACAATAATTATTATACAATAGTTTTTTACTGTCAGGATATTTTTTGCTTCGATCATTTTTTAAATTAAGATATAAATATCAATATATATATTTAATGGATATCTCTTTAGGTGCCAAAAACTTGGAGACGTTTCTCTATTCCAATTACGACGTGTACTGTTTTAAAACTGAGTTTTTAACAATCAGTTTCAACCTGAGACTACGTATTATTCTCTGTTATGATTAAAATTTGGCAGTATATCATAAAACATTATTGGGCTGACCGTGTGAAAGATGTTGAAACGAATGGGAAGGAACAGTCAAACCAAAAAAAAAAACTAAAGTACCTCAGCCACAAAATGGGAGGACAAACAATACTAGATTCGCCAACACATTATCCAAGACAAGAAATGTAATACTTAAGGCTATACCTCAGTTGAGGCATGATCTAAAAAAATCATGACTAGGCGATGCGCAGATTGTGCAAATAACGCGTGCCGAACGAAATATAATTTGTCATATAAATCCATTATGCGTCCATTTAATGTTCTGTTTATTGTTCTAATAGTAACAATAATAATATATTCATTGACATTGTTTTATTTTTCAAGTAAATGGGTAACGTTTTTTAGTTATCTTTACATCATTTATTTTAAGAATTAATACCCCCGTCACCATCACGAAACAAATCGAAGTGTTCACAGCTCTACTTTCGCTCTCCGATTGCCAGCGAGTCCAAAATTTCGTTGCACCTATAGTTGAAAATTATTTGCCGTTCCACTGAAGTACCGTCTTGTTTACCGTGGTTTAATAATAACATTCGTGATTGAAATGACTGCAGCTCTACCGAACTGTTCTGTATATCAGATGATAGAGAAAAGATCGCCCTGACGGTGGCCTACTCGGTTTGTAAGAAGAAGAAAATTTTAAAGCACTATGAAAAAATCTCAAACGTTTGAAAACGACTGCTATAAGTAATACTTCACCTATGCGTACATATAGGTATCTGGTGTATCATACACATGCCTTCACACACATTCTTGTTTTGAAAACCGCTCTCGTCTATTTACATACGCTACGTAAAATCGCATCAAGTAAAATCCCGCTTAAAACGAAAGTAATCCGCAACTTCAAAAACATAAAGGCAAAACAGTGGTGGAGTGTAGAAAGCCGGACCTGAGGCCGGGGGTTGACTGAATCTGTTCAAAACAACTCAAAAACTTGAAGTCAATGTGAAATGTTGAATTGCCGTAACATTCAATGGTGAATTGAATTCGAATAGCGATTTGGTTAAATCGTTTTTTCTGTCACGTGGAAAATTAACTTTAATCACACATTCCATTGCATGGGATTTATTTATTTTGCTGGATTTTATATATTATACGAAAATTACATAAAAATGAATTCTCAAAATATTATTATTGTAAAGCGACCAAAACGTTACAAAGTTTCATGGTGTTTAAGAATAACCAGAGCGTTGGAGTGGAGCTCGGAGCAGGAGCACGAAGCACCGGAGCAATGGGATTTTACCCGGAGCAGGAGCGGAGCCGGAGCACCGAAAATTTTTAGTGCTCCACTGCTCCGGTTGTTTTTTTCATTATTAAATTTTCGTCCAAAAATCCAATGAAAATAGTATATTTTGACACTTTGAAAAAGAGACGATTTCCTGTCGCTAATTTGTTCAATAGAATTAATAATGAAAATGACGATTATTTGAAAACCATTTTTTTTAACATTTGTACTTATACGTATAATAGGTACTTACTAATACTTTTTATCCGGAGCGGAGTCGGAGCAAATATCAGGTCCCGGAGCGGAACTGGAGCGGAGCAACTCAAAAAAGGGTCTACCCCAATGCTCTGAGAGTAACTATTCCTCATTAAATGATCACAGAATAAAGATTTACATACATTTTAATGTAAAATCTTCATAGAAGAGGACTGTTCTTTGTACATTGTATTGGCTATAACATAATAATATTACAATCACGGCCTCCAAATCCTGAAGTGGGCCCCGTACCTATTGCAAAGATTAAGGGCAGTGTGATGTTCTACGGTAGTATTCCCCAAATGGTATTCAGTATATTTTAATTTAATTTAATTAATTAATAATTTAATTATATTAAACTCTGGATTCACACTAATGTACTTTAACAATACGTCATTGACTTTAACCGATTAAACTACGGACATCCTACTTAATTATGAAAAGGTTTTTTTTAGTATATAATATATATCTGAAATGTTTTCAAATTATGTATACTTATTCAAAATATAATATAAAATGTTACATTCTTAAATCTTGTGAATTATTAGTTGAATAAAAGAAATAGTTTATTAAAATATTATGAATTGTACCCATACAAATTATGGACAAAATTGCAGCTATAATAATTTACATAATAGTTAGGTACTCATATTTAGACGACGTTGAAGGCGGATAATTTGATATAACTCGCTGCTTGATATTAAGTTTTGTAACCGTTTTATCGGATTTTTGAAGCGCTTCTGATGCTTACCCAGCATATTATAATCTCCACAGTTTTGCCTCATTATTTAAGAGTACTGATGCAGAAGTAAGAAAATCTTGGCAAACGATACTTAATAGTTAAGAGAAAGGAAAAAAAAACTTGAATCAAAGTAATGGAAAAGTAAAAAATATACTTACGTCCATCACCAACTGGAATTTTCAAAGTATTAAAAGAAGAAAATTACAGAAACCTCGTTGACATTGGCAAACTAAAAACCATTAAGTTTACAGTTTCATATTAGAATCCAATTTAAATAAAGCTCATTTTACCACTTGAAAATCGTTTTCATAAAATTGTATTTTATAAAACGAAGTAACAAAATAATATCTTATTTGAAAAACTCTACTCGTGGTTAGAGAGACATTGACTCTTTTATAATTGTATCACTCAGTACTTTATACTCATATTATATTATAATTTTCACTAAATATTCTAATGTCGGACGTTATAAATCTGTAAATACTCATATTATATTATAATTTTCACTAAACGTTCTAATGTCGGACGTTATAAATCTGTAAATACTCATATTATATTACAATTTTCACTAAATATTCTAATATCGGACGTTGTAAATCAGTAAATACTCATATTATATTATAATTTTCACTAAAAATTCTAATGTCGGACGTTATAAATCTGTAAATACTTTAAATACCTACTTTACTCGTAGTTAGAAAGACCTTGACTATTGTGTGGTTACTGCCAAAAGTTGGTAAGTCTCGAAATCATTTTATGTAGTAATTGTAATTTGAAATTTCGACATGCCCTCTAAAATCAGGCGCAATGCTTATTTCTTCGTGCTTTATAATATGCATGTCCTATATAATATCGGATAACCTTGATTTTTTTCTTTACAATACATATTTATATAATATTGACACATAATCCGTTGTTCACTCTAAATACATAAATTATCGACTTACCAACTTTTCACAGCAACCTCCAATTGTATAAGTGTATCACTAATAATACAAATAACTATATAACTTTATATTATAATATATTATATTTTTCACCAAATATTCTAATATGTCAACGTTATTATACCACGTTTATGCCAGCTGTATCAATAATTTTATTATTCAATAATTACAAGTAATATTATACCAATACCAACTTGTAAATAGTTTTTGAACACAGAATTAAATGAAAATTTTTATATTATAATATTATATGAAAGGAATCAATCAAGAGTACGCGATATGATAGAAGTCGTCAAACAGATGAAAGCGCAATGGGCTGGACATCTTAAAACCAGTTAGATCGATGAACTCATAAAGTTCGGTGAATGTACGTGGCAGCGACCGAATAGAGTGAAAGAAGCTATAGTTGGCCTTGCAACAAACACTTATATTAGAAAAAATCCTTGATAAAAAAAATCAAAAAACCATTTAGGTAAGTATATGAGTTGAAAATTTCCCACTCAGGCGGACGAAACCGGTCCTAATCTATTGATTAAAAGTGGAATAAGTACTACAAAAAAATGCGTTTTATTAAATAAAAACAACAATACAATGCAGTTCCACCATGAATTGACAGTTAACAAAATAAAAAAAAATTAGGTATACCATAATTATAATGAATTCACATAAATAGATACATCACTATCTGGGCAATAAGCTTTACTTAGCTACATACAGTTATTAATTACTATTATATTTGAGATATTATTTTAAATTGTAGTAAGTATACTAATATTTTTTGTTTATCTAAAGCTTTTTATATGTATGTTTTTGGGTTTGTTTCAAATTATATAATATTCAATAATATTTATCTTATATTATAATTTTATTCTAATGGGTAAGTTTCTGAGGTTATTCCGAAGTATGTATAATGTAATTATTTTATTATTAGTTTTGTTCGAATATTAATTTAATTATAATATTGCAGTATATTATATTGAGCACTTATAATAATATATGTAAAAAAGATTAGTACGGGTTCAATCAAATTGTGTTACTTATCGTTATTCGCTGGGCTATATAAAGGCGCGGCCAAATATTCCTGATAACCCTAATGACTGCAAAGTAGCGGCTCTCGATTTGATCAGGCCAAAATATGGGCTTTTAACGTAATCACGTTAATCTGGGAGGCAACGTATCATTTTGCTGCCTCAACGTTATTTTACGGACAGATTTTCCACAATGAATAGCTATCTGGGCCGAGCTTAACGACGCCACTCACAAATAATATACTGTCAAAGACTTTTTGCCTTTTAATATTAGATTCCTTATATCCGTGAATATACAAAGCCAATAAATCTACATCAAATGGGTATGTAGGTACTTATTATAAAGTAAATTCTAACGTACGTGTAATAATAAGAAAATCGATCTCAGTTACTTAATGGCGACAATAAAAACAAACACGCACACAGAAATATTATATCAGGGGGGCTATTCGAAATTATATTTTACCTTTATTTTTATTTAGTTTTGTTAGTTTGTATTAACAGATTTAGTTTTTACGAGAAATGGATGTCAGCCACTTGCTCAACCTATTAGGTCCATACTCTGACTCAAATTGAAAAACCATATAAATATGTACTTTCCAGACCGAGGATTCGAACCTGGGACCCACAACGGTATAGGCCGACGTTTAAGCCGCGCGGCAATCGTGGATATAATACCATATAATAATCAAATACCTACTAGTATACAATTGATAAAGCTGCCAAAATCTCCTTTTCTTCAACTAACAAACTCAATATTAACGTAACGCGGAAAACAATTAAATTTCATGACTAAATTGGTAAAACACATTTTATGGAGGAGAGTTTGAGCCCCTTCCACCACCATATTACAGGTATGTTTTTTATATATTATTGAACACCGTCTGAATTTCATTACTGATATTATTTGTTTTATTTTTAGAGCCATTTAGACCCCTGTGTAGCGGATTTACGTAAATATTACTATCCATACGTGATTATAACATTTTAAGGCAATATTAGAGAGAGAAATTAGAATACAGTGTAACTATAAATCGTCCTTAGTTTGATTTCTACTTGAGTTAAATTTTATACCATTCCTATAATTGCTTTCAACGAATTGTCAATATTAATTTTCAAATCAAGGTGATCTTCAGTATTCATATGTATGAGTTTTAATCCCAAAATTGTCCTTACTTTGGCATGGTGCCTTACTTTACCAAATCGATCTTCCATTCTCGCCCTGACTTGAAATTTTAACTTTAACTCAAAAAAACTCAAAAGTTACTACAATTTTGCAAACATATGAAATTTAGATATATAAAATTAAAAAGAAACTTATAAAAGGCCTGTTAAATAAAGTGGCAGTTAAAGGTCAAGATATATTATAATGAATGTCAAGCTATAGGTACTGACTTTATAGTGATGAAAAGATCGCGTGGCATATAAAAATGCATAATAATTATACTGCATTGGATCGACCACGTACATATCATATGAATAGGTGCTAACATCAAGGTGAGTTATGTATGCAACCCCTGAGATCAAGAAAAGATCTGGACTGTGCCATAAGAGATCGTAAAGCGACGGCACTGGAGCATTATAAATTTAAACAAAAAAAAATCGGACATTTATGGCCATTTTTACAAGTAAGTGTTCTTTATTTAAAACATAACTAACTGTTTAAGTCGATTCAATATATTGTGATTTTTTTGTTATTGCCTTAACGGGCGTTCTGTTCACTACACCAACTTTACTCCATTCATTATTAATCGTCGTGTAGAATAAAATATTAATAACAGAGATTCATAAAGACGTTAAGTATTAATCTTTAAAATACGTTATGTAAACTGAATGTTTAATATATAATTATATTCGTTAGCTTTTATTATAATAATAAAATACCTACTTGAATAGGAATATTCATCATACAAATGGCTCTACGAGTTTCTATATAGAGCATTTAAAAGACAAGTGCTTTTCTCTTCACGGCATACTAACTTGTTAGTATACAGTGCTTTTAGTTTACTTTAAGTATACATACATACCCATTTACTTAGAAGTGAGCGCACATAGCCATAGCTTTAGTACAGTTCTCCCGTAAAATATTAATGCCCAGATTGAGTGGCGCACTAAACTGGGATGATACATAATATATTGTGAGTGAAAGTGCTGACACCTTTTCATAATATCGTAGAAACTTTGCGATGTTGGGTTATAAGAAGTGCTTAAAGTATATATTATATAAATCGTGATGCACTCTTGATAGTCTGATACACAATGTACAACATAATATTCATAGGGCTACTGCCAAAAGTTGCTAAGTCGGTAATGTAGGTATTTAATGTTTATAACGCGTCTATATATATTAATACATGTCCATATATAAATATGAAGGATAGAGAAAAAATCAAGGTCATCTCATGTATAGAACATGCACATAAAATACATAAATTAGCGTTATACCTGATTTTAGAGGGCATTTCAAACTTCAAATTGCAAATACTTCATAACATGATTTAGAGACTTACCAACTTTTGGCAGTAACTCACAATATGTAGTAAACGTTTCATTATGTTGGGTTTAAATTATTTTAATACGAATGTTTTATCTAATGTTAAATTAACGATATGAATGCTATAATTATAGTCATCATCACAATTATTTTAATATACACGTAACAAGTAGTTACTACACAAAAATACGTTATTTAATTTTTTTTTCGACCATGTCCGATCCTGATAGGATCATATGGGCCTCCACAGAGTGGAAGTTTGTATTGACAGATTTTGTTTTTTTACGAGAAATGGATGTCAGCCACTTGCTCAACGTATTAGGTGCATACCCTGACACACACAAATTGAAAAACAATATGTGTACTTGCCAGACCCAGGATTCGAACCTGGGACCCACGGCTTTATAGTCCAACGCTTATGCCGCGCGGCCACCGTGGGCATTAATAATACATTTATATTATAATGAGACCAAGTGTATTTTTAAAACAGAGTAATGCTCGTTATTAAATTCAATTATATTATTGTATTGTTTTATTTCCTTTTACGTTATACAATTGTTCCACAAAAGGAATCGAAATTAAATTACGTTTTTTTAATGTCATTTGTTTTTTTTTATCTAGGAAAATAATTAACAATGATGCAATATTCTAATAAATGGCACTTAATGATTTTAACTGTAGTGATTTTAATTAATATATTTTAGGAACAAAATCAGTGCTTAAAATGGGTAACACAACAGCCAAAAAAGTAATTAATTAAGAAAAAACACAAAGTATTAACCGTCTTCGCTTTTGTAATAAAATAATTGTGAATAAGAATACAATTAAAATTGTTGTAATTTTATAAAATAATTATCAACAACGACGCTATAGAAAATATTATTCTATACAAAGAGACTGCCTAAATATATTTGAAAGTAAAAAAAATACTAAGACTTGAATGCTTAAAAACAAATGGTTGAAACAGCTACAAGTCAAGTTGCATTGTACATAATATTATTATTATGTTATAATATGCATCGGTAAGAACCACTTTACTATTAATTATTATACGCTGAGAATTTTTTGCCAGGAATTTTTTATGACAAGTGGACTGAAGACAGTCGCGTGTTTCCGTGGCCGACTCAAATTCATATTTTTTGTATCATTGTGATATTGGGTTCAAAGTAAGATAGCAGCGATTCCTCGTAAACACATGACTTTAGAAGCCCATATACTTTGAATTAAAAAATAATGGTAACGCATCTTTTTCATTTAGCTTATTATTCAACACTATGCCTTGTGTTAACTATCAATTCTTGGTGGAAATACATTGCATTAATAAAAATGAAACACAATATTACGTAGTATTTATTCCAATTATTTTAATAATAATCATGACCGGTTTCGTCCAATAAGTGAATGTTATATTTTATTTTAATTATTTGCTGCTGACTAGATGATGATTTTTTAATTACCACCTTTAAAATGCACGTTAATTACATCGATCGGCCGCCTGGTCATTACGCGCCAGGTGCGTCTTCAGCGACCATAGTATTTTAATATTAAAGACCAAAAAAGTGATATAATAATTGTATACTTATATAGATTATACTTACGATAGATAAGTGTATACTTACTTGTATATGCTTGTATACTCGTTACATATATATAGATAAATTTAAAAAAATAAAAACAGGTATTTACATAATTATTATAAGATTTTCATGGCTGTTTGTTATGAGATTTTTGGGATTTTGGGATGTCGCCGTTCATTTATCCCCCTTTTATCTTCGATGTATTATGCTCGTTCCAGAGGTCATTCTCTTCACAACCCAAAAGCCTAGTACGGTAGTATAATTAGAATAATATAAACTTATAAGTCATAAATGTTTAATGGTTAGCGGCACAGGCACTTGAAAAATCTCAACACACTGATTAAGAAATGGTTTTGGTTTGTATTAGAGTAGTGTGACGGAAAATGATGATATAGATGTGACGGAAATTTGTTCATTTTTTATTATTATTACAACGTTTTTTCTTAGGTCGTATTATTGTTTTTCCGGTGGTTGTTTGTCCGGTATAAATCTTGCAATCGATTTTTAACTAACTTCCCGACTAGCTAGACATTTGAAACTTTTAGAATATATCAGAATTTTTTGAATACTTTTAGCCATCTTTAAGTAAAATTGAATTCATTTTTAGTTAATTCTGTTTTGTATGAAAAGTTATTTCGATACCAATATTGGTTGCTAGGGGGTCCTAGCAACTAAATTATTAAATAATATATACGTGCGTTACTATGGAAATCAATATGAAATGACATTTCATTATTCAGTATTTCTATCAAGTACATTTTTTTTTGATCGATTAAGCTAGTCAGGTCAAGTTTATATGATTCAACAGAAAATTTAAAAACGTTGTATATAAAAAGTTCTTTTTATCTTGTAATTATTATGGATATTTTTAGAGAGTCTTTTAACGTGAATATCATCATTTAATAGCCAACGGTTGTAATCGCAGATACCTGTCGAATAACTAAACATACTGACTAAGAGTATTGATTGGTGAAACAAGTAGAATGACATAATATCATAATAATGTTCGTTAGTATTACACGATTCTTTTTTCTTGATAAAATTTATAATCGTTTGTATTATTCTTTCATAATATAAAGTTTAGACAATGCAAGAAAAAGACATATTAATTTTAAAAGTTTCACAGATCGATAGCTTTAATCGTAATGTAAACTACTGGCGACAAAACTACAATATATTTCCGTTTATTGGATTCAGAGCTGGAAATGAAACCGGAACCGAACTATGCAAGCTGAGAATCCCTCAAATATTGTATCCTTATATGCCGGATATGGGATTAGAAGTTGGAACCCTTCATTCAAAAACATAAGAACCCCGAAACAGAGCTCTTAATATCGATAATCTATAGATTATAATATTAGTATTACTATGTCGGGAAAATTGTGATTTCAATATGCTCAAAAGCTAGACCGTATCTTAATAATATATTATTATTTTCATATTATTAAATTTATTATACGCTTTTAGATAAATAAATACATTCGTTTTTAAAAGAATTGGAATCGATTGTGGAAACCGAGGCTCCGAATTTTGATTCGATGTAACCGAAACCCAGAACTGAACTCAGTTCAAAGTTTTAATTGAAACCGAACTCGGTACCAAATTTTACTAAAATATGAGGAGTTTTAACAGCTCTGGTAGGAGCCCCATTCTGTCTTTTCATGCAGTGTTGTTTTGCTAAAACGGAACGGATATGATGGCGCCCGCGCGATCGTCTTGGCCTACGCGAAACAAAAATTTCTGGAATTCTTCCAAAAAATATTAAACATATGATTCATTGCGCTATTTGTTAGAATGTGTAACATGTATGAAAGGGTTTGCAGATAAGACTGCGTAGTTTAACGTTAAAAATCACCAAAAAAATATGGTGTCAAAGAGATGGTAAATAATTCGAAACAACGTGATATTTAAACGTGTATTATCTAACTACCCACCCCCTTAAGGGCCGGAGTGGTCTATGAAACTCGAAAAGATACCAAAAATTCTTCATTTTTTACCTTCACGCAGTAAAAGTATATAATACGTAGTCAGCGCCCTATACAATAAGTCAAAAATAATATATTATTTAAAATAAAACTTAAATAAAAAATATCTAAAACGGTATACCTATTTATAAGTCTGTGGCGGAGCGTGGCTGTTAAGAACCGACATAAATAGTGCACACTAAACAACTCAATAAAACCCTGCCTAAACCGAACCATAATAGTGGAGATTTGAGTGTAAATTTTTGTCTTTTATATTATTTATTTGTTTTTGTTGAACTAAGAGTACAAATTGTATTGTAGATCGTGTTGGTTAGTTTTTTAAAATACAATTAAACCCTGCGTAAACTAAACTACAATATACAA
This sequence comes from Rhyacophila brunnea, assembly GCF_057557595.1. Taxonomy (NCBI): domain Eukaryota; kingdom Metazoa; phylum Arthropoda; class Insecta; order Trichoptera; family Rhyacophilidae; genus Rhyacophila; species Rhyacophila brunnea. Next base: position 9,620,143 of record NW_028232751.1, on the reverse strand, counting down.
TAGTCAAAATATATTTTATAGATAGACGAATATTTATAATAATACTATCAGTTAGTTGTAGTATGTCTTCAATGAAAAGATTACGTATGACTGACAAAGTTTAGTGTGCACTATTTATGTCAGATCTTAACAGTCTACCTCCACCCTTCGCCACTCGTATAAGTAGAACGCACCACCCCTTAAAAACACATAAAATGACATAGACTAATGGAACACTATTTAAATTCTATGTATGTTCTTATACATGCATAAAGTATCATGATTTCAAGAAAGATAAAATTATTCATACAGGTGAATATTATCGATTTACACCCTTTTGCTACTAATGAGTAGCCTAGCGCCTCCTTGTCTTTCAATACATCTTACCTACTAATATGGAGCTGAAGAAACTACATTGCCCTTCTATGGAAGAAGACAGTATCTGACTCTCACACACTTTTGAGATAAATGACATAATCTGGTTTTTTTCCAACTTTAGTACTGTGAATTAATAAAAAACGGTGATAATTTTTATTTGTAGGATGTTAAAATACAAATAAAGTAATAATAAACAAGCAGTAACTGCAATAAATAGGTGCAATTACTGGCTTTTTGCTAAGAAATTTGTATTATTTTAGCAGATGTCCATTTTTCATTAAGGATTTTAATGGTATTTTAGTGATAATTCTGATTTTAAAGTGGACTGAATATATAGCTTTCAAAATTACCTAACGGATGGCATTCATAACTCAATTTCACAAATTTTGCGAGTTTCCTGGGAAGGGCAGTACAGAATACTTAATGGTCTGTCTATTTTGTCACTTCTGCATATACCACCGACAACGCGAATATCGTGCCCATAGCGTGGGACTAGGCTCATCTTCAATATGGATACGTCATACGTTGTGAAAAAAGATCGCTTTATATTACAAATTCACCGATAAATGACCTGAAGTAATTTCTGTAAACAAATATTTTAATAAGTTATACTTAAATAATTTTCTAAATGGAACCTAATATAACTGAATATCACACAAATGGTTTACAACTTTACGACCGAATGCAGAAAAAATCTTGTTACTTTGGTCATGCAAGAGGTTGTTTTCACGTTTGCCAAAATGTAATTTAATACGTGAAGAGCATTGAGTAAATATTTCCAGTTTTCCACGTCTGAAAGCTGGGTACTTTACCCAAATCTAAATGAACTCTCTACTAAAAGAGCCTTATTTGGGTAAACCCCACGACTTGGGGATCTTTTTAATGCCTATCGAAAGTATAAAAATTCCAGAAAGAAGCCAAAGTAGAAAGGAATAATTTTATGGAGTTAGGTGCAATAACCCTAATGCGTTCGTATTACTCTTTTCAATTCAATTTCTATCAAATATTCCGACGTTGATATTATGTTTTTTTTTCTTTTTTTACCGTCCCATTCACTAGATGCCGTATTTCATTTTTATTATTTTTTTTAATTTTATTTGTACCTTTGCTTAATAATAATTAAATGGCATTAGTAGGTACATCATAGGAACATGAATTTTAAATTAAGTTTGTCAATATTTTTGATTTAAGGTGTCCTACATCGATATTCACATCACCCATTGTGTAATTGATGGTTAAATCTTTATGGCGACCATCTACGTTTTACGCCAGGCATTAAATAAATTAACTCTGCTATGCAATTGAGACTTAAAAAATACTTCCTAGCATGGCCGCCACAAGGGGGGGGGGGGCTGACAGGGCTCTAGCCTAGGGGCCTGGGCTCAGGAGGGGCCCGGCGAGGCAATTCGACCAGACAAGTGAGATAAACACACATCACACATGTCTGTTAATAGTAATTGCTTTAAGCTATTTTCCGTTAATAATGTTATTATTTAAAAATATGTGGTTGTACGATACAATTGAATACGTGTATTAAATAAGGCTCTAAGTACCAAAAAGTAGTATTGCCTGTAGTTACAAAATACTGAGTCATTGCAGTAAAATTTCATGAAGCAGACCTTTTGAAAAATGTAGTTTTACAGTGTGAAGCAATCACGGCAGCTTCTATAATTTTAGGTATAACTCGCAAGTGTCAACACACCATCGTCAGCTATTTTATATTGAATTCCGTTGACCACTGCAGTGCTACTTACACCATTATAAATAAAACACGCCAACGGACTTACAACGTCGACAGGTTTAATTATTTTGCTGTATTTTTTTGACTTGCTTGAGGCACCTTAGACTATAGTTGAAGTTATTGGCGTTGGTATGTAGAACATTTTTCTATAAAAATGTCAGTTTTTATTATTTTGGTACTTAGCGCCTTAATTAATACACGTATTCAATTGTTATTTGTTTATCGATACTCGACAACTTCCTAATTCAAATGGATGTATTAAAATACACAAAAAAAATATACACGTTAGTTTTACCGCGTACACCATTTGGAAAACGCTACTGTAGAGTGTCACACTCCCTTTATTCTTAGCGATAAGTAGGGGGGCCCACCAAAGATCCTAGCCTAGGGGCCCGCTTCAGAATGTAGGGGCCATGCTTCTGACACTGTGTAATATAAAATTTTTTGAAGCAGTGTGTGCGGTTTCCCACATTTCATGTTGTTTTTCAATGTATAACCTAATGGGTTGATCGATTGGTTAACAATCAGAAAAAAGTTTTCTTTCCTTCCAATGGTGCCTGTACTCTCAATAGTTATCGATCTAGCAGAGCCTGAAATTCTCACATGGGTATTGGAGAGGTTTGGCATACGGTGGAAATTATGTAAACGCAACTTTCCACAGAACATTCCATCTGTTTTCCAACTAATATTCGTATGATTATTAAGTTATACTGCAGTGATAAGCAATCCACGCCCCGCGGGCCATATGTTGCCCATTGTATAATTTACTGCGACCCAGTAAGGATATTTTTTCAATGAATGAATAATTAGATTGTAATATTTTGTATCTATAGCTCACGTGAAAGTAAAGGTTGAATATTGCTGATATTATACGTTACTTTGATATTTCTGAGCGAAAAGTCTAATAACAAAAAATTAAAACGCATCTTCAAGCGAAGTTTCTCAATCTTGATGCCGACGGCTTTTTTTATGTATGTGTTTTGGTAATAATTCCTGCGACTTTAAGGTTTACGATCAGTGTTCATTTCAGCAAACAAAAAAATGTTTTCTCGCTGGAATTGTATGTATTACATTTAACGACCTGTAGTATTAGTTGCAGTTTTTACAACTGCGGCTCAGGTGTTGCAAAGCCGGGGGCCGGAATAACAATGACATCGTTACGTTAACGGCCGCCGCGCCGCGCTGTAATCGAGCGCATAATTGCCTGAGTTAACCTCAAAAACAGAGGTGTATGGTAAGGTTTCTTTGTTTTTGGGAGTAATGCAATATACCGCCCTTGCTGTAGGACATTCCGAAACATGGAAGCTTGTTCGTTGATTTTATGGACCAGTAAACGGATAAAAAAAATATAAACCTCAAATTATCGTAAGTAAGAATCAGATGCTTACTCATACTTACGTACATAAGTAGAATTATCCTCTGCTTAATCTCTGACTCAGTGACGTCCTGTAGGGGTAGGCCGGCCATGCGATGCTTAGGGATGGCAAGTGTAGGAACGAAAACAAAGAAGCATATAAAATACTAGCAACCTAACCTTTTTTTGTTTTTTAATACCTAATGGCGGTTTATCGCACAGACAAATTTTTCACAAGGGGGCCTCCAAAACTGTTAACTCCTAAGACCTCCATTTACATAAAGACCCCGATGTTTGAGAGTAGGTTTCGTGGACATGGTCTTCAATGGATGATGTATACCTTTACAAGGTAAAAAGACCTTTTTATATACAACGTTTTTAAATTTTCTGTTGAACCATATAAACTTGACTTGACTAGCTTAAACGAGCAAAAAAATTTGTACTTGACATGTCATATTGATTTCCATATTAACGCACGTATATATTAATAATTTAGTTGCTATGACCCCAGACCCCTAGCAATCAATAATGGTATCGAAATAACTTTTCATACAAAAGAGAATTAACTGAAAATGAATTCAATTCTACTTAAAGATGGCTAAAAGTATTAAAAAATGCATTGGCATCGTGTTCTGATATATTCTAAAAGTTTCAAATGTCTAGCTAGTCGAGAAGTTAGTTAAAAATCGATTGCAAGATTTTTACTGGACAAACAAGAATACGAGCTAATAAAAACGTTGTAAAATGAAAGGGGTTGGCATTTTAAGTCTGCATAAGGGCGGCATTTTTCCCATGAACGTTACTAATCTTTGTCGATCGAAAGAGATAGTTTATTGACTAACGACACCAGTTAATAGTGATCGAATCGAGAAAGGTAAGAGACAGATAATCAAGAATATTATATTTTATAGAATTCAATCAAAAATAGTATTGTATATTGTATAAACTTATATAACAAATAAAATAAAGTTTTATTTTAGAATATATTACACAAAATATGGAATACAATATTTGTTTGAATTATGTGTACAATATATTATTATGTACTAAATTATTTTGATATCTATTGTTTCATAATAATTTTACCACTACATATTTAGTGGTAGCACAACTTACATACCTAGGCAAGGTGCTACCCATATGCAGACAGAAAACATGACGTATTTTATTTTAAATCTCTATTCATAAAATGTATTAGCGGCGCAGGTGAAAATGTTCGATAAAAAAGTTATCTTAACATGATCAGTGCCACGGACGAGTTAACTCGCGGGTTCTTGTAAACCTCATAACTTCTGGATGAACTGTTTGTGTATATTTTATTAACAATATTTATCATTTTAGTGTGAAAATACTCACGATAAACTCGTGAAACGTGTTGATTTGATAAATTTTCACAAATATTTTGCATTCTGTTCCTATATCATATTTTTAAGGGAATTATTTTATTCCAAAAACACCTGGCCTACAAGTGTCCACCTAGTAAAAATTGGTTGGCAGTGATAAGGACATACAATGATATAGTATAACAATAACCCGATGCTTTGTTGTAGTTGTAATGTTATTACTAAATTAATCACATACTAAGTATCAAATTGTAGAATCTTTTACGAATTCTCGCGGAACCCTGGTTGGGACTCACTGATCTAGGCCGATGATGGTAATAAGATACTTCTATTATATTCTACGCTATTTTCAAATCACCTGTTTGCTTATAACACTTAAATACTTGGTCTTATATTATTATCTAGTTGATATTATGTTTGAGGCGTGCATTGAATTTGGAGGGTACATTTTGCGAAGTAGGTACTTTGTACCACCGCATTGCACCATATCAACACGAAACGTTCGCAGTATATTTGGTTCATGTGCGTTATAGTGAAACTGCTATCGCATAGCGGAACAGTGATCTAAAACTCAAAGTCAGTGTACTAAAAGAAACAAATTGAGAAGATGACTTTTAATTCCTACGCAGTTCATATAAACACAAACAACAATAAATAAGTACATACAAACGAATTAATAATTATTCTACACTAAAATCGCCAAATATTATTGCAAACAACAATAAAATTTTATTTTACCAAGGCCAAACGAATTGTTCCGCGATAATTTGGAAAGGTTTTATACACTGCAATACATTTAAAGATCTTCTTCTAAGTAGACTTAGTAAAATAAGTAAAGAATCTACTTCATATTGAAAGGTGAGTGATGATCAATCTCCACTGATGTTTATGACGTCAAGTATCTAGGTACAGGCGGAGCACCATCTTTTCTCAATAAATTAAATTTTAAAGTAGATGAAGAAGTTTCCAAAGTATTTTTAGAACACATACATAACAAATCTTTTGCAATATTTTCCGAAAGCTTGTAAAGATGTTTCCTGGGCTCGGAATCCATTTTCCGTGACAGCTAAACCAGTAGGCTTAAGCGCAAGTGACTATGAAAATCTAATTGATTTAATTACCTAGTGTATTTGAAACAAAATACACAGATCAGCCTTTAAATGATTTCTGGGCGAATTTGACAGAATAGTACCCCAATTTTTCAAAACAAGCTTTTATTGTTTTACTTCCGTTTTCTACAACATACTCATGCGAAGCGGGATTTTCTTTTTATGCTGCAACGAAGTCAATGTGCAGGAACAGGCACGACGCCACACAAGATATTATAATGCAACTTACCAATATTGTGCCTGATATCAAGAATATAATATGTAATTCAAGGACTCAATATCATCAAAGTCATTGAGCGCTTTATTTTTATGTTATAAATATAATAAATAATGTGTTTTAATAAGATTTTTTTTTAATTTTTACTAGTAAGAATTACCCAACCTAAAAAATAATCTAAGTGCACATGCGCACTAATCAGTGACAACAGTTTATGCGTGCGCATGTGCCTGAAGATGCCGAAAGGCGAAACCGGATCGCAAAAAACGACTCAAATGGAATAGCACAAAACTTAAGAAAACAATGTTTTTTTAAGACGGTGGAAGTCTTCCAAATTTGTAACTAACCGGAAGAAAGTATTTTTTTGTGATATTAATTATAATAGAAACCATTTAAAATAATTAGACCTAGTTACATGACTGCGTGACCTATGTGAGGTATCGCAGGCAAAATAATAAAATATATTATATTTAATATAATATTTACTCCGGAATTCTTGTGATAGTTAGTATCGCTATTTAATTTTTTTAGATTATAATCTGATATAATATCCACTAATGACTAATTCAACAAGTCCCAAGAGTGAAATTAATTTGTTTCGCAGGCCGACAGTTGCGTTCGCTGCAGTACTGCTATACAGCGTTACCTACAATGTTCCATCTCGCGCTAGGTTTGCCATACATTTTTGGGGATTTGCCAATTTTCAATTCCCCATAATACTAAACCCACTTTCAATGCTTTTGTATTACGCCACGGGCGTATATCTAATTGTTCATCTTTTGGAATGCATAACAACGATAATTCAGATCGCTGATAACATCGGCAGTCGATAAAAGATGTACTTAGCGATAATAATTATAGCCCTCATGAAATAGAATTTCATTTTTTTTTAATTATGAGATTAATTATTGTTTAATAATTATATTCGCATGATATTTACGTAAATAGTTAGGTACTATGAATATTGGTAACATGTTCTGACGTATTTGTATTAAATATACATTATTTGAAATCACTTCTGAGAAAATATATAAGTAACCAATAGAAAAATCTTTCATGAAAAAAAAAATACAACACCTAGCAGGAAACCTTCTTTTTTCAAAAAACATTTTTCTATTGGTTATATATTTTCCATAGATTAATAATTGATGGTTTGTTGATTTAAAAACTGAAATTCTTTTCAGCATTTTTGATAGGAAAATCTCAAAAATCTCTATCTTCTATATATATATATATATAATTATTAAATATCTTTGGCTTTTCCTCTAATTATGCATATCGTTTTAATTTAAAAAATAAAATACAATAGAAAAAAACAATATTTTACACTGACATATCTTTATTTAATTTCAAAGTACGACCCCAGCCGGCAGGAAACCTTCCTGCTGGGTGTTGTATTTTTCAAAAAAAGATTGTTTGAAAGAAGTGTTTTCAAATTATGTATGTTCAATAAAAATAATGTTACATTCTTAAATCTTGTGAATGACTAAAAAAATAGTAATTTTTTAAGTACTTATAACTCGTATCAACAACAAATTTCAAACTATCCAATATGCAAGTACAGTTGACAATTAATAGCACTTGTTTCAGGCCTAAAGATATTATGCATGGAATGAAGAAGGCGATACGACCAAAAAATAGAAGATATTGAAAATATAAATTCGTTTATAGAATACAATTATTAGTTTGATTCAAAATAAGTTAAGCAATTAAATGAATTAAAATTATTGTATAGTACAATTAATAATTGTGTCTTCAATATCATTTAACTGATTTTAGTAAGTTAATTAACCATGTTGGACTTTAAGAAGATTATAAATTGGTCTACACTGAGTAGAGGTTTATTAACATTTTTTACGAAAAATTGATGAACCACTTACTCAACCTATTAGGTCCAAACACACATTGAAAAACAATATGTGAAATGTTTACCAGCCATCGGGATCCATTACATTATAAAAATGATGCGTTACGGCTCAGCCATCACGTATGTTTACTTTGATAATAATATTCTATGGTATATATAAGTACGTAAATAAAAATTTGGAGAAATGTACTATTTATACTAGCACCAACGTTGAATATTGAAAATTTATGTTACATATTCAAATTGATTTTTTACATAGTATTCATAACATACACGCGAATAATTTTTTTTTTTAGAAAGGAACGGTCAAACATTATTTTATTAATATCACAAATAACTACGTCTTATACTTTAACTCCCTTTTATTAAGCTAAGTTAATTATCTAACTATAAACAATAATAATTAGAGAATCTAAGTAATGTATAATAATAATTTCTTTTGCAAATACTATCCTAACATAAGCTTTTGGTAGGTAATATTATTATTACATTAAAACGATTCGGTTGAATGTTGATAATACCTATCGTTTTTAGAGTGCTTTGAAATTCCTTCATCATATCTTCCGGATAATCAATACTAGCATTAACGCATTGATTTTTCAGTTGATTATTATTATTTTTACCAACCTAACCTAACCCAATCAAATAATAAACAATAAGAAAATATAACCAAAACGCATAAATTGTTATATGTAATCATTCAAATTATTAGAATATTATAAAAAGTTCTTTGGATAATAATCCATTTAAATTGAATAATCAATATAATATATTTGATTACCACCATAATAATATCCGTCGGTGAGTAATTTTTTTAGTTTCTATCCAATATTAGCGAATAAAAATATTCTATAAAATTACTATGTACATAATGCTTTTCAATAAATCTTGGTTAATTGCGAAAAGATGCTAATTATTGCCATTTTTTTCGGACACGTCGGAAATGCGTAATGATATTGTAATAAAATAGTCGGGTTTCATTTTAGAGTCATAATAAATAAATGATCGTATTCTGAAAAATGATTAACTGCACTTTCTCATATAATAAAGCCATACGTATTTGCATAAAAAAGATCTTTGAAACACGAACCCGTATTTCTCGATAGGCCTTTAGAAATTTAAAAATTGTCGAGATGAATAATAATATTGTAATTTTCTATCATTTTGGACTTTTTGACTTCTTTTTATGAATTGAAATAATGATTCCGAAAGTAGTATATGTAACTTACCCCATATTAATAGTTTATTATCTATTATTACATAATAATATACAATATTTATATGTAATTAACCTTCACGTCCAGCATAAGTTAAAGCTAATAATGACAATTAAAGTGTACAAATATTTATGAAAAAAATCACAAATTTAAGCCTAATTAACTAATAAACCCCATTTATTTTATTAAGATTGCAGAAAAATATAATTTTACGTAAGTGCTTAATAAAAATAAGCATTTTTTTTTGTTACAAGTCCCTAATCAATTTATTGATGAGACAGAAAAAATTATTTTACTTGTTTCCAATATTTTATATGTAGATACTAATTTATTTTCTTCAGGTCGTTTTCTTCAGAATCGAAAACTTCCTCGCATATCATGCTGCTCAGATACTTTCTGAAGAATGTTAGTATCACATTCTTTTCCTTCTGCGATTTTAATAATACGTCCAATGAATTAAAACAGGCCGTTGCATTAGTATCTTTTAGTTTTTCAAATTAATATGATGATTCTATCAGAAACTTCTCCTAAAATCAATATTTTTGTAGTGAATCAAATCCATTGTTTGTTCAAAAATGGCTTTCAAACATTGGCCGAAAAAATATTAATAAAACCTTCATACTTAAACGTTAAACTTAGTTCTGAGAATTATTAAAAAAATGTTTACTTAATAAATTATTGATTACATTTACAATATTACCATAATATATGATGGAAAGCTTTTTTTTTTAATACAATTAATAAGTAATATAAAACTTATTAAGGCGTAATTAAATTATAGTTACAATATTAGTATTGTAAATTTTTATATTTTTGAAATTGTTACATTAGAAGAAGTTAAATAAAAAAAGAATTTTTAATTTGATACTAGCGATACATCGCGGAATAATGATTTTAAATTATGATTGTGGCAGTATCAAATTATTTGAAGTAAACTTCGAATGATAAATAATATTCCTATCGTAGTCATAAAATGATCAACTGGTATGTTTGACGAAGCAACTGTTGCCGGTATAATATGACACAGTTTAGCAACAGTCGTTGAGCCACTTAAAGAAATATTATTGTTGTAATTTCGAGCAACAGAATGATATAATTATTATCGCGCAACATTTTCTTGGCCGATTTTTTTATTAAACGCATAGCAATCAATTACCGACGATTTCAAAGTTTACAATGATTTTTAACAGAATTAAATTAAGCATTTTTATGATAACGTTATTTATTTAATATTTTTATTGAAACAGATCCATTTTTCGACACGCACGGTACATTATTTGGTAAAGTTTTCTGAAACCGTCGGACGCGGGTTCGATCTCGTGGCTGGCAAAAAGACATGTTGTTTTTAATCAACATGTATCTTTGGAAAAATATATAATAACCGTTACTTCGCTTATGACTTAAATAATATAACAGTACAGTAAGCATGAAAAAGTATGGCTTGCTTATGTAAAATATGAGAGATTTTTTGCTTTTAGTATTAATCGAAAATATTCTATATGCATTATAATATGTTAATATAAATAAATATCCACCGAATTTAACACAATTTCATTATAATAGCTGATAATTTAAAATATTTTGTGGCATTTTACAATTTTTTTATATCCTACAAGACCAAGTTCGTTCGTAAGACATCACCAATAATTATTGGACAAGTATTAAAAAAGGAAAACGATCTTGAAGTAAATAAATGATATTTTGAAAATCGTATAAAAATATAATAACTAACAAAGGTAAATCTTGGTGGATATATTGTAACATAGTATATTATTATTATGAATGAATATTATTCGATCATTTTGGTTATATTATGTATTATCATAATATTATCTACAGAAACTGCGTTACGCCCAGTTTTTTTTATTTATATAATAACAATAAAATAATTTTATTAAAACTTACATACATTATACAAGCTCTAAATACCATTATGGTTTATGTATACTGATAATTATTTCTATAATATATTTTTTTTATATTAATATTAAAACTTTCTTAGTTTTCATTAAATTAATACAGAACGGTAGTATCGTGAAATAAATAACGAGGCACAGTAAATATCAATATAAATTAATTCAAAAATATAGTACCTATAAATAATATTGATTTTCCAGTCATCATGACGTGATAATAATGTCAAAGTCAACAGTTTGATTAATAAAATTAATTGTCGTTGGTACTATGTATACACTATTTTTATCTAGCTCTGTTTTATGTAATAATCAAAAATTCAATCATTTCAAAATTAAATTCGATAAGTTCACAAATACTTACTATAAAATAAATATTCCAATTGAAAATTAAATTTAAAAAAATTCTTTTGCTGATAATCATTTAATAAAATAGATACATTAGATAATCCATTTTTTTGCAGAATCAACAGGATAGTTTTTATTACAACATTGGTAATTACTGTAGCTCTATTTTATTGTCTCAACAAATATTTTATAAGAATAGTAACATATTGTGTAAAAAATACATTTACTTGTAACTTTGTGAAAGTTTGATAAAAAATCTCAGTAAAAAAATTAAATATAACTTTAATACTTTTTAACTTTGGTATAAGTTTTTTCAAGTTTATTTTCTCTGATGAAAAATCATGTAATAATTGTAAGTTAGATAATTTTGAATAAGTATTTATTCCAGAAAAATAAATACATTATAGTGTGTAATATAAGTTGATACATCTGGAAAAATAAAATCAACACTCAAGGTCATAAAATCTCGATAAATTGGAAAAGTAAGAGAAGGGATGAAAAGTTTTGAGTTGAGGGTTTTGTTGATGGGTGCTGAAGAAGAAAAGAAGATTGCAGGACTTACCGTTGTAAAGGATGGAGGGCGGGGGGTCGGCAGCAGCGGGACTGGCCGGACCCCAGCGCGCCCTCCCGGAGCCTCCCCCTACAGCCACCTCCACCCCGACCACGTCGATCTCTTCCTCGTCTTCCACCCTCTCCGGCCACGGGTAGGCCTTCCACTTCTTCGCCATGAGGCAGCGCGGCATGGCGCACCGGCTGGTTTCAGCGCATCGAACGACAACAACAACAAAAACACCGCAGACTATGAAATAGATTACAGGACAGAGGTAAGAGAGCGGCCTCCCCGAGACTGATGCGAATTGGAACAAAATTAAATATAACGTAACGCGCGCAACCCTTATGCGGCTTTGAGGGTACCCTACCCCCTTCGCTGGCTTTTATAGCCTCTCGCGCGCGGAGGGGATGCGTGCGTGCGCACTCTGGCCACGCCCCCCCTAGTTGTACCTCTCCCCCCGCACGTGGACGCAACACATCGATTGATTCCACTCAAATTGTTGCATTCCTAACACAAATTGTTTTCCCTGGCCCAACATTTACTTTGATTTTGTTAATGAAATTAAGCATCGCGCGAGTTCGCGGCTCCGCGAGCAGCACGCGCCGCGGACGATACGTCGCGGTGCTTCAAAAGTGCGCGCCAAATCCTCGCCATCGCCAGCCCACTCGCACGAGCTACATCTTCGCATAATATTCAAACTGCCCTCCTGAAACTATCACGGACAAGTTTAGTAGCGAAACTTTGAAGATAACCTATAACTATTTTATTAGATAACACCTCCGTTTATAAAGTAAGTTTTAACACAATGAATTATTATTGGTATACAGTTTATTTTTACAGCTATGTATATCCAGTATCCAGTCAATAATGTTTGTTTATAAAAATAAAAAATTGGATAGGAAAATAAATTTATTTAAAATGATAAAATCTTCTTCTTCCTGGCACTACAAACTTGTGTGGTTGTTGGTCTTTTCCAGAATCTGCCTTCAACAAGGTCCGTCCAAAGCCACTTGCCTCAAGTTCATTCCTCAGACATGATCACTCTGTCTTTTACGAGATCGACCAGATCTTCGTTTGCATTCCGGCTACCAGAATGTATATTTTTGTCATGCTTGACTTGTACATGACCCAGCCATTAAGATTATAAAATAAGAAATTAAATCTTATAAGTAAGCAGGTACTTACCAATTTTAATATTATTCTTACGTGATTTAAATAATAATAAATAAAAGTGTAACCACGTGGTAACTTTGAATAAATCAAACCCACTTTAAAAAATGTCGTTCGATCAACTACTGTTTTTATTATGTTGACCTGAAGTTTTTAAATTCACAACGCATACCACAATCTATAATTTTTCCATGAAACGAAGCTGTATTACGGTCCATTTCGAGCCCTGCAAAAAAACACTTCAGCTGTTTCATTCTTTTTTTTTTTGGACATGACAGGCCAATATTTTAGTTAAATAATTCTTTATACTTTGAACTTTGGATTATGTTAGATTCACATAATTCGTTGTAATACGAGTATAATATAATCCATTTTTTTTTTGTTTTTTTCTTATGTTACAGAAGTTTTTCAAATTTATGTTTTTAAAAGAAGTAGGTACGTAGTCAAACACCTCAATTTTGATTAGTTGTATAGCTACATGGGAAGGGTTTCTATATTTATTTTGACAATGATAAAACGAGGATGTATTATTTAATAATCAGCTGCCGTCCCATAGTCCAATGCCTCACGGGATGTCCAAGATCGATTCCCAGTCATCTCACAATATACACGACTTTCTCAATTCTGAATGTTTTTGTAAAGTATTTTGCCACTGTGATTGAACTCGTGGTATGCCAATGATTGTAAGACCTTGATAATTTACTTCGATATCTTACCCCGAAATATTTTACAATCATATTGTACTCATATAATAATAATATTTACTAACAAACAATAAGTAGTATTGAGTAAATAAATATAGTAAGATACCATAATTCTTTCAAGTATATCAATGAAAAAAAATCATTAATTTTACACAATAGGAGCATAAAATGTTATTAGTATTACGCATTATTCGATAAAAATGAAAAAAGATACCGGACATGGACATTGACCACAAAAAGGGGACCTGTCCTAATAAAAGAGGTCGTCAGATAACCGTGTACATAGGTATTCTTCTTCTTTCACCCTGTCACGACCCCGCATTGGGGCATAGGGCAAGCACAAATTTGCGCCACTTCCCTCGGTCCATAGCCAACTCTCGCGCTTCCTGCCATGCCAGACCTGCAACGCGTAGATGAATTTTGTAGCACAGCTGCAGGGTGAGGAAGGGCTGGCCACGGTGACCGAACCTTTACTCTCTGGGGGCATTCGGAACACATGTCCCAGTCACGTAAAGAGTCTTTTCGTAATTACCTAAATAACCGAAGGCTGCTGTATCCGGTCACGAACCTATGTACCCCCAAGATTCGGCGGAGACATCGATTCTCAACGCTCAAAAGCCGAGACCTTTGAATCTTAGTAAGATGCCATGTCCCACAGCTATACAGGAGCACAGGTAGCACGCACGCGTTGAACAAACCACATTTGGTCTTCACATAATACAGCCTTGATCTCCATGCGACTCCAAGTCGGCTGAATACAGACCCGCCATACGCATGCGGATTCCAAGCTCACTGGAAATACCACCATCGTCGCCAACCGTGGCACCTAATATTTGAACCTGGTCACCAGCTCTATGGACAGACGGAAACCCGCAGAGGAGTCTTAACGCCAATGCAGGCAGCACTGCACATGGATGTGGTCTTAGCTGCATTCAAACAAAGACCTATAGGTATATTTATATAGAATTTAAAGTCAAAATGCACACCCAAATGTACTAAAATTAATTAACAATATTAAATACCTGTGCAAATTATTTTAATTTGTGATGAATAATATTATTTCAATACTAGGCAAGTACCTATTACAATATCCGTTCAAAAACTCTGCGATATACACAATTATTGAGTACTTAATTAAAATTAGAAGAGGCAAATGCCTACCCCACGTCATTGAATGATGGATATAAAATAACACAGTATCATATTAATTCAATCGTGTAATTAATATTGGTTTCAAATTGCTTATCTACTGCAACTAGGGATTGCAATACCGGTATTCCATTATTTACGATGTTTACGATTATTTACGATTATCATACGATGAACTTTTGACGGCTTTTATTAAAATTATCAATATATTCAAATTAGTTGTAAAAAATCACTAGTTCTACAATTATGATTAAAACATATTATTTTTGAATGTCAACATAATAAATGTGGGTATGTAGGTTTTTGCTATAAAATAATATTTTTAAAAGATTTTACTAGCTATATTTTTATTGATAAGCACATACTTCTGTTTTTTTATGTTTAAGAAATACCGAAAAACCGGTATTGATATTTTCATTCGGTATTGCAATCCCTAACTGCACCCTATACCTAAGTCAGCTGACAACGATGCACCTTCCTTCTCTATTCAGATTTCTCGTTATTAAACTTCACTGCATATATATGGAATAATATTCCCGTTTAATTATAAAAAACTACTCTCCACTGGACTGCAATAATTGGTACAGCAATTATTATGTCAATAAAAAAAACTTCATCGGTTCGTTCAGATGCAAATGAACATATCTGCGAGGAGCTTACCGTTCGGGTAGGTATTTTCAAATGAAGAACAATAATTATTGCATATTTCTTTTCGTCCGGTTGGATTACAAATATTTCAAATATAAAGAAAAATGTTTGTTACAATGATACAAAATAAAGTGCTAACAAATTTTCGTTTGCTAATTTTATAATTTCGAAAAATATTCAATCCCATAGTAGGCAGTTTTTCTCATCATTATAATGAATTTATATCACTAATCATTGGCAGTTTCATGAGAAAGTTCGAAATTCTTAATATAGATCTTATTAAAATTCTTATTATTAATTCTTACATATTGTACACATTCTAAAGATTTCAAGTATATATAAATCTGTCGTCAAAATTACATTACTATATTTTTAACACACTGGCAACTTTTTACATAGGTTACATTTCACTGGGGTGCTGCCAATAATACATAAAACTCTTATGAACGCATATCAACTTCCACTTGCGAGAGAATGAGTTAAGAGGGCTTTGTTTTAATAATGCTAAAATTTGGGAATACTTGATTCTAATTTTTTATAGATCATCCCATAAATAATGTAGTATTTTAAGAATGTTTAAATGGATAAAAAAAAGTTTATTATTATGTTTTCATTATTATTTAAGATTTCTTTATTACTACTTGCTCTTAAAAAAATATTTTCTTTTTGGCAGAATTATCTCGGTTGTGAGCTGAAGAGTAAATAAAGCTTCATTCGGTTAATATTATCTTCTGTAGTAAACCGTTTCATTATTAAAAATGAAGATGATAATCAGCTAATGACGTAAAGTGAAAAAATATGGTATTACTGCTTTTCTACTGACACATGGTATATTTGCCGAGTGAGTTGTAGACAAGATAATTGTGGGTCACTGAAATATGATCTCAATCTCAATGAAATCGAAGATCGTATCATCCAAAACCGTGATCGGTACATCGGTATCAATAATGATGGATTA
This sequence comes from Rhyacophila brunnea, assembly GCF_057557595.1. Classification (NCBI taxonomy): domain Eukaryota; kingdom Metazoa; phylum Arthropoda; class Insecta; order Trichoptera; family Rhyacophilidae; genus Rhyacophila; species Rhyacophila brunnea. The sequence goes on along the minus strand of NW_028232751.1, from coordinate 9,603,495 downwards.
AAAAAAGTAAATATGTCAGAACAGAACAAATTTACAGGAGATCAAAAAACGTAAGAAATATAATTTAAAGACTAGTCTAGACTAATCTAGATACTAAATAATTATGTGCTTATTTTTCAATGAGAAATATTAATCATCAAAATTGTTGTAGTACGAGATTTGTAGAGACTTTTTGTAAAATGATTTTTTTTGCTGAGATTAACAAACTTTAACACATTTTAACTCATCTAATGGGCTGTTTTTGAAAGTAGGGTAAATGAGAGCAAATAGATAACATTTTGACATATAAATCTCAAATATAAAAAAAAAAACTGACCTAATATGTTGTTTTTGTAATCCACCCTTCAGTTGTCCTAGGTATATGATGAACTATGATACGGCCAAATACATAGTTACGTACAATTTTATATACTGCCGTAGTCGTTTTATAGAGTGCCCGAGAGAGTAAAAAATAAATCTCACCCTCCGTACGAGTTATATTAAAATAGTACCTAGGTACTATTTTAATGAAACAATATTCACATTCTTTTCTCAATTAGTCGCCCCTATGCAGTGCTTTCAGTACCTGTCTACCCCCTAGAATATCCGTTGACCCCTCGGAATTTTTCAATCCAACAGGATTTTAGCATCGTGAAAAGTCGATATAAAATATAATATCAGACATGGAAGCCATCATCTGATATGACTTGTATATGAGAATAAAAACTAATGAGGCACAACACTAGAGGATATTTATTATTTTAGTATGATCACTACTTTTTCCATATTAGAATCCATTTTTCCATATTTTATATATTCTTCTTCTTCTTATATATTTCCATATATTTTCCATACTGAAGATAAGAAACAGTTGAGAGGTTTTAGAATGTGGTGCTAAAGGAAAATACTCTGAATTCCTTGACCAGTCAATTTTACGAATGCGTAAAGCGCCTGCTCGGTTTTTTACTCATATTACCCGCTGGATTATTGACAATCTGTAATAACTGTAGCAATCTGTAGAAACTGTAGTAACTGCCTGACTGTTAAGATCCGACATAAATAGTAGGTACACATTAAACTTTGTTAATCGTACATATTTGTTTTTAAATTCTAGTGGATTAAAGTTTTCTACTATTGCATTTTTAAAATTCCATCAAGTACCTTCAGTCGATAGTATTAACTATATTATTTGTTTTCATTGAACTAAGACTACATACAGATAGTATTGGTTAGTTAATAAAATTAATTTAATCCTGCGTAAACCAAGACATTATTAGATAATAATAGTTAAAAAATAGTTGTCTATCTACAAAATATCTGAAATTATACCATTAAATCATAATATATGGTTTTATATATTTTATAGAAAGAAGAATATTTTTTATTTATTAAGTTTTCTCAATTCAACGAAAATAAATAAGCAAATACTTTGACTGAAAAAGTGTGTACAATTTATATTGGATCTTAAAAGTCTACCTCCACTCTTCGCCACTGGTATTTTTTGTGTTTGGTGGCTTGTCCTTCATTAAGTCATAAACAAAAACTGCCGTTAAAATCTTGGCTTATAGCCAAGGCTAGGCCAGGCTTTCGTCTTATTAATCAATTTTGTAGTTGAGACTCTCAATAGTGAAAAATAGCACTATTACTCCTGAATAGTTGAACGGCCCTGTTTTAAGTGCCATTACCAATTCGTGCCAAAATGATAGTACTTTATAGGTATACATAGAGTAGCGATTTCTAATTGAACCTCCACAAAATTGAGTTTTATGAAAAGGTTCGCCTGCCACAAGTTTAATACGATTTTAATTGGAATATTGCATACATTTGCGTTATTTTAGTAGCAATAAACATCTATAGACAGTTTTATTCCTATAGGTTTATATTACGTCTACTCATGACTGATTTTTAATTTTTCAATTAATCCATCATGCGTATGATAGGATTATGTATATTGAGTGACGTACCGTTTGTATGGGATGAGGTAGACAGGTAATAACTGCACTGGATAGGGCCGACTAATTAAGAAAGGAATGCAAATATTGTTACATTAAAATTGTACCTAGGTAGTACCTAACTCATGTTATGGAGGGTGAGAATTTATTCTTTATTTTATCGATCACTAAGTATGTAAAATATTATATTGTGTATGCAAATTTGTACGTGTGCAGTTTGCCGTAACACAATTCATCGTGAGCAACTGTATTGGAAATAGATGACCGTATAGTATTAAGATCAATTCATATCTAAGTAAAGTATTTAAAAATACGTAATAAAAACTACAATACTAGAAGGAAAGACGGTGATAAATAGGTCTTTAGAAAGTTACTAGAAAAAATCTTTTTAGAAAAAATACGACACGCGACGATAATTAAGTAGGTTGCCCGTAGCTTATTGGAAAAGTACACTGGCGCAAATCCAGCGGTTACAGATTCATGTTTTTTTTTCTAAAAAGATGTTTTGTAGTGGGTATATGCACGAGATGTTTTAAATGATGTATGTTCATTATATAGAATGTTACATTCTCAAATTTTGCGTCTTATTCGTTGAATAAAAGATATACCCAGTTTATTACATAATATAAGTTTATACTAAACGACATTACAGTCAATCTGTGATAGATTGACGGGAAATATTTATATTTTTCCGATAATCCCTTTCATAATATATCTATGAACATGTCAATTTCTATAAGAATACGCTCGATTCAAATTGAAGAGATTTCTGGAGTGGAGTGTTAAAAAATCAACATAGTAGCGTTTCGATAAAGCAAAAACAGTGCTTTATCAGAATAAGAAATCAAAAATAGAAACAATTTCTATGAATAATAACTATCAGCTAAGCGTTACCGCTTGACAAGTGAACGAGTTCAGCGATGGCGTGCCCGGCAAAGCTTTTAATCAAAATAACTTATGTTGCAGAACTTAACAACAAAAAAGAATGTTGACAATTAGTGACACTAACACCTGATATTTTTTTTGAGTAATAAATTATTAGTGAGAACTCCATAATAATGATATTAAAGCAAAGTTTTGATTAGTTTTAATTAAATATAATTTATTTAAAAATATACATACTTACTATAATAAGTACTTTATTTGTATTTTTAACATTTTAAACCAATAACTTAAATTGGTCACGAGATATGCATATTCTAACTTAAAGTTTAGTTAAGTGCATTGGTGTAGTATCTTCCATCCAATTTAAATAGTTCCGGCAAAGTTAAGTTACTCTCAGATGTTGCTTCTCTCAGGTTAAAACTTTATTAAGGAATTTCGCAAAATAATTTCCGAAATACTCAGAACTTTCTTGTTTTAGCGTTATCTTAGTTATTTATCTAACTGATTGCAATTGACCAGTGAATTTTCTAAGATGTAAATAGTTACATACTTATTTATTTTTTACGCATTTAAATTCAAGCACTGTTATTGGATCTTCTTCTTCATTTCTGGTGTTACAGTCTATGGTACAGTCAAAAGGCCATCTCAGCTAGATTCCTGTACTCTGTCCGGTCTTCCAATCTTCTTTTCCACACCATCACACCGGCAGGACAGCTGGGATATTTCACGATGCTGTATATCGTGCAGTTTACTTATATATTATAATAGCATTGTTCAGATTTTTTCATATATTTAATATTTGAAAGGATATGAAATAGGTTAGATGTATGTCTCACTATTTATTACTATGTTACTATTTCATTTTATTTTCTCTGATGTTCGCTCGGTTCACATGTAAAACCTTCTTTAATATGTACTTAATATATTTATTGCTTTTTTAATCTTTATGGCGTATAGTAGTACACAACAAGAAGCCGGGCGTTGAGCGCACAGCGCAGGGGGCCTAAGCGACACTTGGTTTTTACGCCTCTTATGCCACGCGGGCATCGCATGACGATTTGCAGCGTACTTAGCCCTTAGGTTGTCAGTGCTACCTAGCGGTGACGTATTGACTTACGAAATCGTGCATCTCGAGTTCCAATTCCTGGTCTGAAAACTTCATATGTTGTTTTTTTTATTGTCCCATGTCGATATGCCCATGGAAAAAACGCATAGTGAACTAACAAAAACAAAAAATTCTAATTAATAAATACCTATACCTAATTATGGTGAAAAAATAATACGGACATACAAAACTACACTGATGAAATATAATATAGCGTCTCCGGAAATATATACATATTCAGTTGGTTGAATCACATTATTCACCGAGAAAATATTGTATCGGAAACAGATAGCCATGTAATATTGAGATTTAATTCATGCCTAAAGAAATACAATCGTAGGTGGTCGTAGTATCAAGTCGTATCTATAAAATATATGATAATAAAACAGATATTTGATACCGACCAATATCAAATTATTTTTTATTGAATCTAATAAAATTGGAACATCACTGTCTGTAACGCCGCGTTATTTTTTATCTCAATGCTACATGGTCATCTCTTTCCGGAAAACAGCTCACAGCGAAATATAATACATTTTACGATTTTCATGTAATCATAATATATAAATTTTGTTGGCTTTTCTGATTTAAACTTAAGTTGATGCAACATAGATTGTCTGAGAGGTTTTTAGTACAAGCCGCAAGATTGTCGACACGGGTTATTAGAAGTAAGTGATAACTAAACCGGATGACCAGCCGATAATGACACACCGCCAAATGGCAGATGGTGTTTGAGGACTATCGCATGCAACCAATATACCCTACCCTAGCTGCAATGAGGGGTTCTCAATTTACACCGCGTATACACCATTCGACCGCATGATTCCGGTTAAGATACGAAAGCTCTGTCCAAACAATCAACTGAGTGCTAATGGATAAACTATATTGTGAAAATTTTCGCTACTCGTTACATGTATCATTCGACCGCATGATTCCGGTTAAGATACGAAAGCTCTGTCCAAACAATCAACTGAGTGCTAATGGATAAACTATATTGTGAAAATTGTCGCTACTCGTTACATGTATTGTAGACTGGTTCATGACATGTATCGCTTTAAAAGCATATATCCACCATGTTCTCGCAAACATATCGATTGTTTAAGAAAATCTTCTATAGGTATTTATTTCTACACAAATATAAAAATTAATATTACATTCTAAAATCTTGTCTTTTCTTTTTTTAATGTTCCGATCCTCATAGAAGATCATAACGATACACCAGTTCAATAGGGGAACAACTCAAAATTTAAAGGTTTTAAGTTAAGAATGCTATTTGATGTAGAGGTCTTCTCTTTATAATTCAGCAAAAAAAAAAAATTAAAAATTTCTTCAATGTGTCATAAAATTGAATAATCTTTTCTAAGATTAATCAGTAATTCCATTATATAATCAAATTTATTTGTTAATTCGTTATTAAAATGTACAATTTCATTGTGCATTGATGAATTCCACTAAATTAAATACAAAAAAATATACACTTTCTTCGAAATCAAGGCTTTAAAATTAAAATAAGAATTACTGCAAAAAATTCAAACGCCATTATCTCGGAACAAGGTTTTATGAGTTGTTCCACTATTGAACTGGTGTATCGATAATAGTATGGGCTTCCACAGAATGGAGACTTGTATTACTTAATAGATTTTGGTTTTTTTTACGAGAAATGTATGTTTGCCACTTGCTTAACTTACTAGGTCCATACTCTGACACCAAACAAATTGAAAATTCATGTGTGTTGGTCAGACCCAAGATTTGATCTTGGGATCCACGACAATATAAGTCGACGCATTAACCGTTCGGACATCGTGTACGTTAAATTATTAATTTAAAAAAAATAGGTGTCTACATTAAAAAATTATCCACGAGTGCAAGTAAGTTACAATTAAAAATTTTAATATATTCAGAAGAAAGAGACATCAGTTGAAGTACGGCCTTATGGTGGAGAGGGTCCAGAAGAAATTTTTGAGACTCCTTTACTTTCGAATGTATGGATATTATCCGTGGCTCTATCCGACTGACTTTTTCTTAAGTATGCTTATGTAGCTTAAAATTTAGAAGGGATCTTTATTTAGCTACATATTTTTTCGGTCTTACACGCGGCGTATATGGAAACTCTGCCTTTCTTGGTGGTATTGGCTTGTGTGTCTCTGATAATTATCTTCAGAATCGAGGGCATCCGTTGTTTGTTCTCCCAAGATGCAGAACTGACCTGCCATTAGTGATGCCAATTGGGAGGGCAATAACCATCTTTAATTAAATCGCTTCGGAGATTGATATATTACACTTACATGAATGTGAATTTAAGTGGACGTTGTTTTATAAGTTTTTTAAGATATGGTCTATCAATGGTTAACTATGTGTGCTTCCATCTACTTTTATTTATGTTATTTTATTTATTTTCTTATTTTATTTATTATTTTATTACCTACTTATTGTATTATTAACTCACATTTCTCTGTATTTATATTTCAAACATTTCACAAAAAGAGGAATGAGTGGATAAGGAAGCAGACAAGGGTTTGCGATGTAATAGAGTTTATTAAAAGCCTTAAATAGAGATGGGCTGGACACATAGCTCAAAGAAGAGACAATTGTTGGACAAATCTAGTCATCCGGTGGTATCCAAGAAGTACAAAACGTCCGCAAGGTAGACTTAGAGGCCGCTGGATCGATGAAATGATAAAATTCTGCGGAAGTACGTGGCAACGCAATTCACAGGACCTAGAGAAGTGGAAGCAGCTTGAAGAGGCCTTCATCCAGCAGTAGATAGATTCAGGCTGATGATGATGATATTTCAAAAATTGTTAACACTCATTTTATGTGATGTCGTGAACGCTTTAAATTTATAATTTGTTATATTCATTATAGCATGTAAAATAAATGAATTTGAATTTGAATTTGAAAAAAAAGAGTAGAAGAGTGACGTTCTTTTTAAATGAACTAGCTAATGTATTCGTATATTTGGGCACCATCTCTGTAGAATACAGTCTTATCAACATCTTTGATTTTTGGAAAGTATTCAAATGAGAGTATACTTGTATGTAAGGCAATGCTCACTATTATTTTTTGAAACCAGGTATATTTAACATTAAATTTAATGTAAAAAAAAAACGAAATGTCCTCTAAAATCAGTCATCCTTGTGCGATGCATATTTTTCACATGTGGACTAGAAAATTCCACTGTCACGACCGCGAGACCACTTAGCATCTATTCCACATGTGAACTAAGCGCTCCTGAATATATAGGTCACGGACGGAAGCAAATATGTGAGTAATTGGAATCCTACCGTGGAACGGTATCTACATACTTACGCCAATCACTACTTCGTACTTTATAAAGCGGAAATATATGGCGTACTTTGGGTGTACTTTATATCATGTCCGTATAACTCGAAATAGATTCAAAGACTAACGGGTGAAATGTGAAATATGCACCCTTGTTTTAAATATTCGATCGAAATTAAATGTTTGAATGGGTCAAAAGTTAGGTGGTGTCTTATCGTCGGTGTTTTGTAAAAAGGGCGAATCTACCATTTTGGCGAAATCGAGATTTTAATGAAAATACAATAATATGTACCCCAATAGCTTTGTTGTGTAAAAACTGCGAATTTTTATCTTCACAGGAAAGTACTTAAAAACGATAATCGACTAAAATTAAATTAATTAAAATGACGAAATAAAAAGCAAATGTGACATATTAGGCATTTTAAAATATTATACAATAATACCTATTATAATGACAATGTTTTTTCTAAGCTTTATTATAAACTTGTTCGATATTTATAATCATCTACAGGTAAAAAACAAATACATGTCAAAAATTAAAAATCCTCCTCCTGTAAAGTAGCATTTTGGTTAATTCGCCCTTTTTACAAAACACCGACGTTATTATCAAACGTGACAAAAAAATGTATTCCGGTATTTTATAAGACAATTAGTGTTGGTGGCTATTTCATAATATTATGAACGTATTGTCTTTAAAGTTATTTTCTAGTAACATAAACGTATATCGTCAAGTTGACAAACGTGGGTTACTTTTTAAAATACGAATTTAAAAAAAAATGATAAATTTCCTATTACGTATCGGATAGATTTTCTGTAAAAAATCCAGACCGCCCCGATTTTTACAACGTTTTTCTTAGCTCGTATTCTTATTTGTCCGAAGGTTTTTTGTCCGGTACAAATCTTGCAATCGATTTTTCACTAACTTACCGACCAACTAGAATTTGAAACTTTTAGAATATATCAGAACACGATGCTAATGCATTTTTTAATACTTTTAGCCATCTTTAAGCAGAATTGAATTCTCTTTCAGTTAATTCTGTTTTGTATGAAAAGTTATTTCGACACCATTATTGGTTGCTAAGCGGATGGTCCTAGCAACTTAATATATTAATATATACGTGCGTTACTATGGAAATCAAAATGACATTTCAGTATTATTTCTATCAAGTACAAATTTTTTTGATCGTTTAAGCTAGCAAGTCAAGTTTATATGATTCAACAGAAAATTTAAAAACGTTGTATATAAAAATTTCTTTTTATCTTGTAATTATTTTAATTTAGTTTTAGAATATTTTATGTATTGTTATATATAAATCATATATTATTTTAAATATACGATGAATGTTGCTAATCCGATGGACAGATATTTAGATATGACTCACAAATACAGGAGTTTTTCAAAGTGCTGGTGAGAAAAAAAAATGGTCTCAAGGTTTTGCGATTCAAAAAAATTCACCTTGGATTCATTCTCATCAATGGAAGAAAAAATCAAGGAAAGCAGTAAGCATGGTAGAATATCTGAAACTAGACTAAAGGATATCATAGGATAGAGCAAACCGGTGGCATACAAAGAAGAAAAATCATTTGAAATTAGTTACACACCGCCAAACCAAAATCTTCTTCTGAATGTAGGTATGTCATCAGTGGCGCACCCAGGGGGGGGCAGGGGGCCCTGGCACCCCCAAAATAAAAATTATCAGAATGTAATTCACCAGCACCTTTATAGAAAAATTTCTTAGATTTTAATTTCTAACACAAAAATTTCGAAAATGTCGGGTTTTTTAGAAACCCAATCCCTAATGGAACTGTCAAAAAATTCTCCGTGTCCACCAGTATTCCGGAGTGGTGTAGGCATAGCTTGGGAGGGCTGACAGAGCTCTGGCTGGGGGGCCCGGGTTATGGGGGGCCCGGCGTGTCAGGTTGACCAGATAAGTGAGATAAACACACATCATAAATTAGCTTTAATACTAAAAAAAAGTCTAAGCGCTAATATACTTCATGGCTATGAACAATATATGTTTTGATTATTATGTGTTGATACTCGACAGCTCCATTATTAAAGTAGATGTATTAAAAATCGCCAATAATTCACTCTATAAGTACCCTTAATTTGAACTAAAACACAATTTGGAAAACGTTAATTTAGTGTTTCATACTGCATTTAACCTTAGCGGTAGGTAGGGGGGCTGCCAAATATCCTAGCCTGAGGGCCCGTTTCAGGATGTGGGGACCAGGGTGTAGGTGCACTGAGCGCAATAGACAAAAGACCGATAAATGAGAAATTAGGCTGTGAAGAAGAAAAAGAGCCTATGGGACTAATTTACATTCTCCTCCTTGGGCCCCTCCCAATATTAAATCCTGGGTGCGCCACTGTATGTCATCATCATTATTAGCCAAAACCGATGCATTATTATTAAATTTATAGAGGTCTTCCCTATTTGTTTCTATTCGTGTGGAAGGAAACCCCAGATAAAAAACTGCATGCTAATCCGAAGCGAACGCTGTGTGCTATGTCCAAATAACCCCTGTATAGATACATATTTTTACAATAATGAATATATCACTATGTATGACAATATGCTTACTACTTACTTGTTAATCTTTCTTTTGTGATTGTATTCAGATGATTCACCCCACTGGGTCTATTCTATACTTATCGAACACTAAATTGATAAATAGTATCAAACTTAGGGTAGGTTTGTATCAAAATATTAGCACTTATTGTAACAATTACACGAAGCCGGTTTTTATTGTTGCAATAAGTGCTATATTTTAACAGCACCTATCTTGCTGCTGTTAAAATATAGCACTTATTGCAACAATAAAAACCGGCTTCGTGTAATTGTTACAATAAGTGCTAATATTTTGATACAAACCTACCCTAAGTGTGATAATATTTTTCACTTTATCACTTTAGCGGTCGATAAGCATAGAATAGACCCACATGTCATATTAAATAGATGAAGTGAACCATAGAGAAATATCGCTAATGAAAAACAGATAATTAAAATGATCCAAGTAGGTACATAGGGTGCATAGATGACATACTTGACTAAAGCAACTTAACTAAATATAATATGATTGTAAATTTTATATATAACTAATAAATTAATAAGGTCTATCTCATATTCAATAATCTGGCAGTTTCACAAAAAATATTGATGTTTTTTTTAATATTTGAAAATAGATTTATAGCCGAAAACATTTAAATTAGATACCTATGTCACTATAATAATAATAAAAATGTTTTAAACACTATTTCCATTCGATATAAGTAATTCAGTGTAAGGAAGAAACTATTTATAACTCGTCATAGGAAGCTGTTATATGTTTGAATGATATTAAACAGTAACAACTCAAAAAACGTAGTTTTGAGATAATAATGTTTTAATATTATGAATATTTTACAATACGCAGGATTCGACAAGTTTTAAAAGGATACATAATATCAGAATTTATCTCTTCTAAATTGAAACGTCAATCGCCAGTTTTAAATGGAAACAATTCGAAATGGATTTGTACAAAACTGGTTTTGTTTGAAAATTTTTAAAATTTCAAATGGGTCTTTTGGCTATCAAGGTATTTAAATATTTTTTTTCGAATTGTTTCTGTACAAAACCAACAAGAGCTCATTTTTACGAGTATTTTGATACCAATGTCGCGAAATGTCGATTTTTTTACTTGTTACCATTCAATACTGGGTCATCAAAGGTACTGTAAAAGATATACTTAACCTATTTTTAAACTTATTTACGTTACCTGTGTTCCAGTATTAATTTCTCATCATCTCACTTATTTGCTTAATACAGTAACACAATCAGAATAATATTCTAATTTTCTCTGGAGTCGCGCTTGTCGTCTTGTATTCGATGCCAAGCCGAAGTCCAAGACGGCGCAAGAAGGTAATCAACGATATATGTCATATTTAGATGAACAACGGTCAGACTTGAAGAATTCTTACTGTACGCATAGCAAACTAAATCACCTTCTGACAGCAGAGCAATACCTTCCGGTGATAATATCGAGTACTTACCGTACATAGAAAACCCTTAACAGACTTTTAACAATAGTAAAGCGTACTTAAGATAATATGATGAAATGGGGAATCTCTGCTAACCAAACCTGCATGTGAGGCAAGACTCTAAATGAACCGGAGCGCACTGGAACGCCATCCTGGGTCGTAAAATCGGCAACATTGTCGCTGCATCTTGTGGAAAAATAAATTTACCGTTTTAGCTAGAATGGCTTTATGACAAAAATCTAACGCACTTATTTTTCTAAAACATACATAACATTAGATAACAACTTATGTAAATATTTTCAGAAGATTAACGAGCACTTCGGTTGGTAAAATTTTCAACTTCTAGCGCTGATGCGAGTTATGCATAGCAATGAAATACAACTTCAATAAGATTCTACAAGCTGAGGAAAACGAGGGTGCTTTTTATAATTTTATCAGTGACATCATGTAGCAGTTGAAGATTCCGATACGAAGAAGAAGAAGGCTAGACTAACATTTCAAAATCAACAAAAAATTGCACACATGATGAAATCTGTTATTAGGTATATATTTTTTTTATTTGACGAACGAATATCACACGAAAAAACCGACGAATCAAAAAAAATACTCATATTTATTCAAAATTTGTTGGTCGCGTATGAAAAATTGAGTACAGATTACATTATTATATTTCATAAACTCTCACCCTTATTCGATGATGCATTTAATAATTCTAATAGTATGTAGGTATATGTAGATATTTAGTTTGAAACATGTAGGGTCATATTTCGTTAATATGCGTACGTCGTGCTTGGATATTGTTATGTATTGTGCGCTATGGTTTTTGTATGTAATATGTTGTTAGCATTATCTCCCTTGTATCAATATAATAATATTATGTAATGTAAACTCAAGTATATAATAACAACAATTTTATTTCACACACACACACACACACGCACGCACCGCTGTGTAAAATAAAATTGCTGAGTAAATGCCAGGTAGAGCTCCCACACTCTCGACAACACGCCACAATGTTTTCAGTAGGCTTTGTGTCTATACTCTATATCGTCTCACAGGTACAATTTGAGCGACTGTACAGGTCTGTGTCTGGAAAATTGTACATATTATGCAGTTGATTGTACCACAACTCAAAGTGAATTGTTGTATCGGAAACTGAGATGGACCGTATAACATTGAGATCAAATGCATGTCTAAATAAAACATTTAAAAAATTGGTACTGTTCGGTTATCAGGAATACAGCGGAAAACACATTTTTAAAATACCCGATATACTGGATTATTTGTTAGTTTGGGTTAGGTTAGGTTTGGTTTGGTTAGGTTAACCTAACAAATAATCCAGTATATCGGCTATTTTCAAAATGTGTTTTCCGCTGTATTCCTGATAACCGAACAGTACCAAAAATTTTGTATGCAATAAAAAAACACGGAATTCAAGGGAAAGACAGAAAAAATAAGTAGATAATAAAATGTAAATTAGAAATATAATATATCGTATATTATATCTATATAAAATATTTAATGAAGTTGACAAGAAGGTGGAAAATTAATATTATAAATGAAATCTAATTATTAAATTAGAACATTACTGTCTGTAATACTCCACGAACAGATCAATGGTATACTGCCCTTCTAAGGAAGAAGGCAGTAACTGACTCTCACACACTTTCGAGATAAATGACAAAATGTGTTTTTTCTCAAACTTTAGTACTGTGAATTAATAAAAAATGGTGGTAAATTTTTATGAGTAGGATGTTAAAATACAAACAAAGTAATAATAAACAAGCAGTAACTGCAATGAATGGGTGCAATTACTGCCTCTTTGCTAAAAAAAATGTATTATTTCAGAAGATGTCTATTTTTTCAATAAGGATTTTAACGGTATTTTAGTGATAATACTGATTTTAAAGTGAACAGAATATTATAAATTTCAAAATTACCTAACGGATGGCATTCATAACTCAATTTCACAAATTTTGCGAGTTACTGCCTTCTTCCGTAGATGGGCAGTATACAACCATATATTTCCGGTATAACAGCGCACAGTGAACTGCGATATGGCTAAATTGAATACTTATAATTTACATGTATCCAAACAGGTAAGGTCTCAAGCATAAAAGACTCACAATCACCCAATATACTACTCGTCAATAATTGACCAGAATGAAAATAAGTTGTCGGAGAACTGAATACGTGTGTTGTACTATGTAAACTCGAGTCCTCAACTTTTTTAGGTCACGACCCTCTTTTATAATACCCAGGTAACCTACGAACCCCGTCACATTTCGTCGCTATAGGATTGGTTTCCCGAATATCCGTTTTTGTCGAAATCGACCTCTTAATGCAGGATGTTTTTTTGTAACTAATTGGACGAGAACCATCCCTTTCTTTAGATTACTTTGTAATGGTAATGAATACATCATTCATATGCTGTAAAAATAACTATTTAAATATCTCCATGTATTTAAATATAGAATTATGAAATTTGTTTTTCGTCTCCTGAGCATTTGGTCTATTCGGGAAACCAATCCTACAGCGACGATTTGTATAAAAAGATATTTTTCGTAGGGCGAAGAAACCATGTTGAAATTAATAATCATAAAATAACAATTTACATGTGCAATCACATTCATCACAATATTTTTAGAATGTGACTTATCGGTGAATATATTTTTATCATATTAATTATTATTGTGTAATATATTGTCAAATATTACCTTTTTCTGGTCTTTGTTTTTTTTTATCTTTCCATTGGTAACTTACTGTTTACGTATGTGTATATTATATAATATTTCAGGCAAATACACCGATTTTTGGTCGACAAGCAGGACTCGAAATGGGCCAGAATGCACCGGAGCGCCGTTCCGGTTCATATCGCTCCGTCTCATGGAAATATTAATTTCACCGTCTGAGCTAGATATTTCAAATAATAAAAAAAATAACATACTTATTTTTATAAATCACATTTACAATTAATGTAGTATAGTATAATATAGTTGATATTTTCGTAAAATTATCGAGCGCTCTGGTTCGTAAAATTTTCCATTTCGAGCGTTGTCGACAAGGCTTAATAATAAAATTGAAAATCAATTACGCTAGTACTACATACATACATAATATACTTATATTATATAAATGAATAATTCATTTACACACATTACACGATATAAAATAAGTGAAAAATTTAAATTACAACTAAAGAAGACCTTAGTCATTGCCCAGAGTCATAAATTTAATGATAACTCACAAAAGTAATCGGTTATGAAGAAACGCTTTAAGCCATGTTAAAATGATTTCCAAAGATCACTAAGGTGAATTCCTTTCTGGCACCAGGGTTTTTCTAACCAAATTACACATATCTAATATATAATTATATTTTATATAATATAAAAATATTTAAATTTATATGTTATTGCACTGACCAGTAACAAAGGGTGCAGGTAGGCTGTTAAGATCTGACATACATAGTGCACATTAAGCTTTATCAGTCATAGTATTAATTTGTTTTTATTAAATCAATACTACAATAGCTTATAGATGGTATTGGTTAGCTTTTAAAAATCAATAATTAAGCCCTACCTAAACCAAAACAAAATAGTCTTAATATGCTTTGGGCGATCAGACAAAATTCGTTCCATGCAAAATCTTCTCGCCTGCCATAGGTTCACCACCACTGATATAGAATATATTATAATATTATATTCGACAGTCTTGCATGACTTTATAATAAATTTTGCATGATAGTCAATGACGTGGTATTCTGTTTATATTATCTGTAAGGCGTAAAACCCACTTAACGCAGCAAGTGGGGCTCTCGCGCAAAATTTCACAAGTGGCGCGTAAATCATCGAAAATACAACGTAATCAAATACGCCAGCGCACATTGGATTTGACGACGCATTATGCGCGCCCGCCCCATGAGTCATCGTTTTTTGGCTTCTCGGCGATACGAATGAACGAAAATACAACGTAGTCCATTCATTGAACGCGGCGAGCAAAATCACGCTCTGGAAGCGTCGTCGATCGACGGGCGAGAAGCCATTATTTAATAACAGAGAACTCATTGTTTAATTTTATTGCGTGTCCGGTATTTCGCTGGTAGAATAATGTCATCGTGAATATTAATTACAAGCCCCGAAATAATATATTATTTTTATTACTTTGTTATGAGAGACGCTGATAATAATAATTATTTTGTGCTTCTTGGGCCCCTTATTACATAGGTGAAGGGTAATGCGTGGGTGGGAGGGGGCCTACTCAGTAGTGAGCGCATCGAGCGCTTTTTTGGTGGGCTTTATGCCTTAGTAAACTTGACGATTCATTAGCTGATAATTTCCGACGAATTTGGTTGTACACACAATTCGCTGTATCCGTATGCCATAATAGCAATAATTAGTATTAGGATTTCCTCACGTTCCAATAATTCGGATGATTGTCGTAGTAAATTCTAGTGCGTATTAACGTGTTATATGGACATGATTAAAACTAATTCACAACAGTCAGTGTTTCTCATTATATGGAACGTGTCCTGTTAATGAGAATGACGATTACATCACATTCAGATATTTCCAATCATTGTTTATTTTGCAAATCTCGCTGCAGAGCAACACTAATTCAGTTGCCGTGGTAACACCATTACCTCCCATAAACATTGGCGTGCAAAATAATTTCAGTGATAATATTGTACAGTATTTTATAATATTAAAAAGCCTAAAATGTGTACGGGTCTTCTGCTCAAACATTAATTTTATTCTAAGAGTGAAGAATAAAAGAAATGAAAATATGGCTGCCAATAATTTGCATTACACACTGCAAAAATAGGTATTAATTATTAGTTCATTAGGTACATATTATACCTAAATATCATATTGTAGATATTAAATTGGGAACATCGGGATTTATTTATTTATTAAGGTTTTAGAAGACATTTTGGCAATTAGGATGACTTCTTTAATAATTATGTATCGTGGTAAGTACTTTAACATATTCAAAACATTTTCCTTGACGGTAGTAAAAAATCGTATTACGGACCTGCCAACTTGAAAGGGGAAATCTTTTTCTGTTATATTACATGAGTCACGTTTCTAAATTATAGATTCCGGAACAAAGTTATTAATAATTAACAAGAATTTAGATATTACTTCATTCATTCTTGATTCAGTTTTACACCTGGTATTTAATATAATGATAGCTTTTAATTATTAATACGTTCGTTCAAATAATGTTACGTATTATTTTTCGTATTCGAGTTTATTTATTTCCATCATGTTACTGACATAATTTCACTATTGTGTGAGGCTTTATTATATTATATATATTATATATGTTGTTAGTGTTGCTATATGCCCTATCGTCTATATGGTGTTGAAACCTGGACTTTCAAAGTATTGACGAGTTCGAGATCCAGTGATGGCAGAGGATGCTCTGCATTACATAGACGGTTTGGCTTACGTGGTAAGACAAAATCCGAGCAGCATGAAGACAAGAGTGATTTCTTTTTGGTGCCAAAGGGAGAATATTATGAAGGCGTGCATCTTCCAGATAAAGCGTCACCATCAAGAATGTGACCGAAGCAACTAGATAAGCACAAAATCGCTCTAGATGGAGGGAAATTATTGGCAAAACTAGTAATTTCAGTAAATACCATCCTTAGTAATAAGATAAATGATAATAATATGAAGATCTAAAGAAACTTCAATAGTTACAATACAGTTGCTATTATCTATTTGTGTACTGTATTATTTTTTTGTGATTTTCTTTTTATAATTTCGTTATAAATGTTTTTGGTTCTCTTATATTTGGTGGAAGGCAGTGGCAAACAAATTTAAAAAATAGTTGATATACTGGATTATTTATTAGGTTAGGTTATCATTCTTGACTTTATAAATTTTGCTGAAATCGGCTGAAATGTAAATTGCCGATGTTTCCGTCCGGCTTCCAGTAAACAGACTTGTACCATTAATTTTTCTTTTAGTATTAAACATCGTTTGCCTTACTATCGCCATAATATATAATTAAATAGGTAAACTTATCGACCTTCATTACATTGCGTAGTCTTATCTGCCGCTAAGAAAATGAAATGACAATGACCTGCAGATGTCATCCGGCGATTGGATAACCGTTGGCCAAATGCCATCATAGTGCAGCATACCTGGGGCCATCATAGGAAGTATCGGTACCAGCTGCTGTCGGTATCATTTTGAAAGAAATTATTGAACCGGTATCGGCATCGATAATTTCCTTCATCCAGGAGTGAATCGACCCCGGCTGATGATTATGATGATGATAGTATATCAGTGGAAAATGGTGACTTTTGGAACAAAGTAGGCTGTAGAAATCGGGGAAAAAGAACACACTTTTTCAGGTAGGTATACTTACGGGAAATAAGAAGATAGGACGATATTACTACTGATGAATAGGTACACACTAATTCGATGGCTCGCTGACGACATAAAATTGAGCGATGAGTTTAAATTACTTATATATTTTCAAAAATCATTAAATAAAATTATTAAACATTTTACTAATGTATACATACGCAAAGATTTAGGCTTGTGCCTTAGATTATAGAAAAATATAGATAGAGCAATTGCATGTGTTTGTCCTTCAAAACGTGACGAACTTTTTCACGCACTGGTCTCGCCCCCTTCACGCTTCCACCGCGACCCTTTCCTGGGTTATTCGAAAATATGTGTGACAGTGTGCGTGTCTAGTGTTGCCAGATATCGAATATTTATTCCAATGTTATAATTTGACAAGCAATGTTTTTATAAATTATATTATGGCAACACTGGCGTGATGGCTATGCACTTGGTGAAACGTTACTCACTAAAATCGGCTATTGCGGAGGGCTTGGCTTGTGCATTAGAGCCTATCGTTTTGTATGTAATGCCCCAGATATTCTGAGGTCACGTGACATAAATTCCATATAGGAAAAACATCACTTTTTTTCCGGAAAATAATTAGACAAATTTGTTAAAGGCAGTCGCGCCGTAGCATATTGTTTTAAACTTCTAATTACTGCCGTGCTGTAATCAGTAATTATTTATAAAACATTCCTACTTTCTAACATATACAACGGATGTCGTTGATAAATTAAATTATTTTATTTAATAAAGTGTACCTCAATATGCAATCAAAAATTATGTTTGATAAGAAGGTAGGCTTTAAATAATCGCCTAGTATGAAATCTTTACCACTGTAGTATATATATTATTTAACACTGTTGTGTTCATCAAAAAATACAAATACAATAAGTCATGCAGCAATGTTGTTTCAAAATATTTTTTTATATACGTCCCACGATTCGCTACGCAAATACTAATTGGGGTTCAATTATTTTTGCAGTGCTTTTTGCTGGTACGGAATGCACGCTACTGCTCCTGGACCACTCCGCATTACGGAGATTGCGTTTGATAAATCCATATTGCTAGCAGGTCGTTTTACAATGGGGCTCTGGCCAGTACAATGCAAAATCGCAGGTACGGGTAGGCGACGGTCCCTGCTAATATCAGATAGAGGAGACATGGTATAGGTTCTCAATATTGGTGTCGTGAATGATTTTTCAGCACACCTCATATTAAATTTACTTTACTAAATGAGTCATCATCATCATCAGGGGCGCGACAACCCGGTGTGGGTCCTGGCCTCCTCCAATAGCTCTCTCCACCTGTCCCTATCCAGTGTGGCCGCTTTCCAATTGGTACCTCCAGAATACGGCAGTAACTGGCAGCTCCATCTAGCCAGCGAATCTTTGGCCTCCCTCTTCTTCTACGTCATATTGGATTGCTGGACATCACTCTCTTTGCCGGTTCATTGTCATTCATAGGGTGCACATGACCTAGCCATCGCAGTCTCCCAATCATAATTGATTGAACTGCGCTGCAATCTTCATACAGCCCGTAGAGCTCAGCATTATATCTTCTCCTCCAATTGGTGCCATCCCTGATCGGTCCATATATACGGCGGAGAATTTTTCTTTCAAAGATGTTCAGGGCTCGTTCATTTCGCAGAGTTAATGTCCAGGTTTCCGATGCGTAGGTGAGCACTGGCTTTACAAGTGTCTTGTAAAGAGTGCTTTTAGTTCGACGAGATAGTAAACGGGACTTAAAATGTCTTAACAGACCAAAGTAGCATTTATTCGCAGACATGATTCTCTTGTTGATCTCTTCTATAATATCATTATGTCGAGTTACAAGAGATCCAAGGTATATGAAACTGTCGACCGTATCAAACTTGTATGCACCAATATCTAACTTTGGTGCGACTTCTCGTGGTGTGACATAGACAGGCATGTATTTAGTTTTTGCCTCGTTTATTTGTAAACCCATTCTTTTGGCAGAGGCTTCTAGTGCTGTGAATGCCTTTTTCAGCGCCAATTCTGATATGGCAATGATGTCGATATCATCGGCATACGCCAGCAGCTACACAGGCTTAGTAAATATCGTGCCGCTGCCACGGGCATCAATCTTTGCATCCTGTATCGCCTTTTCTAGCGCAATATTGAAAAGAAGGCATGCCAGAGCGTCACCTTGCCTTAGGCCATTCAGTGATACAAATGGCTCGGATATTTTTGCTTGAAACATTACCCGGCATTGTACTGGTGTCATTGTCATCTCTACAAGTTTAATTATTTTCGTCTATCATAAGCTGCCTTAAAATCGATGAACAGGTGATACGTGTTAATATTGAATTCAGTGGTCTTTTCAACATTGTCGCTCAGGTAAGTGTTCAAGCTCTCCTGGTACCGAGCCAGTTCCTGCGGAATCTTCAGTTTCCCTGTGTCAAAGGGTTTTGCTCTTGCTCCCATTTCCTTTTTGGTGTTTGAGATCTTTGCTCTAACTTTTTCACACACTAGGAAATGGTCTGAGTCTACATCAGCCCTTCTGTATGTCCGGACGCTCATTAGATCCGATCTGTGCCTGTTGTCTATCAAAATATGGTCTATTTGATTTATTGTGCACCCATCCGGGGATATAAGTTCCCTTATATATATCCTTACGGGGAAACATTGTGCTACCAATAACCATATTTAGTGACGCTGCACAGTTAATTAGTCGGGTACCATTTTCATTACTTTCATTGTGGACTATGTTTTCCGACAATGGCAGTGTAGATCTCCTCCCGTCCTATTTTGGCATTTAGATCACCGAGTATTAAGTAGTACTTAAGAGTACTAAGTGAGTACTTATAAAGTTATTGCATTGGATTTAGTAGAATAATAAAAAATATAATGACATGTAAACGTTTACATTATAATACAATATATTCTTTTTAACACTACAATAGTATTGTAATACGCACAGAATCCATGCGAGCGGCAACGTGTCGGCTCACAAAGTCGTGGGTCTTGAGATTGAATCCCAGGTCAGGTAAAATCACATAATGTGTATTTGGAACCATATCATAATGTGCCGTATAGACTGAGCATGTGGCTAATATCCATTTTTCGTAAAACAAAAATCTGTTACGAAATCTTTTCGTGAGGTGGTCAAAATCCACATCGGATTGTAGAGTCAATAAAAATATAATATATATTGTGTCATTCGCATTAATATATTTCAAAAAAATAATATTATATAACATGAAAACTTTATTATTGTTATGGAATAATATATAAGTATTTAAAAAAAAAAATGATTTCACATGACTATTTTTCACAGACAAACTAAAAGACAGAATAATAATTGAATGACTATTTTTTTTATTCAACGAATAATTCACAAGATTTAAGAATGCAACATTTTTTTATTGAACATACATAATTTAGAAACACTTCTGAGATATACGTAACCAATGGAAAAAATCTTTTCTGAAAAGAAATATTTTTTCTAGAATATGTTATAGGTACTATATAATAATTAATTGATACTTAGTTGATTTAGAAACTTAAATTCTGTTCAATGTTTTTGATAAGAAAATCTCAAAAATCTCTATCTTCTATAATATATGGAACATCTTTGATGTATCCTCTAATTGTGTATATTGTTATAATTGAAAAATATAATACAATTGGAAAATAACAAAATGGCACACTGACATTATCTTTGTTCAAATTCAAAGTTATCCAAAAGCTTGCATGACATTTTCAACTATTTGAGAATTCCTGGACTAGATACCTCCCCTCTAACGCACTCCGTTATATTTCCATACTACTGCTTTACAAATCCTCCCAACCCCTTCTCCGGGGATGGTACCTACTCTTGCATAGCAATATTCAAAACTACACGAGGTGTTGTCTTCTCTCCCCTTACCCTAATTCGAGCTTGCCTTGTAGAGCCATCGAAAATTGTAGGGTCACCAAGGAGGTACTAATTAAGCAAACTAAAATTATTTATAATGCCAAGCCGGTAAAGGTATATCAATGTATTTAATCTACCAAATTATTAAAACCTACTACCTATATACCAGATACATGAATACCTACATGGACCTTCTACCGAAGTATATAAAATCAGAAGATTTAAAAATATATATATTAAGGGGGACCATGCTCGTCGAAGGTCAAAATTGAGTTTTTATTGTATTTTCAAACCATGATCCTGGACACTCCTTAAACGTTGTAGATAATCTATTTATATAATTTTGAAGCCTTATTATCCTTTATAGTTATTTTAAACATTTGATGACTGCATAAAGTATTTTTGTTACATAAAATAGTATTCTTTTAAACCTCTCGCTCTAATGTTTTAGAATATAGTCATATTTCGGTACATAACTGTGCAGTGGTGTTAAGATTTTTTAGGTTTATTAATTTTTAAACGCATTTATGAAACCATTAGTATAATTTATTACGAGATAATTTTTGTAAAATATTCACGATAAAAAATTATATTGATAATCTCTGTGATCCCAAATTTGACAAGAATTAGGCATTTTATTATTCAAAAAATTTATTACAATGCATTACCTGGGTACACCCTACTTCAATTATAGTTTGTCAATTTATGGCTACGGCCGTATGTTGTAGCTTAACCACTGGGGAATGACAAAAGAAATGGCGTATTTCAAAAAAACACTACCTTATTCTTAGGTCAATAATTATTATAAAGCAATCATTATTCATAAGATGTTTATTACACTTGAATGGTCAAAGACATAGCTTATATTAAATATCTTTATAATCATCTTCAAACGTGTTAATCTTGCCGATTTTTTGAATAATAAAATGCCTAATTCTTGTCAAATTTGGGATCACAGAGATTATCAATATAATTTTTTATCATGAATATTTTACAAAAATTATCTCAATTTTAAAACTCAATTTTGACCTTCGACGAGCATATCCCCCCTTACACTCGCACCGATATATCCAACAATTATCATACACCGCGGTACTAATATCGGAAAGTGACCATCTTTGTGATTGTATGCAATACCGTTTTCAACGGAATATGCTCGAGTGGGTGAAAGAGTAGTGCAGGGAGCGGGACTTGCAGCTGGGAGGTTGATCGATACTGCCGGTCCGACAATATTTCGCCGTTTCTTCATTCGTACGCAAGCACGCGCGCGACAGCGAGGAAAGAAATACATATAGCTTTAATGATTTATTAACATTATTAAAATTTATTTCTGCAAAGTTCTTTATTTTAAATAATACTATAATAAATAAAAAATAAAAAATAATATAACAAATAAAAATTTATTTTATTTTAAATCAACCGCAGCACCCCCTGATATCTTAACCATGAGCCACCACTTGTTATAAACATATTTTTAGAACGATCCTAAGATAACTTGAAGGGTTTATAAACCAAAACACCTATGAGCATAAATAACTGAAATATTGTAAAAAAAAAATTAAAAAATAATAAAAAGTTAATTAAAATAATTTTGACGTGCCATTGCTGAGGTAGATACCATAATGAATGCCCCTCGTATACTGTTGTAATGTTAAATTTTAACCACGCGTATACGAGTCAAATTAATAAACTATTATTTTAATTAACTTGATTTTGTGGTTCTTGTGCCACCTAATAATCTCCTCTATTACAATATTGTTTTCAGCTCTAGTATAGATCACAAAGCATTGTCATCCTATCACTATGGCAATATTCAAACTGAACATTGTCCAATTAAATGTTAGGGTGATGGCTGGAGTGAATCTCCTCTCCATGGCTCCATAGTCGTGTGTTCGAATCCAAGTGGTGGGTAGGCAGAGTGGGTCAGGGGAGAGCAATTATATCAACCGGTGGTCCAAACAATATCTAATTTACTTTGGATAGAATCTCTGCAATATGACGTAACAATCTGCAATGCCTTCGAAACCTTGTGCCTAATTATTATCACTGTTGTTTTAAAAGTATTAATGGAATAACGGTTTAATGCCAATTATGATTTACAAATGAGTTACGTCTATTCATTTAAGTGCCATGAATTATTCGTAACTAATAATCAATAGGAATAATATTCAGTTTACATTACGTAAACTCGTATTAACATATTATTATCAAAGGTGTTTAATTTTTTTAATCAGCGAAATCTGATTTTATTTTTACAGTCATATTTTGTTTTCTTTTGATGCCGTATTCTATCGAAAGGTAGTAACCACATTTAAGTACATTTCCCTATCTTGGTACCATTAGCTTCAGGCTACTAACGTATTGATATTATTTCACTAAATTTTCCTTGAATATTATGATCTGCAGTAAATCATACTTCTCATCGTCCAGGTTTTCACTCCGTTTATCAGCTCCCAATTCCTTCCCCCCTCCTCCTTTCCTAATATGATTTTTCAGCTTTCGGCGAAGAGGTAGGTACTAAAATTTTATAATAACAATAATAACCAGTTTCGATATATAACAAAACGATGCGACGAAATGCAAAAGATTGACTTTCACCGCACCAAGTAAAACAGGCTATACATTGTCACCCCGAAATTGAACTGACTAATTTATAACTCGATTGATTAATAATTTCATAACTCTACTTTTCTAACAAAATTTTCATAACTCAATTTATAACTCGATTTTTCAAGTTTCGAATAACAACGACATCATTTTCTATAGATATTCACATCATTAAAAATAATTGTGTATCTGTCTATAAAAGTGTCATAACATCACTGACTATAATAATTATGAATATTTAAATTTTATAATATGCATCTGTTGGTACATCAAGTAAAATGATTTAATTTAATTCATAACAAAAATAATTATTATTCTCTCAAATAATCATGATAAAAATAATTTTATTTAATATTTAATTTTTCAAAAAACGTTTTTTTTAAATAACGATAAACAGATGTATATATTAAGCTTATTTAGTTAGGCATATTTGTAGATATCTTCATACTAAGTAATGTAGATAATCTGAAATAAATTTAGACGTATCATCAAATATTATTTATGATAAACTATGCAATATAGAAAAATATACTGACATGTATATTTTTGCACACACGGAATACTTTTCACCGTGATGGAAAAACAACTGAAAATAATTTGACTATTGAATCAACTTGAAATATAAAAAATAAATAAGTAAGTACCTACCTATAATATAATAATAATTAATTACATATTAAATGTAATATTTTTTAAAAGCTTCAATCAGTCTCATATCCATTCTTATCAATCAACTAACGCAATACGAAAGCTTTTCCAATTAAAAAATCATTTTCTTTTTAAATGCGGGAATAATGTGACGATATTTCTGTAATAGAATAATTATGTACAAAAAAAAATTGGATGAGAACACTTGTACCGGGTACAATTGACAACTAAATTAATAATGAGTTAATAACACAGTTTTCCCTCTCATGTCATAATTATTTATTTATGAAATATTTCCGCGTGGTATTGCGTTGTATGCATCCTAATAATCTCACGTGACAGCTTTCCTCGTAGATACTATGAATTTTCATTTGACCACGTCAGAAAAATATTAAGTACAATAAACTAGTGTGTCTGTATGATATTACATAATTTTATTTGATTTCTACTATTAGTTTAAACCAGTGGTACGCATCATTTTTCGATTGATCCTTTATCTATTAAAGAGAAAATATCCAAAGTTCCAGTCGGTGGTATTAGAATATTGTACAAAAATCAATGTGATTTTTTAACATCATAAAAATATTGACATATTAATTAACCGTTTTCAAAAAGTCTAATTATAATAATCTGAGAATTTATTTGGTTTATTCTATTTAATATGACGCCTGTCTAAATAACCTGAAAAATCAGGACGCGAACGAATAGTTACATTGGTCTCAAAACTCTCTAGCTTTTTGGAATTCAAAATATCAAAAGTACTTACAATTTATTATGGCAAACTGAATAGCAATCCATTTTTACTTAAAATATATTTTTAAATCATACTAATTTATAAACGGTAAAAACTCTAGCTTACATTTTGGTAAAATTAGCCAATCGGCTAGAAAAACAGTTCGTTTTAAAGGCTAAGGCTACTTTAGAAGAGTGCCATAGAAAATATGTCTTGGGGCACCCCTTGCGTATTACTGTTGTAAAATATATGGCCGAGTGAATGTTTCAATTACTAATATATTGTAATAATACTAATAATAGAGAGGTGTGATATATTTTTTAAATACAGTAATTAATATGGTGTTCCGACCACGTCAATACTCCGATTAGAAATTATGAATACACAGTTTTATTAAATGGTAGATAATAACATTTAGACTGTCTACATATTGTATTTTGACTTAACAAAAAATGCTCCTCGCGTGTCAGAAGTTAAACTTAATAAAGAATTAAATAGTTGCTGTGATTTTGAAACAATTTATGCGTAGCATATAGCTGGGCACGTGCATTGTTTTATATTTAAAATTGCTCGGTTTTATAAATTAAATAGTACTTAATTATGTAATCATTACAAAGTTAAAATTAATTAATTTAAATGTATAAAAACACGAAAATTAAAATTATCAAAAAAATGTGTTCATGTATTCGAAGTAACAAGATCATCTTCTCCTCGAAGAAAGTTTTGCAATAACGATGAATATTGTGGTACCTATAATGTTATAAACTTATAAATATTATAATCAATACGTAACATCGGTCATTTAATAATAAATTTATTTCATTTTTTTTTAAATACTCTATAATTAAAAATCTTATAAGCGACACCGGACACCTGACACTTACTGATAATTAATTTAAATATTTCACACATTGTAATTAATACGAGTGTCGGTATAATAATTATCTAGAATAAATTTAATAGGCTCCCATTTAGTAGTCTATTTAATATTCATTCGTTCACAATAGGTATTCATATAATATTAATACTAGTTTCATCTATATACCCAGTACGTCAGAAACCCCGCGTTTGAATCGAATCGAATATAACATTCTGTCCTAATATTTTATAATATTCGAATCATGACGAACACACACCTTCTTTTTAAGTGATTCTATGCTACTGCAACTAAAGATGTTTTACTTCGATATCACAAAATTTAAATTGAAAATTTATGCAAGTATAAATTTATTATTTGTTTATACACTAATGAACATTGACACGATTTGGCATTCACTGTACAGGTAGATGGTTAATTATAATCGAACAACATTCGTAGTTACAGGGGAGACATAACCCGGCCCGCGGGCCTTTATTTTAGAGCATGTGCGACTACAGGAGGTAGGTCTCAGTCAATACGGGTGGCTCTTATAACTCGAGTAATCAAACATTACCTAGTCGCTAGCGCTGATTGCGATTTCGAATATTACGCGGCGTGTATTTTCTATTTGACAGATTTTCATATTATCATACATACAATATGTAGGTACGATCGTTTTCAGTGACGTATAAACATTTTCAAACCAGCTAATTCAAGACGTTGTACCTTATCTGTACATATTGTATACGTTATCTGGGATTGCTCACTTATGAATTTTGAACGAGCGGACTTGTTCGACATGGTCCGTCCACACACGGCCTCACAGACTTGAGACCAATGATATAACATCATTGCTTGAGACCCACTTTGAGGCATTTGAGATTTTTTCAGCATCGTAATATGGTGAGCAGATTAATCCAGTGGATTCCTCTGTAGAGTCATCATCGAATTCAAATAGGTATTGATATTCCGTATCCGGAAATTTGTACGTAAACAGTTCACCGCAGGACACTTATTCGTGCACCGCAGTACTTAAAACATGAGTTCGTGTAATATTTAATCAAATGACGAGTTCTTCGTTAAATATTTCACCGTGGAGTATATTTGTACGTATGCTACAACATGTGAAGATGTCTTTACTAGGTTAGGTTAGGTTAGGGTTAATCTAATTGGAACAGTACTATTTGCAAACTATCGCCGCATTTTGTAAGATATGTACAAATGTATTCCACGGTGAAATGCTCAACGAAGAACTCGTCATTTGATAAAATGTTATACGAACTCATGTTTCACGTAATGCGGCGCACGAATAAAGTGTCCCACGATTAACTGCATACGTACAACTTACATGTAACCTTGATATTCATTATGCGGATACAGACGACACTTAATCTCATCGAGACTAGCTGAGCCAGTCCAAAACGTTTTCTTTTATCTCTAAATTCTTTCTTTAAGCACCACAGTGCATGGTTGCTATATCAGTCCGGAAGGGGTCATATTATCAATTAATATCGGCAATGGTAGACAGGCTATGCGCTGTTTAGGGACGGCAGAATGTGAATTCAAGGTTTTGTAAATGCACATAATAAATAGATATGCAAAACCCAGTCACCACCACCTAGAGACATAGGTAAATTTGGTTTATGACTTAATGGTGGTTAGAATATTATTCTTCTTTTTTTGACCATGTCCGATTGTAATTAGGGATTCCAATCCCGGGATCCCGGGATCCCAAGCCATTTTCGATACCTATGAATCCCGGGATTGATAAACATAATCCCGGGATTTCGGGATTGATTTTTTTTATCAATTTTTATGGAAAATAAAATAAAAGCGAAAATAAAACAGAAAAAATACTTTTAATAAAAAATAGCTACATAAGAAATAAACTGAGTTTGAATGAAATTTGATTTATACCCATGTGTAGGTTGCCGATTCATTTTATTTTTTCACATGAATTATTAAAAATGAGAAAGATTGGAAAAAACAATGCTTCGCACTTTTAACAAAGTAATTCCACCATGATATCATACGTTTTACGGCAGTTTCATATTTGGCTGACTAATTAGATTTTGCAGGTTGAGCAAGTGGCTGACATCCATTTCTCGTAAAAAAAAAACAAAATCTGTTAATACAAACCTTTACTCTGTGGAGGCCCATATGATCCTATTAGGATCGGACATGGTCGAAAAATTATATTTATGATGCGGAAAGGCCATAAGTACGCCATGATTATTTGCTTTACTATTTTAAATCTCGCTAATCCATTCATTATGTCTTTACTATCAGAAACAACAATCTCATATTAAATTCACATTATTATTTATATTACAATATTATTTACTCCATTAAACTTGTGTATTTCCAAGATTGAACGTATACAATATTAACAATAAATGTCTTAAATAGTATAAATTATACTAGATTTATTTTTGACCGTTTTTATCAATGTTATTTGTAAATATAAACATTTTATATTAACAATGGAAAAAAATGCCAATCTCGGGACCAGTCCCGGGATCCCGGGATTGTCAAATTGTAATCCCGAAATCCCGGGATCAGAATTTTGGCTCGGGATTGGATTCCCTAATTGTAATACGAGCATATGTGCCTCCACAGAGGTTTGTAGGAGGTTTGTAGATTTTTTTAATGATATATATATATATGTTTTAGACACATTCTCAACTTATAAATAAATATACATAATTAATAATTATATAAATTAATAAACATAAAACGCAAGAAAACAAAATTGAATTTGTAATATCATAAAGGTGTAAGTTACACGTGCAACTATTGAAAATAAAATTCTTCAAGACGTGCTTAAGTTTATAATTATATCATCATACTGCCTCACCCATTAAGTAACCAACTTCCTTTATTTTTGTGTACGGAAGGCAAAATTAATTTAAGTAAAAAAATGTAACTAAAAATAATTGAAGTACGATGCATCTTAAGGGTGATGTTTCTACCAGAGGCACAAAAAAATGTGAAATTGTCACAGGATCGCATCTTATTATTACATTATTTTTTATGGTTATATTTATTATTAAAATTTAGTTTATTAAGTTTTAAATTTGTCCTACTAAAGATTTTTCACTAATTCATAGTTTTAATATTTGTTATATTTATTTTAAAAAACATCGATATTCATAAAAATATAAATGTGTATAACTTAAAATCCTTTTTATTTTTTATGCAGTTGCTATTTTTTTACTTGATTAATATTAGGTACTCTTCAAAGGTATGTACCGACTCCACTGTCAGTTTAGGCATATTATTATGTTGCTGCTGTATTAGGATGCCGCCCAAAGCATAAGTTCTCCGAACGATGTTTCTATCGTGACTGTGTGAATACTAAATACATAATATAATAATATACGAGCATAATAATCAACGTATCTTACCAGTATATTATTTATAAACTCATTATTAGTAGAGCATGTAATATTTTGACATTTATGAGATCCATTGCCTATTTTCGTAAGGATAATATGAAGATATACTTTCTTAGATATTAATTATTTGCTACCTATTAAAACTATCAAATAAATTAAACATTTCAACTAAAATTATTTCAAAAGACATACATTAGAAGTAATATAATATATATTATTAATATTAATTATGTAGACCTATAAAATGATTTATTCCAACAGGGAATTATGAAACCTTACTACTGGACACTGGTACACTTATACCAAATCAAATTATTTATCCACTTTGATGAACCTTTCGTCATTTTACCATTTATAATTAGTTAAGGTTTGTTTATATATTTATATACTATATATCTATTATATTATCAAAGATCAAAAGACTATGCTAGGTCCCCA
This sequence comes from Rhyacophila brunnea, assembly GCF_057557595.1. Taxonomy (NCBI): domain Eukaryota; kingdom Metazoa; phylum Arthropoda; class Insecta; order Trichoptera; family Rhyacophilidae; genus Rhyacophila; species Rhyacophila brunnea. Next base: position 9,573,347 of record NW_028232751.1, on the reverse strand, counting down.
TATCCTGAGGCGGGCCCCCTACATATCGCTAAGGATAGGGGCAGTGTGGTGCTCTATAGTCTATCTATAGCATCGTTTCCCAGATGGTATTCTGTGGAAATCCAAGCTTACAAGGTAAAATTAATGTACCGTGTATTCTTAGCGATTTCTTATTCTATTAATATATAATATTATATAATATTAATAAATCAACATGAATTATTATTGAGTTGTCGAGTTTCGAAAAACAATATTTAAAAACTGCTTTGCACAGTCATATACCTAAGATGTTAATACACTTGAAGAAAAATAGCGCCGCAGTCGACTTTTTAACTACTAACTGTTAGAACAAAATTATTGTGATTCGTGTTTATCTTAATTTTCTGGTCGATCCGCTACGCTGGGCCCTACATAAGCCCGGCCCCGAGGCTAGAGCCCTATCACTCTCCTCTTATGGGAGCCATGGGTGCAAAAAATAGTGAAAATAGCAGTTTCAACCCGACAAAGACAAAGGGGTGGAGACTTGCTGAGATACCACGTCATCAGTGACTGGAAATAGTAGAAATAACGGTAGGTACTGTTCGGTTATCAGTAATACAGCGGAAAACACATTTTGAAAATACCCGATATACTTGATTATTTGTTAGTTTGGGTTAAATTAGGTGAGGTTAGGTTGGGTTAGGTTAATCTAACAAATAATCCAGCTTATCGGCTATATTTTAAATGTGTTTTCCGCTGTATTCCTGATAACCGAACAGTACCGAAAAAACCTCTAGTCCAGGGGAGGGCAAACTGCGGCCCGCGGGCCGCATGTGGCCCACCGGGTATTTTTTTGCGGCCCGCCACCATTAATTGTACTTCGGATTGCGAATAACTTTTTTATAATTTTTTAAAAAATATTGACAAAAGATTAAAATTTGAAGAACTTGTTGTTTCGTAAATGTATTATCTCAGTACGTCTTCCTTGCGTCTCGTTCACACTATGTAACCACTATTTTTTTATGTTGACCATCGATTGGGAATGAATGGAAAGACATTTCGGATTGTAATTTCGCTCTGGATGTACATTTCGGAACACATGAGTGATGAACCATGGCGTGAACTTATTTTCTAATACTTATCGCATTTTCTGACCTGTCAACACTCGCCATTACTCGATGCCACAATAGGCTGAAACTTATGAACAATCGGGGCCTCGTGATGTCACATTGCTCTTGGTTGGAATAGTAGGATATGGTAAAAAGTTTCAATGGATTTCCATTAAAACTCAAGTTATTCCTTCGACAACGTGGACCACTTTCCAACTTTGAAGTTGCTGAATATACCAGAATATAAATTTGAAGAATATGGTAAAATTATTAAAGCACTGAATGACGATTTTTCACAAAGATTTAGTGACTTCCGAAAAATTGAGACAAGTTTAGCAATAGTACGCGATCCATTGATTTTTCAATAGATATTGATAGTGTACCGACAGAGCTACAACTTGAGATTATTGACCTGCAGTGTGACACTGATTTAAGAGAATTGCATCGTCGTGAAGAAATCTCCAAATTTTACAATGCCCTTAATTCAGACAAATTCAACCAACTTAAAGATTACGTAAGAAACATGTTCGTTATTTTTGGATCAACCTATATATGTGAACAAACATTTTCGATCATGAACCTCAATAAAAAATCTTTGCGATCAAATATCTCCGATGCCCATTTACAAGCAGTTTTGATAATATCAACTACAAAATTAACGCCTGAATTTTAAAAAAAAATGTTAAAAAATGTACAACAGTTTCATCCTTCTCATTCATTTTTTTGTAATGTTTATTTTTCGTGATAATAAATAGCGTATATCTAAAAATGGCATTTTACTTGCGGCCCGCCGCTCATTTTGAATTCTTGAATTTGGCCCTCCATCCAAAAAGTTTGCCCCCCCCTGCTCTAGTCTCTCGGTGTGACCAACTAGCTTTCCAGATCATGCATAAGGTTTATAATCACACTACTTTCCCATAATTTCGGATGAGAATCTATCATCAAGGTATATGGAGAACATTGTAATTTGAAAAACGATATAACCAATTAAAAATGAAGAAGAAATACTTCAGTGAACTAAGACTACGTTATTAGCGAAAATGAATGACGCTGCTATAAAACAGATCGTGGTGTGTGGAAGAGTTGGTTCTGGTTAGAGGAGAATCAAGAAGAATTACAAGTGAAAGAATGGAAGTGGCACATGTTTCAATGGCAAACTGTTGGCAATCGCTTATGTAATCTTATCGAACTGACGAATGGTTTTGATGGGTGATACCTACATTTAAAATGGAAAAATGTCACGTTCGTTCGCTCGTATTGTTTGAATATTTTTTGCAGATTTGTAAAAACGTGCTATTATTCTCTATATTCTTCTTTCACGTGTATACGTATGTACGAAAATAGTATCCGTTCAATAAGCATATAGATTAATAAAAGCTAAGATATAACAATTATTACGAGACGTCACAAAAAATAAACACCACACAAGTAGTGTAGTCCAATTGCAAATTGATAGTTTTTAATTATTCTACATTTTTCATTTCTCAGCCTATCCTAAACACTATCTCTTGGATAATTGGTAGTCATTTATAGAGAGCAGCGTTTCCTAATTATTTTTAATCACGAAACTCATTTATATTATGTTCAAATTCAAATTTATTTATTTAACAAATTATAAAGTTAAAGCGTTCACAACATGACATAAGAAATAAGTTTTAACAATTTAAAAATAAAAATACACAGCAATTTGAGTTAATAATACAATAAGAAATAAAATAACAAAAATAAAAGTAGATGGAAGCACACAGAGTTGATAGACCCTCAATCTTAAAAACTTATAAAACAACGTCACGTTAGTGGAATATATCAATATCCGAAGCAATTTCATTAAACATAGTTATTACCCTCCCAATTGGCATTACTAATGGAAGGTTAGTTCTGCACCTTGGGAGAACAAACAACGGATGCCCTCGATTCCTAAGATAATTATCAGAGACACACAAGTCAACACCAAGCAAGCCAAGAATGGCAGAGTTTCCATTTACGCCGTGTATAAGTCGGAAAAAATATGTAGCTAAACAAAGATCCCTTCTAAATTTTAAGCTACAATATTTAAGCATACCTAAGAAAAGGTCAATCGGATAGAGCCACGGATAATAAGTATCAAAAATTTCTTCTGGACCCTCACCGCCATAAGGCCGTACTTCACGTCGTACAATACAACTTAATCTCAGCAGATGAAGAATGTAGGTGATTATTTTTTCTTAGTGCGATCCAAAGTTATTCAAAATTGCAATTTACGAGACAGTGAAATTATTTTATCTCATATTATATTATATTCAATCCTTGTAGTGATAAACAGTATCCATATAATATTTTCATGACTATATCGGAAAGTTATGCATTTTAAATAACTGCAAACTGTTTGTTGGTTGAACTTTACAATCTAGAAAATATGACAACAACTTACTCTTGCATAGGTACCGCAGTTCAAACATTCTAACGAGGAGTTTACCTAATAATACCATATAATAATACCGAACTTCTGAGTACAAAATCAGCCTTCACGAGTAATATAAATTTAGATTTTTTTTTTAATATTCTGACTGTGGGTTATAGTCGACATTTACTAAAATAATAATTACAAATCTAAACCTCTTCGTTTATCACAGTGTGTGTCTAACTTGGTGTAATTGAAATATATCTGTTCTCAGTCAATCTCTTTATCGAGGCCCGCATATAATGGGGGGTTCAGGTCCGGACCCCCCCCCCCCTCCCCCATCCCAGAAACAGAATACATTTTTTAGGTAAATGGAATATTACTTCTTCTTTCTCGTCAGGACCTCAAAACTTAGGTACGTGACCCAGATAATTTTCTGTTGAACAGCCTTCTCAATTGACTGGCTTCAATCCTCTCCGTATTCTGCGATATGCTAAACCGGTGGCCACCAGAAGACTAGTGACATTCATAAATAACTATGACCGTTAAGCAACGCGCACTCAAACTAACTCGGTGAATACCCTTAGAAATACCTGAGACTCAAAGTGAGGAGTATCTGGATATGTGGAATGTACTTACCTGTATAAGTGCGGTATTCCACTGGCGGAGTAAACATATCTAGAAAAAATGTCAAGAAACAACGTCCTAAAACTGAACTAGATGCTTCATATCGCCAATGTAGGGCCACGTGATACGCTCGATTAAGACCGAGTGTGGTGCGTGGCGGATTTTGGTTTGAATAGTCTAACTTCAATGTATAATTTGTTAAAATTTCTAAAATTATGTCTTACAAAATCTAACAACCCTCGTGGAACATTTAATATTACCACACGAAACCCTTTTAGGAAACGCGTATATAGATACCTACATGAAGTTTAGGAAAAGTTCAACGAAACATAACGTTTTAACGTTTTGACAAACTTTACGTTCACGAACTGTTAGGTACTCAGTATAACTTGATTTACCGTAAATCTAAGTCTTGTATTCATGAAAAATACTTAAAAATCTAATTTGTTAAATTTAGTATTAAGCCAAATAAATTATTGTTATTATATATGTTACTTATTAGAAAGTATTTCAATCAAAGCCTGAACAAAAACGATGCATAAGTGCAAGTGAAAAAGTATTCGGCACCCTTATAATCTCTGCGACACGCGCTAGAGTAAGATAAAGGTTTACAGATGTGTAGAAGATTTTGTTGTCGGCGTAGCCGCCAAATCTTAATTTTTTTGCTTAACTAAGCGCCGATCACCTGTGAGCGCGTGTTGCTAAAATTGATATTTTTTGTGTTAAACATAAAGTCAGTGGTAAATATTTTTAGTTAATTAAGTAGAAAAGATGGTTCTGTGTGCTGTATTAAAATGTAGTAGCCGTACTGATAAGCTAGAAGATGGTATTACGTTTCATAGGTAAGTTGATACATGTTCGTGATAATTTATTTGTATATTATTATATATTTTAATATCAAGTGACCGTGTTTCTTTAAAATAACTTAAATTATGGATATTTTTACCTAATGGTTGCATTTTGACCGCTTAAAAATACTATATAACGTAAAAAAATATATATATTTATTCTGAGCGTCTAGTGCGAGCACTTTGGGCGAGCACTATCGAAATGGTCTATGTTCTCGAACGTTTGTATACGAATGCGTTCGCTCGCCCACAAACCAAATGCACGGCACGCAGCTTCATTTAGCAATGCAATGTGTGGCGTCTAGATGTATCTATTGAGCAAATATAGCCAAACCAAAACCAAACCAAAAAAATCATTATAGTCATGGCCCCCATATCCTGAATCTTTGATCTTAAGATCTTTGGTAGGGAGCCCTACCTATCGTTAAGGTAGATAGCAATGTGATATTTTACAGCAGCGTTTCTCAACTGATATTCCACAGAGTCCAGTAGAATCTCAGCAGAATCAAATCCAAACTTGAAAAGATCGCAAAATAACAATATAAAAGGAACATACAAGAAAGATTTTACCAGTTTTCTCAAATTTAATATGAATGCGTTTACACACCCCAAAAATTTCAGTTTAGATCAAAAAATACGGAAGGACAAACGATAATCAAAAAATGGTACCTTGAGTGAACACATATTTTTAAAATGGTAATTCAGCTGAAACAAAGTAGCGCCGCAGGCTACTTAATTAACTATTCATGGAACAAATTTGTGGCATATAGATTGCGTACATACGCAATAGTTATAACAGTCTTCTGTTAATATTACTTATCTGGCTGACCCGACCCGCCACGGCCGAGCCTCAAGGCTACAGCACTTTCAGCCCCACCCTTGTAGGAGCCATGCAGTTTTTTTTGTTTTTAATATAATACGTACAGCGAGCCAGAAGTACTTTTGTTATCAATCCATGACCATAATAGATTAAATCAGAATAGGAATCACGCACACTCTAGTACACACAAACCAAGAAAAAATCAAAATGAACACTATAAATTATTATCGATTGGAACGATCCAGTAGAATGTGTGATAAGCATTTTCAATAGGCCTTGCATTATGTTAGAATGATCGATTTGGATGTACAAATTAATCGTACACACAATGGCGCTTCTCGTGACGTAGATAGAGCCCCGACGAACTGACTGATTTCGTGTCTTATTAGATACTATTAAAAAATACCAAATAAATTCATGCATGCAAAATTATTTTAATATTTTCCGCGTCCGAAAAACACATTCCACAGAATCTACCATTAAAGAGAATGTTCGCAGTTTCTGCCGTAATTATCAGTCTCTAAGCAACGCATATCCTAACTACTCCTAAGAGACGTCACATATTTTAACATTTTTTAAAATGATAATTTAGCATTTTTTCTGCAAAATCTAAATCGTTCTTATTAAAAAAGAAACTAATAATATTAAAATTACAAACGTACCTACATACTTAATTTAAATATATGTTTACTTCTAATCAGTTCGGCTGGAATGCTCAATTTTTCATGGGTTACAAAATTAAAAATGCAAGGATTTCGTTACACTTTGAGTTGTCCTCAATTACTTTATTGTTAGAAATACTTCATAAAAATATTTGTATAATTTAATAACTTTATTACTTATTTGAATTTTCTGACGAATCGGTTGAATCAAAGAAAATATTGCAGTTGTGTATGGATGTGTATTTAATTTCTAAATTACTTAATTTTATAATATTTTGCTGCAAACCGACCTTTGTAGGTCAAGGTCCATATTATATTCTGTCTTAGAATAAACGATTTACTATGTATATAACAATTATTGTTATTAATTGTATTATCAGATAGAATTTAGATACGTTTGTCGTAAGATTTGGCACCTTTCTAGATCAAGCATAGTGCACGATATGAAGTAACCAGTGGCACAATAATCACGTCGAGAATTAATGCTCTTTTTTATGGGACACATTCCGGCATCTGTCGCACATTATAAATTTCTCGCGCGACAATGGAGCCGCTTCGGATCGGACCAAATAGAAAGAAAAAATACATAGAAAGGAGAGCGAACAGATATGTGCCCAGCTTTTAATGCGTAGTGCACGTGGCATGGACCCCTAAATGTGCGATTGTAATCAGTGGTGGAGGGGCCACCGTCTTAATGGGGTGTGTAATAAAAAAGGTTACCTTGAATTTGGTGCCGTATTGATTTTTTGGGCCAGAAAAACATACGCTTCTCAACTGAGCAACTTCATTAAATTTGTGAGGTTAATGAACGTTTTGGTTAAGTATTTATAAGGCGAATCGATTAAAAGGCACGACGACCGAAATCAAAATTTAATATGACGCTCTCCTTGTAAATGGTTTTATAAAAAATCGTTGACTGTATTTCATAAAACAATTCATTTACTGAAAAATAGATACCAATGTAAGACACGTTTTTTTTATGAATACTCAGTTAAAATTATATTTAAACAATAGATCACCTAGTTATAGACAAAAAATTGGTGGGATTTTTTTCAAACAAAGTATATTTGAAGGAATACCTAACAACCAACTTTCTTAAAATACCTATAAAACTTTGTAAATCCATATTGCATGATTTTGAAATGAAACGGATATTTTTTATTCCATATTAGTATTTTAATATACGTTTTTGCTATCCGTTTACTGATAATGCATCAAATTAATGTATTTAGGTTAAAAAATGGTAAATAAAAAATGGCTTACCTCAGACACTTTACGCGTAGCCCAAAGAATAAAGTCCTTTATCCTATTATGGGCGAAAGAATAGAGAAATGGCAACAAAATATTTTTAAAAAAATTGTCCTAGCTGTCAATTAATATAAGATTCTGCACTAGTATTATTTTGAACATATATAATTTTTGAAAACACCTCCGATATTATATACCCACACTAGAAAAAAATCATATTTGAAAAAAAATACGAAACTCGACGGGATTTGAACCCGTATGTGTATGTCGCGCCAATCTATGCATTAACTAATTATACTACGACCCTCCTATCTAATTGCGACAATTTAAACTAGTAGACCATACATGAAATGCTTATCAAATTGTGTTATTATTGACTATCGGTTTTTGTGTATTAAATCAAGGAATATTAATTACCTTAATTACTAACTGACACCCGGCTCTCGACAAATATTTTAGTTATAATGTCTACTTGAACTTGCTAACAATTTTTAATAAAGTATTTCTTTTATTATATGATTTTTTCTAGTGGGTTTTTTTTATACCTGTTGTTTTTTCAAGTTATGTATGTTCAATAATATATGGAATGTTACATTCTCAAAATGTTGTGAATTATTCATGAATAAAATAAATGGTTTATTAGAATTTTAAGAAGATATTTCACGCCATTCGCTACAAAGATATTTTAAACAAAATAAATAACAAAAGTCAAGAATCCGTTGACTGAATTTGAAAAACGCAAAAAGAAGTCGTCTTGAGTTTTTATTATGCCAAAAATACGCCTAAATGACATTGTTGTTAGCATCTTTTTATAATTGTAATGTTTTAATAAAATACAATTATACAATTTCCTGTATTTATTTTAGTACTTTTATTACGTACGTACATAATTATTTTTAATTAAGATAAAAATATAACAATGAAGTATATTATAATAAATATTTACAAGATAAAAAGAACTTTTTATATACCTACATCGTTTTTAAATTTTCTGTTGAATCATAATACACTTGACTTGACTAGCTTAAACGAACAAAAAAATTTGTACTTGATAGACATAATACTGAAATGTCATTTTGACAATATGTCATATTGATTTCCATAGTAACGCACGTATATATTAATTATTTAGTTGCTAGGACCCCAGACCCCTAGCAACCAATAATGGTGTCGAAATAACCTTTTATACAAAACAGAATTTACTGAAAATGAATTCAATTCTACTTAAAGTTGGGTAAAAGTATTATAAAAATGCATTGGCATCGTGTTCTGATATATTCTAAAAGTTTCAAATGTCTAGCTAGTCGGGAAGTTAGTTAAAAATCGATTGCAAGATGTGCACCGGACAAAGAACCACCGGATAAATAAGAATACGAGCTAAGAAAAACGTTGTACAATGAATACGGTGGGTAGTTATCTGATGTAAGATTTATAAGGACTTCTAAGGACTACATTTTCCGTTGTTATATAAACAACATTTATTTTTAAATGTGGACAAGCAAAAATATACATCCAGTTATTAATGATATGCGTTGATGCACTGATTACATATACATTAAATCAACACTCTGAAGGTGGAATTCAGAAAAATATCATTATTTGAACTGCTTGATCCTTATCATTTTAGTTTGATTTTTTTTATTTTAACTTTAAAAGCTTATTAAATTATCCTTAGATTTGCAAACAAATGATTCATTTAGAAATTCTTATGTATTTGCTAGATATGTATTGTTTTGATCAATCTAAAAAAAAGTAACGGAGTCCATTTTTTAATCATTATTATCTGTTCTAAATATAATTACTTAGTATTCCCCGCTATTCGTGAATACATATATCTTTTAATTATTACGTAATAGCAGCTGTGTGACCGCCACTGAATAATAATATTGAATAAAGGCATATAGCTCGGGAGCCCCCTCCTTTTGTTTGTGATACACCACTTGTATGCATGCGGCGCACACACCTGGCTCTGGGACACCCTGTGCCACACCGAAACGTCTCCACCCTGTTATAAGGCCTCGCAGGTGAGGTGTTCTCAACTTTACCAACACCTAACGAAGCTACAACGGAAATTATCACCGAGTACAATAATTGTTTAGAGTATTATAATGATAATTAAAATAAATTACCATTTTTATTTCAAAATTAAACTTCCTAAAAATGCATCAGTAGCCTGATGCTGAGTACCTCTGCTACACAGAAGTACATTGTAACATATATATGTCAGAGAGCGATTGTTTCTCCCAGTTGTCTAAGTTTATATACGTTAATTTTGTCACTCATAGCACGGAGTGGCGTAGCGGTAGCGTGCTGGGCCTATAACCCAGAGGTCCGTGGATCGAAACCACGATCTGCTAATTATTATATTTTTTATCGAAGACGGTCTTGATAGATTAAATTACTTAATAATTTAAGAAATACTAATAATAAAATTTCACTACTTATTCTCATTTGTTTAATTCGCAATTATTATAATATTATAAAGTAAAATCGTCACTATTGAAGTTTCATGCCGTGGCGCAAAACTAGCACGCTCGGCTGGTAACCAAAAAAATATTGGTTCAAATCCAGCTGAGTGCGTTATTTTTTCGTGTGAAAAAAAGCGGTCACCCATCCAAGTACTATCCGCCCCAGATATTGCTTAACTTCGGTGATCGGACGAGAACGTTTAACCACTCGGCTGGTAACATTCTGCGTAACTCTATGCACACCATTTCAATATCATGGCCAGGGATAAGACATGTACATGTCAAAAAACTAATTAATTATTATCTATAAGCTGTTTAAGTTATTTAATAATATCATGTTCTTACTACAAAATTATTGCTTCTAATAATATACAGTACGGCTTAGCGTTGCCATATGTTGCATTATTTTTCTATAGTCATCTAGCCTGCAAAAATCGTTTGTGACAATTGACACAACTTGGAATTTTTCTTACCCGATATAGCTTGCAAAATTCGCATCTGGCGTATGGCGTTAAACCTAGCGTTTTTTCGGCACTGCAAAAAGCATCATCAACATGCCGGTCTTTTGTACCTTATATTTTACTAGAAATAAATACCAAGTTGCAGTGTCACCTGTCAACATGCATATCAATGCGTTCAATGTGCTGTATGTGTGCTGTGTTACACTGCGTTACAGTAGGTAAATCAAGACATTATAAATATCTTATAATTAATAAACTAAATGTCACCTACATACAAAATGACGACTGAATTTCTTACTTGGGTTTATTTTTAATTTCATGACATTTTAGTTGTACCTAATGTACTAAATTCTTTTTCGATCTTTGTTCTTGTAAAAACAATGTTCATAAAAATATTTAGCTCACATTTTGAAATGAAATGCTGGACACTTTCATTTTTTTTATAAATCTAGCATTTTTTATGTCGTATAGCTTGTTTTCTTACCCTATCTGTCATATTTTTGTGCATAACAGTTGGCAACATTGGGCATGTAGCATTAAGTCTAGCGTTTTCCACGTCACTTCTAGTTTTAAAATTTTCATAAATAAATTTTATTAGATAGGTATCTACCTATGTGTTTTTACAAAAATTCAAAATGAAAGTGGTTGAAGAAAGTTTTTTCCTTGCTACTTTTAAAACCCCTCATTCTTTATTTATGGCGATACTGATATTTTGATTTTTTTTTAATAAACCCCTCACGGACAAGCATATTTTTTATCGATACTCTTATCGGTACGATACATTCCGATTTTAACGTTGATTTTTCACTAAATAACATTCATATTTTATCTTAATATGAATATTTTACCATTTAATTTTCTTCTGACAACCTTAAAAATGGTCTATGTTTTCCTTGGCGGTTGTTTATAGAAAATCTAGTGTTTTCTTACTAAAATAATTAATTTTCTTACTCTGTCATGTATGTTTTAGTCGACAAGAGTAGACAACTTATTTTACATAGACATAATCGAGAAATAATCTTTTTTTATTTATAACTATTACAATAATTCCTTATTGTTACAACACCGTAATTCGGTTAGATTACACGTTAGACCTATGCATTTTCGTTTTCTATAGAATCAACTTCTTTGAAAACAATTAAAAATACATTGAAACTATAAATTATTAAAAAAAAAACCATCTAAATTTTCGAGAAAATAATTATCAATATAGGTACAATTTAAACTATTTTTTTTAAATAGGTATGTCCCTAATATTTAACTGAAAACGTTTACTTAATGTAACAGCCTCATTCTAATAAATTGTAATTAGATGATTGTATTTTAAAAAGGGTTATGTTTCTTGTTTTTAAATACTTAGACATGAACTAATTTGAACACTGTTAAACGTTTTTAATTATATTATGTTTACATGGTAGATTAAGAACCTACGTGAACGTGATTATTACGAGTGTAGCTCTACTAAAATGATAGCAAGTAGCAGACAATAAAATGAATATCACTGTCCATGATGTATGTCACAATAAAGAGCTGAAGAATATTATATTTCATAATTCCATTACCAGATGTTTCTACGCGAATGGACATTATAAGACTCTAATCTCTATTCATTAATTAATTAATAATTGCAAAAAATCCTTGACATATATCTTATAAATCCAGCTGTTCGATCGTATGATATTTCATACTAAATGTATGGCTGGCAACAGTTTTGTTAACAGTCAAAAATCTTAGCTAAAATATGTGTGAAAGAATAGAGTATTATTTATCATACTATAGTTTTATCTCTTCTCTTACACACTATCATTAATCAAAACATAAAAGTGAGCTTAAAATTTTTCAATATCTGTTTATTTAAGTCGTTTTATAAATGTTTTCTATCCCTTACCCATTCGTTAGACTTACAAACTAAAGCGTGTTCAAGTATTTTTGCTTGTATGTGAAAAGGGTGAAATGAATTTTTACTACTTACTTTGGGCAAACACAAAAAATCCATTTATCAATCTTTCGTAATTGCCCTCACAAATCATCAAACATTCAAGTTCATTCATATTTTATTACGTTTTAGCATGTCATATGTGTTCTTAATTACAAAAATAGCAGTAGCCGTGAGACATCGTTCCTACTGATTCGCTTCGGTAAATTAAATCAATTTACGCACAGTCGTGGTCATAAATATAAGTGCCCATGAACTATACTATTCATGATATTATAATATCATACATTTCGAATATTTGTGGACAAACAACATTACTTCAATAATAAATATTGACTAATATTTCAGTAATAGCAGCATTAGCAGGCTCTCGTGGTGCAGTTGCCCTTTCATCTGGGAGTTCCGGGTTGGATTCCGGCGAAGACACAATATTATATGTATGTGATTTTTTCAAAGCCTGGGTGTTTGTGATTGTTTCAATTATATTACTAAATACATTACTGTTAAAACTACACTATTATCATTAGGCCTCTAGGCAGCGCTCGAAATAGAAAGTTTTACGAACCGGAGCGCTCGATAATTTTACGAAAATATCAACTATATTATACTATACAACATTAATTGTAAATGTGATTTATAAAAAAAGTGTTATTTTTTTAATATATGAAATATCTAGCTTAGACGATCAAATTAATATTTCCACGAGACGGAGCGATAATTTTGTGGATTTTATGAACCGGAACGGCGCTCCGGTGCGTTCCAGTCCATTTCGAGCCCTGCCTCTAGGACTGCTGTAGTATTTAAAAAAATATATATATTTTCAAATTTGATATTATAAATGAATTTTTCATTATAGACTATACAACAGTTCCGTCAAGAATTCCGTCTCCGTGCCCAGTCATCTCTCATCCTGCAGCGGTGCTACAGAAGCGATCTACGCGCTGCAGGTCTCACATGGTGGGAGGCGCGAGACGTAGCAATGGACAGAGGAAAGTGGCGCGAGCTTGTGTTTGCCCCTTGTCCCAACATTGGGGCGTGGTCGGGTGAAGTAAGTATGAGCTTTCCAACCTTTTTTTACGCCACAGCACATGATCATTTTGACCTATCCTAATAAGTCGTCGCTGTAGGATTGGTTTGTCGAATAGACCAAACGTCAAATGTTCAGGAGACGAAAAACAAATTTCATTATCCTAAATTTAAATACGTGGAGGTTTTTAAATTTTTCTATTCATTACAAAGCAATTTAATGAAAAGGATGGTTCTGGTACATTTATCTAGATACAAAAAATCGATCTGCATGAAAAGGTCGATTTCGAAAAAAAGGATATTCAACAAACCAATCATAATTATAGTGACGAAGTGATAACAACTAACATTGAATAGTAGGAAAGTGGTAAAATAGTTCGACATCACATTTATACTCTCATTTTGACTAATCTTGAATTTATTACACAAAAATAATATTAATTTATTCTGTAAACTGTGATACATTTTCGATTTTGAGACGAATTTATATTTAACCAAACATAAAATGACACACTGTTTTATTATTGTACTACAAAGAGACGCGCACACAAAAAAATATTTTGGGGAGGGGTCCATTTCTAAAAAATATCCATAATAATTAATTTTTTAATTTTTAATGCGGCAGGAGTGGGCAGGATTAACAAAATCAAGCAGATGCCGCCGACTTTCGAATTTACCCCACCTACTAGCTACAACCATGGACCTCCCGTCGCACTTTTACTGGTATATTCTTTATACCCAGATACTGGTTTTAACACCTGGCTTGCAGCTATACCTAACTAAAGTACTCATATACGAGTTACGGCGATGTATCGCAACCGCGAGTGGTTAACACAAAAATTAGTGAAATGGGTTTCGTTCTTCGATTGTGGAGAAGATTTACGTTTTTAATAAAATAGGGCTCGAAATGGACTGGAACGCACCGGAGCGCCGTTCCTGTTCATGAAATCGGTAAAATTATCGCTCCGTCTCGTGGAATAAATAATTTGACCGTCTCAGCTGGATATGCCATATAATAGAAAATCTAACACACTTATTTTTATGAAAAAAACACATAAACTTTAATAACTTAACTATGTAAAAATCTTCAGAAAACTGTGGAGCGCTCCGGTTTGTAAATTTTTCCATTTCGAGCGCTGGTTTTTATCATAATATGCATTCAAGTTTGTCACATAAACGAAACGCACATTCAATATTGATAGTATTTTAAGTTATTCAGCAGGCTTTTTATTCCTTTCCCTTAATGGCCTGACTGTCATTAATGTATAATTCCGAAACTGCCTTCGAAACATTTTGTATAATATGGCGACTGGTTTTCGCATTTTATTAATCGTATATTCTGTGCATTTAATGGAAACTGGCTTACCATACGGGGCATGGTAGCAGTTTTGAAACACTATCCACTTTATTATTTTAGTCCAAAATGCTAAGCGACAAAATGCTTTCCGACTGTCCACAAATATTGAAAGGACGATATGTGCACGCGACAAACTTTAATGCATATTATCAGACGGACGTAACTATTGAAAATAATAATATGTTCTTTGACACGGGTTTAAGTTTATCCCACATTTTTTCACACTTCAGGTCTGTACCCTGTTATACCACACCTGATAGTGTAAACAGTTTCCATTAATTTTATTTTTCCTAATTTACATAAGCAACCATAAAAGTATTTTATATTAAACTCGCTATTTTTTTCTAATATTTTAGTGGTAAATTAAAAGAATATTTATAGGTATAATAGACAGGAAAAAGGAACACACTGTGTCCAAAGGATATCAGCTGCAAATGGCAAAATATTATCTGAATTTAACATACATATAGGTATGTTATTTAACTATTTCTTTTATTCAACGAATAATTCACAAGATTTTAATAATGTACGAGTACCATTATAATTATTGAACATACATATATATTTTTTAAAGAAGGATGGGCAATGGGAAAAAAGACTTAACCATATTTTTTTTAGTTTTTCTTTAATTACCTCAATAATTAAAATGATTGGGAACATAAAATACTAAGATAATTATCTTCGTGCACTTAATGTTTCTGTACCTATTATGTAGGTTTATTGTATATTTTAACTTCGACTAAAAACCATAACATAAACGTTTTTGTAGTTACTGTAAAATTTGATTTGTGTTGGTTACGTCCTTTTTCCTTTTAAATGTAAATTGTATACTTATCCTATACATTAGTTGAAATCATTGTAGAATATTTTTTTTATTATGAGGTACCTACTGTGATAATAATATGGGTTTGAAGCATTGATAAGAAGCGTGCCACACCCAGGTGCGAACCAGGACCCCCCTTTGAATGGATCGTGCCGCGGCGACCAGACGCAAACGCCACGTGTTGCTTGCGAATCCCAGACCACCTTTCCTCTTTCATTTTCACCGGAATTTTTTATTATCCCGATATATACATAACAGGGTGAGCGATAAACATCGAAAGGTGAATAAAAACTAAACTATCACGTGTATGGTATCATACGAGACGTATGGTATAATCATACTGTAGTTTAAATGTTAGAAGATATCAATATATTTAGGCCACGTATTTTTTTCGAATTATACGTGGTATAAATGAGAAATCTGCCATTCTTGATAGTATTGATTTGTATGTCCCCGATCTTATATAACTATCTTAGAAATGGGAAGTATCAGTTGTTTATTCTCCTAAGTTGCTGAACTAACCTGCCATTGGTGATGCCAATTGGAAGGGAAATAACTCTGTTCAACCAAATCACTTCAGATATTCCTATATTTCACCTACGTGAGAATGAGTACAGGTTGGCGTTGTTTTAAAAATTCTTAAAAAATAAGGTTCACTTTGCTCATTCGGTGTGCTTCCATGTTTTATAATATTTGTACCTACTTACTTTTTATACTGCTTTTGTGATACTGCATATATTATTTCTTTCTTATTCACACTGTTTTAATACTATTTCTTTGTTTTTTTTAATGTCTTGTTGTGAACGTCTTACATCTATTAATAATTGGTAATGTTCACTGTAAGTAAAAAAAAATAATTTTAATTTAAATAAGCAGAAACTCGTGATAGAACTAGCGATGGAATGTAGTTATGTTAATTTGAGATGTTTTGCAAATACATACAACGTTTTCAGCCGCGATAGCATGAAATCGCATGAAGAAAAAATATATACAACTAAAATTAAACACAACATAATATCTAAGTAAATGGACTTGAACATGAAGACAAATTTCAATTATAAAACAATTTCCTGTCAAATGAATATATTGATTATAAAAAAACCTACGGTATAAAAAAGGGTAATTTATTAATTCTAATAAATAATTCCTTTTATAATTCACTTAAAGTGAATAAGTTTTATTGGCACCTCCTGTTACGCCTACTAGGCCTTGATTCCAATAAAAAAAAACCCGGGTGGAGAATAGATTGCTATTTTACAGATAGATAGCATAGAGTTTACTATAATTCTAGTATTTCAATTTAGCTAGGAAAGCCTGCCCTCTCCTGCAACCTCGGTTGAGCGGCAAGTGACGATATACCTATCATGATAACCATCCTTCGCTTTTCGATGCTTTCTCCTTCACCTGAAGCTGCTGTGGCAAAAGCACCGTATGCTTTTCTCACTGATAGAACATGTTATCTAACAAAAAGTCCGCCACATTTTACAATAATTATTAAAGTTTTAAATATATATACCTACAGAAACATAATATATATAATTATATTAATCTTGGCTAAATTTCAGCCAACTTAAGTTATAAAACCGTCAGATGCCAGTCCTAATTCTCGAAGGGATGTTACTTTGTATTTTCAAGTTATTAATTTTGACTTTTACTTAAGTATGTCACGTGTCACACACAATTTAAACAATTACAAGATAAAAAGAACTTTTTATATACAACGTTTTAAAATTTTCTGTTGAATCATATAAACTTGACTTGACTAGCTTAAACGATCTAAAAATGTTGTACTTGATAGAAATACTGAATAAATATACTGAAATGTAGTAACGCACGTTTATATTAATATTAATAAATTAGTTGCTAGAACCCACTTAGCAACCAATAATAGTTTTACTTTTTACGGATTTCTTCCGAAATAACTTTTCATACAAAACAGAATTAACTGCAAATGAAATCAATTCTACTTAAAGATGGCTAAAAGTATTAAAAAATGCATTGGCATCGTGTTCTGATATATTCTAAAAGTTTCAAATGTCTAGCTAGTCGGGAAGTTAGTTAAAAATCTATTGCAAGATTTGTACCGGACAAACAACCACCGGACAAATAAGAATACGAGCTAAGAAAAACGTTGTAAAATGGAATCCGTATTCACCCACTATAGCGGCTGAATATATCAATATTACAATCATAAAATTTTGAAGAAAAAGCATTTCCGTTGTGGCACTGTGATAGGTAGATAATATATTGTAGGTACTTGAGATTTCCATTTCTACCGATATATTTTCAATATTCTTGGTTCATCAATACCTATTGTAACCTTCACCATAGGCTTAATGCCATGCTGTTACTACTAGATACCGTAATGAAATAAAATCTAATGAAAGAGTAAAGTTTTTTGTTATCCACTGACAGAAACCCGGATAATTGCAGTAGGTATCATACCGAATTGTTATGTTCGCAGTCTGATAAAAATTATTTTATCTTTCCCACTGTATTAATTATAAAATTGCAAAACAATGTAGTAATAAATCTATCTATCCATCATTTAGGTAATAAAAAATATAGTTTTTGAGTCATTACTCTACCTGGGTAAATGTGGCAATGTCATGTCTCGTTATGTTTATCACCGATCTGTGAGTAAATCGTATTATGCAAAATACATTACAAAAAAATCATTTCGAAAATGGTCGCTTTTCAGACCCCTTCAACCCTCCGAATAATATTGCACCCTTATTTTTTTCATTTTATTACATACACTGAATACATTTTTAGGTCAGTGGCTTTATGCTTATCGCATGATAAGTAATTTTATAAATAACGTTATAATTTATAATATAAGGGTGAGTTTATTGCTTACTCATATCGAAATTTCACTGAAATATTCACATAATATTATGTAACATCCATTCACTGAGGCATCTTGTTAAATTAATACCACCTCAACTATGTAGGTTTTAACGATTGAAATACACTGAATTTATGCAAACGGTAAAAAAATTCTCACATCATTCTAAAATCTTGTGAATTATTCGTTGAATAAAATATTGGCAAGTGCAAGTACGGTAAAACAAAAAATAAAATGTAAAGAAAGTTAAAAAAAAACCCTCTCGATATCGATTTTAAACAGAAAAAATGGGTAGAAAAAACGATTAAATCGGAGATATTCATACGTACACTCTTCGTCTCGTTAGTCACTAGTGCTTAGTATTCTTGAATAAGGGTCAATTATCTGGTATCCTTATGAGGTTTCCTACAAGCTTATTTTAGAACGCGACCATGTCTTTATTTTAAGAAATGTAATTAACTATTTTCCTTTCAATAATTAGTCGAATGATTATTTTCCGACTGTTTTTCTACAAACGATGCTTACTTTTGACTCTCTTGAATCTCGTAGGTCACTTCTGCTATTGAGACATTTTTGTATGTTATGGCAATGGATAATGTCCAATCCTGGTGTCCTTAAGAATTTGAATTTACATGCGCCTGTCAATTAGGTACCTACTTGGTCGCAGCCACGATTTATTCTGGGTCGGAACCGTTTTCTTATGTTAAGCCTATAAGGCACCATTAGAGAAGATTGCAAAACTAGTCAATGCGCTCCCCAAAGACATACATTTTCAGTAACGTGCCGAGTACTTTGTTTTCGAAATATTATTTTACTGTATAAAATTGTATAAGTATATTTTTTATTTTATTTTTTTCTTCTTCTCTCTTGTGAGGATAATATTTATTATAATGTAAACCTTATGTTGTGAACGTCTTGAATTTAGATTGTTTATGTCCACAATGTTTTGTTTTCTTAAATAAATAAATAAATATAATAACACTCAATAACGACAAAAAAATCAAAAACGCTTCAAACCCTGTGAGCGCCTTGGATCTACACGTATCTAAAACCCAAACTGAGTGAGTAAAGGGAGTAAATGTATACAACTTAAGGGACCAAGCCTCAATAGCACCGTTGGCCTATTTTAAATTACACTTTATTATATTATGCACCTCTACTAGAGTATGCGCTTCATAATTATATTCTAAAAATATGTTTTTTTACATATTATATTATCCATAGAGGTATTAAATAAAACAAGGAGCAAGGAATCGGCTTTCTCATACAACTGAATGAAGCGGGTCAAGAACAGCTGACAACTCACAAGAAATAATAGCGACGCGATAAAAAAAAATGCATCGCATCATTGAGGATTTACTTTGGTCATTATAACGTATCCAAATAATATAATGTTAACGTGGAAATTTTGCCGCATATTGATTACCAGCCTGCCTCACCATACTAGTCTGCTTCACCATACTTTCATATAACCTGCCGCCCCTAGATACTATCTATTTATTTATTTATTTATTACTACATAATAATTTAATATAAACGTATAATATTAAATTTGATCTAATTTTATGCGAGATAATCTGCAAAAAGGTGTACCAGTGTACTTAGTGCAAAAAAGTTCAAAGTTATAAAACGTATACCTACTCTACATTATTAATAGAAGAATATGTATATTTTTTAACAAAAATCATATAAAATTCTCAATGAAATTGAACAGAGTTCGAGGTTTCAAGATTGCAAAAATGTACTTACAGTAATTATAATAATATTAACACCTAAATGTTCCAAATGAAATAATTTAAAATTTACTCACGCACGACATTCATTATTGTGATTTCCATAATCAGTTTAAGATATTATTACTATTATCGCTATTAGGGTCCGTCTACACTATACAAATTCGTAGTGTAACAACGAAAGACGAATCTTTCGCAGTTACCATAGAGATAATAATAACAATAACAATATATTCGAGTGATTTCCTTCAAAACGATGTCGTTATAACAGCGTGACTTGCATACAACCTCATGCCAATAATACAAGTAATAGTATGCACCCTTTTGATCTGATTACTCAGACCACGCGTGCCAGATTCATTATTCCTAGCACATAGTAACAAGTTATGATAATTAACTCCATGTTCCCATCGGTGGGATACTATTTTTTGTGAAATGGAATCAAAATATGGTTTGTCCTTTTTGACCCAAAGCTATGAAAATATGATACATCGAAGCCTCCGATACCTAACGGAAACTCAAGTAATCTAAAGCTAATTTCATTTTTTTAAATGTTAGAGGATTAGAATCAGAGAAGTGACTATAAAGTTTAATTTAACAAAACAAAATTAGAGAAAATTTTTATTTCACCAAACAACCATGTGAAAAGTGATTCAATTGACGTGTAGGTAACTTTTGTATAGGTATGTATAGGTCGGCTTATATAATTGTGAGTCTCGGGTTGGAATCCCGGGTAACTGGAAAATTTAAATATTGTTTTTTCAATGTGTATTTGGAAAGGTGGTTTCTAAATAATTAAAGCTAATCGCACAGTTATTAAATATTATTTACGATAAAAAGATATGACTTTAGGAAAAAGATTAATATATTTTGTAACTTTTGTACTAGAGTATTTATAATTTATATTTTCTTTTTATATCGTGGTGGGGGGGGGGGGATAAAATCACTCAGTGCTTCCATAAACCTCCCACTTTGTTAGAAACGTAGTTATAAAAATAATTCGCATGAATCATAGACGGATCGATAGCGTAGTGGCGAAAGCACTTACCCAGAAATTGTTCTCCCGAAACTCTTTAATAGGGCAGCAAATGAGACGCGTTGCTATGAAAATAATCACAGCATTTTAGAGACAATATTAGCAACATAATATATCATTATTATAATTTTCCAATCAAACCTGGGACCCACGACATTATAAGCTGACGCTGTTGCCGCTTGACCATTTTTTATCAACAAAAAAATAAATAGATTGCATTTAATATTATTAATATTTCATATTATACTGCCCTTCTTAAGAAAAGGCACTGACTCTCACACACTTTCGAGATAAATGACATAATGTGGTTTTTTCCAACTTTAGTACTGTGAATTAATAAAAAACGGTGATAATTTTTATAAGTAGGATGTTAAAATACAAATAAAGTAATAAAAACAAGCAGTAACTGCAATAAATAGGTGCAATTACGGGCTTTTTGCTAAGAAATTTGTATTATTTTAGCAGATGTCCATTTTTTCACTTAGGGTCTTAACGGTATTTTAGTGATAATTCTGATTTTAAAATGAACAGAGTATATAGCTTTCAAAATTACCTAACGGATGGCATTCATAACTCAATTTTACAAATTTTGCGAGTTACTGCCTTCTTCCTTCGAAGGGCAGTATACTGTCTATAATGACGAGATTGCTCACAGAACCAAACTGGCATGGAACGCATTTAGATGGCTGAATAGCATCTTCAGTTGTGATCTCCCATTGTATCTTAAACGTAAAGTGTTCAACCAATGTGTGCTACTAGTGCCGAAGTATGTATGTAAAACATGGACCTTTAATGGAAGAAAAAATCGAGCCCAAAAAATATGAGTAGCGCAGCGTAACAAAGAAAGGTGCATATTGGACATAATGCGGAAGAACTACAAAATAAACCGATTGATAAGGAGGTAGACAACATTAAGAGATGTTATAGATGTCGCCAAAGTTTTCCGCACTACTCAATACGATTAAAAATTGTCACCCAATCTACTCACTCAAGCATACGTTAGAATTGTGCCATCTACTCCTTTCCCATATTAGAGTATCCATATTAGTTTTGGTAATAATAATTAATAGACATTTTTTTTTCGACCATGTCCGATCCTAAAAGGATCATATTGGCCTCCACATAGTAGAGGTTTGTATTAACAGATTTTGTTTTTTTGAAATTGAAAAACAATATGTGTACTTGCCATACTCAGGATTCGAACCTGGGACCCACGGCATTATAGTACAACGCTTAAGCTGCGCGGCCACCATGGGTGTCATACCTACATATTATAAATGTTGATACAATATAACCTCGATATAATGGACTTTGAATATAATAACAGACAAAATATCCGGTCAAATTAATGTGAAAATAATTGTTAAAATATCCTGTTAAAGTTACATGTTTAAATCCAAGCGTCACCGCTTGTAAACAATGTTTTGCCCATGGTAATCTAATAACATTTTTTGACTATTCATCAGATAATGAAATTCAAATATATTATATGCATTTTCGGATTATAAAACATAGCATAGGTATTTCAAAAGTGCAAACAAAACTTGATTCTTTTTTAAAAACAGGATTACCGAAAACAAGCGCGTTGACATCGAACTTTAAAGTCACTCCACAACGAGTGTGTCTGAATTTAATCATCCTAAGATGAATAAACAGGATTAATGTTTTTATATAACGGACTTTCGGCTTTAACGGACTCCCTATCGCCCGCATTAGACCGTTATTTCAAGGTTCTACTGTACTCATATTTGATAATAATTACAAGATAAAAAGAACTTTATACAACATTTTTAAATTTTCTGTTGAATTATTATGCTCAATATGCTCAAACTTGTACTTGATATGAAGTTAATAAAAAACAAACAAAAAATATAGAATACTGAAATGTCATTTTGACATTTCAGTTTCAAATGTCTAGCTAGTCGGAAAGTTAGTTAAAAATCGATTGCAAGATTTGTACTGGACAAACAACCACCGGACAAACAAGAATACGAGCTAATAAAAACGTTGTAAAAATGGTGAAACCAATGGTAAACGAAACAAATGATAAATCTTTCAAAAAAAATCATATAACAAAAAGATAATAAAATAAGCCATTAACAAACATTAAATAACTACAGTGATTTAGTGATAACATATTAACTGAGCTAATCTAAGTCTTCATCCAATAGTATAATGACTCTGGCTAATGATGATTGTGAAACATTAATTTCTACGGAAGTTTTATGGATTTGTTGATTTATTGTTAATATGCACCCCATGAGAACGGAATAATACAGCGCGTGCCCAATATTTAAAACATAATACATAAATGACCCGCAACTTGTATGAAAATTAACGCAAAACCTCCATCAGCATGCGCTGTTAAATTTAACATGCAGCCTTACGGTTGCTAGATGCCTATCAATTGTGACCAATGTTAGTCGTGATAGCAAACACTAGGTATACTGTTCGGAGACATGCGACAATCACATGGCATTCATTATTGACCAGGTGTCGCTGGATATTAAATCGACTATAATTTCTGCTATCCCAATATTCTAAACGGGTGTTTCAATTTGCGAAAAAGATTATTACTTTTGGAAAATATCAATCAAAAAGATTGGGTAACAGCAGGGCTATTCCAATATATCACGTAACTCTAAAATCAATCAAAAGTTATAATAATATGGTATGTCATATTCAGGGTGTTAATTACTATTCCGGGAAGTAACAGGATCGGTCATGACTGCGTTAACAATAAGCTGTCAAATGTAGTTAAAAAAAATTAAATTCCTTTAAGATCATACAATATGGGCATCTACAGAGCTAACAGATTTTTGTTTTACGAGATATGGATATTAGCCACTTGCTCAACATATTATTTCATTTAATAGTACTGCAAAATCTTTTTAACATGTCATCTTTGATTCCAAATTCCTCTGATTAGAAACCTAACTACCTTATTCATGGAATTTCTTTGACTGATACCTATCAGTGTTATTTTAAAATAATAAAATATCGAAAGCATGTTACCGTAGTAACTATTTAAAATAACTCTGCTGAAGTTTCTTTCCTCATTTTGACCTCCAAATCAAATTTAATATCCTTGATGGATGTTATTTTTCTTCAGATTTTTTCCATCCTAAACATTCTGCGCTACCGTTTTCTAATATTTTTGGTCGAGTATTTTAAAATCTCTTGTCGCGCAGCCTAACTATCTTAATCTTGAGTCTAGGCCCCATGCCATCCATTTTGTATTTCGTATTACCATTGAGGGTAGTCGTAATAGTGTAATGGGGACAATAATAAGACAAGCGAGGAGGTTGAAAAATGTATCAGAGAAACGGTGGACGTCTCCGGTCTAGGGATCGCTGTCGTGTCATTGGCAAGGGCGACTCACAACAAGTGCATCGTCAAAGTCATGAGCGAGGACGACTCCCGGAGACTGGTGGACGCTGTCAGCGGCTCGAAGGTTCTCACCGCATCGGTCAGCTCACTAAAAAGGCCGAGGGTTGTCCTAAAGGGTATTGAGGAAAATTTTGATGGGGAACAATTGATAACTGCACTACGTTTTCAAAATGCCTTCATCAGAACGTCACCGAACGATTCCTTCAGGGTTGTGTTCAAAACAAAAGGTCGCATCCAGGGCAAATCCAATTACATTCTGGAGGTGGAGTCCTCCTTGTATCATCAGATGGTGGAAGTTGGTGGCCTGAACGTTGGTTTCCAGCGGGTTCGAGTGCAGCCATGCTCTAGTGTTGTGCATTGCACGAAATGCCTGGGGTATGGGCATACTGCTCATACTTGCAAGGAAGCCTTTGCGTGTCGGGGATGTGGGGGGGACCACAAAATTGCGGAGTGTCCCAAGAAGGGAAAGTTGACATGCGTCAACTGCGTCCGGAAAAATAGGCGGCTCCATCTGACAGCTCCGACGGGTCACAGCCCTCTATCGCGCGCATGCATATTGCACCGCCAACAAGAAGCCAAGTCTACTTCCGCAACTGACTTCGGAAACCAATAATGGCTATACACCTAAAAGTTGCACAAGCGAATCTTGCACGGTGCGAGGTCGCCACAGTTTCTTTCATCAGGTATATGGAATCTAATAACGTGGACCTGGCTTTAATCCAGGAACCGTACACTGGCAACACGGGTCAAATCCGTTCGTCGCTTTTTTCAGGTATCATTTTTCAGAAGCCGAGCAGTCTGTATCCAGTGAAGGCAGCTATTCTTGTGCGTCGAACGTCATCTCTAACCCACTGCATTTTACTTTCCGAGTTTAGCTCATATAGTTGCGCTGTTGTAGAACTCGACTACTTAGGAGAAACGCTACTGGTCGGATCACTGTACTGCGCGCCATCGGTGCACATCGATGAATCGCTGACCGGCATGAGCAGGCTAATGAACACTTCAAAGGGTCACAGGCTGTTACTCGAAGGTGACGTAAACGCAAAGAGCATCTGGTGGGGCAGTCGACGTACTGATAGCAGAGGCACAGCCGTGTCAGATTTTTTAGCACAGCACGACCTAAACGTATTAAACGAGGGTTCTGTCCCAACGTTTGAAACGATCAGAGGAACTCGTAAGCTGGAAAGCTATATTGATATTACGGCATGTTCCAACGCTCTGCTCACCAGAGTTGAAAATTGGAGAGTATGTCGTGATGCAGCGTTGGGATCCGACCACAATGCGATTGTTTTTTCATTACAGGCCGCAGATAGCTACGCTGCAAACAAAACTTCAAATGTCAATCAACAGCGACCAGGTTTGTTTAAGACGTCCAAGGCTAACTGGATAGATTTTGGGCTTGCACTTATTTCCCAGATTCAGGATCGCGGTATCACTGTAGATAGTTTGGATAGCGTCACAGACGCACATGAGCTCGAAAACATTGTCAAAGAATGGTCATTGGCGAACGAGTCAGCATGCGAGAGCACGATGGTGCGCTCTTCGGGCGAAGGATTTCAAAAAAAAAGTAATCCATGGTGGAGTCCGAAACTGGATACACTGAAGACGGCTTTTAGAGTAGCAAGGACAAAATTTCGAAATTCAGGCGTGGTTCGACGGCCGTTCACTCGACAGATTTTTGAAGCCGCAAAGAATAAGTATGAAACTGCAATTGCGGAAGCGAAATTAGAAAGCTGGAAGAGCCATTGCTCGGCTCAGGGAAAAGAGATTGTATGGTCTAGTCTTCAGAGATTGCTCAAAAGTAAGGCGTTTAAACCGCCTGAAACTCTGACAATCAACGGTCGCATGACCTCTTCGGCTCTCGAATCTGCAGAGGCTCTCCTTGCGTATTTTTTTCCAGATGACAGTATTGCAAACGAAACGGAG
Source organism: Rhyacophila brunnea (assembly GCF_057557595.1). Lineage (NCBI taxonomy): Eukaryota > Metazoa > Arthropoda > Insecta > Trichoptera > Rhyacophilidae > Rhyacophila > Rhyacophila brunnea. The sequence continues at coordinate 9,546,691 of NW_028232751.1, read as the reverse complement.
CAACAGACATTGATCCGAAATGCGGCCTCGATTCCTTCAGAGGAAGATGACGACGAGAACTTCACTCTCGAGGAGGTCGAAAGAACAATGAGGCTGTTCAATCCAGCTAAAGCTCCGGGACACGACAGTTTCACGGCGGATATCTGTCTCAATTCATTCTTAACTGTTCCTAGCATAGTTGTCGCTCTTTATAATGCTTGTTTGCGAATTGGTCATTTTCCAAAAATCTGGAAAGTAGCTAGAGTGGTGGTCATTCCCAAACCGGGAAAGGACGACTACGCTAACGTCTCGTCATATCGGCCCATCGGATTGCTGCCCGTGTTCGGTAAAGTACTCGAAAAATTATTTATTAATCGAGTTTCCTGGAAACTTCAGACTAAACATCTGCTCAGCGAATACCAGTACGGTTTCACCCCTCAAAAGAGTACTGAAGACGCGCTTCATGCAGCAATTGATAGAATCAGGGGGGCTAACCGCGATGGTCAACTCTTAGTGGCGGTATCTCTTGATATCAAAGGCGCGTTTGACAACGAATGGTGGCCATATCTTCTTCAACAGTTGAAATCTAAAAATTGTCCCGCTAACATTTTCAGGCTCATCAAAAACTATCTATCCGACCGAGAAGTCTTCGTCGAATATGCTGGAGCATCTGCTACCAAAGAGACATCAAAGGGATGCATACAAGGTTCGTCTCGCGGCCCTGTACTGTGGAACATAGTTCTCGACGATCTTCTCTCTATGCCGTTTCCTGAAGGTGTACACGCACAGGCCTTTGCTGATGATGTATTGCTGATTATGGAATCCAAAGAACTTGGTTCTCTAGAATCCATGACTAACAGCGTGCTGGAGAGCGTCGAGGCCTGGGGAAGGAAGGTCAAACTGTCTTTCTCCGCGGAGAAAACGAAGGCCTTATTCTTTACTAGGAGGCGCGTCTCTCCGCCTTCGCTGGTGATGAATGGGCAACCTCTATCTTTTTCTAGGGATCTTAAACTTTTAGGGGTTGTAATCGATGACAAACTAAATTGGTCAAAGCATGCGGACAGCATCTGCAAAAGAGCCGCGGTGACTTCGCTCAAACTAGCAAGAATGGCCAAACCCACATGGGGTGTATCTTCTAAAGCTCTTCGAATTCTCTACACTTGTGCTATTGAGCCTATGATCACGTATGCGGCCAGCATATGGCATGAAGCTGCCAAACGGAAAAACATAGCAAAAAAACTCAATACGGTTCAGCGAGCACTAGCGATACGAATACATATGCAGAGCTTACCGAACGGCTTCGCTCAATTCAACGCAAGCTCTAGCAGGACTTATGCCTCTAGATTTACGTTTAAAACAAATCGCTCTCATTTACAGAGCTAAGAAGGGCGAGGAGGGCCTCGCAGGTTTTCTGCCTGACGACAGGCTTTACGAAAAACCGGTGGACCATAGAAGGCTGCCACACCCGGCTAGACTATTTTCTGAAGTGGTTTCTTATCCTGCAACGTTGGAAAGCAACGAATGCAATAACATGCCGATTTTCACGGATGGGAGCAAAATTGATGGCGGTACTGGTGCAGGGTTTGTGGCATACATTAATGGCGGTGAGACAGCGGCTCGTAAGTACCGCCTTGCCAGCTATTGTACGGTAATGCAGGCCGAACTCTATGCCATCCAATGCGCTCTGGAGTGGGCAGGCTCAGATCCAATTCAGCGAAAGCTCACCGAAAACCATAGTATTTGTATTTATTCGGACTCCAAAAGCTCAATCCAAGCAATTGGAAATCCGTTGTCTACTAATCTGATTGTCTTTTCTATTCACAGCGAGTCCGCTCTACTGAGACGGCGCCACCCCGAGGTGCACTTCAAGTGGATAAGGGGACACACCGGGATAGAAGGAAATGAAAGAGCTGACAAATTGGCTCGGCATGGTGCCTCTGAACCCAAGACCGCGGTAGCTTATGACAAATTTCCTCTGAGCTACGCAAAAATTACAATTTCAGACATGGTGAAAAACGAATGGAGCTCACGATACATAAACTCATCGACAGGGGAGTTGACCCGAAAGTTTTTACCTTCAATTTTAGCAGCACGAGACGTCAGGGTGCATAAGGGACTGTGTTTTGAGATGACTCAGATTCTTACAGGTCACGGAGTCATGCGAGTATACCTGCACCGGTTTAAAATAACATCTGATGGAAAGTGTCCATGCGACGACGGAAGCGACCAGGACGTCTTACATTTACTCCTAGATTGTCAAATCTTTAGCAAGGAGCGGCACAACCTGAACTTTTTATTACAGATGGCAGATGCGGACATTCGAGACCTTCCGGGGACCATGGCAAACGAGGCCGGAAGAGATGCCCTTTTTAATTTCTGTATTGATGTAATAAAAAGAATAAAAATAATAAATGGTGACATGTAAAGATGATTCATGCCTTTTAGATCCAGTGACTGCAATCATATAAGATAGGATAAGTATATACTTAGAACATTAGTCCAATGCGACATTTCTTTTACCACGGGAAAAAACTCGACTACAAATCGCAGTCCTCAGTTCCCAATGAATACTTCAAAATATTCATCAGAATCACCTCCGCCTTGCGCTACTAAGAATTTTCCAGGGTTTTTGCAAGGCGGTATCATAGGCCCTGGCCGAATTCAAATTAGCAATACCCGATGCGGGTAGAAGAACAGTTTTCAATAAGGCATATTCTCTCTGCCGGCACAATTTTCATTTGACTAGCATCAAGTAGAGTAGTTTGCGTGCCAAAGTCCTTAAGAAACCTCGATAGTAAATGCGAGGTATCCATAAAGGCATCTAGAAAAAAAAAAAAAAAAAGTGTAATGGGGCCAAAGCACACCGGGTTGGCAACCCGAAACTTTTTCCAGGCCGGAGCGCGCTTCATTACGCCTTTGTACAGTCCAGTACATTTATTTCATATTTTTAACTTTGGAAAATAAATTAGAACACAAATACGTATCTATAGATCAAAAAAATTACAAATTCATGCTAAAAAAACAATACAATCAGAATTCCGTGAAGGCAGAAGTTTCTTGGTGTCATGATACGCACCATGAGTGCAAAACCAAGGCATCTGCAAAATATATATTTTGGATATATTAGTGTTTGAAGTCTTCGATTTGTTAGTATAAATAGAGTTTCTAAAAAAACTATAATATTTGGTTTACATCTACATTATAATGCATGTTATTTCAGTTACTTTACTTTTACATTATCAAGTTCACGACATTTGCAGTTGTTTTGCATTTAATTTCGAAATTGAAAAATTTGCAGATGCCTTGGTTTTACTCTCACGGTGTGAATTAATTCCATGAAGAAAAGCGAAATGTATGGTTTGGAATACCATTGTAGTGGATACACTCACTACATCTTACCTGAATAAATCAGTTGAATCTTTAAGCTCTGTTAGCTGAGTTTAACAAAATTGAAAAAATACGACTGCCTGTCATTAAATTAGATCGTCTCTCATCTCGGTTTCGAGATATTTGGACCCTGGGGACCCTCTGATTTGGAGACGGTGGCTGAGATTGGTCGTCGTTTAGCTAATAAATCAGGTGAGCGTCGTTCAACTGATAACATGAGATGAGATATCGAATAATGGTAGTATGCCTTTCTTATTTGTGCTTTTAAATACACGTATTTTCCATTAAAAAATATATAATATAAATATATTAATATCGATAAATATCGGGATCCCGGCTTTCAGTATGCAGGTGTTGCAATCGCTAGCTCCGCTAGTTATTATGGTAGAGATAATTATATATGGTAACATTAATAAATTTAGCATTTGAATGTCCTCGATACAATAAATTGTTCTGTCTTTTCTATTTGCGTGATGCACACATATTCACCAGAAAAATATTGTTCGTTTTGTATGGCCTATTACATACTTCCAACTATGTGAATTACTCGTTATTATTTGTATACACAAGCTGTAATCAAAATACAATACTATAATTTCATTATTTTTCAAATAAATTTAAATAATACGTTATATTACGACGAAAATAAACAGTATAACATCATTTTATTGCCTACAATAAAATTCAGTAGTTTCGAGGTAAAAGTACTTAAGTCAATTTAGTTGCAGCTGACATAATCGGTTCGGAAATAATTCAAACTTTGAAAATACTTTTGCTTAGAAAATTATTGGTGTATCTTTTTGTTTATTACTTATTATTTATATATATTTAAGTTTTTGAATTGTGTTATATACCTATTCAATGTTTCGAATAAGAAATTTTAATAATAGTTAAAAACAATTTTCTCAATTTAAGCTATTTCTACAAATAAAAATATCTAGTTATATTGCTTACACGTAACAAAATATATACAAAAAAGCACAATTTTATTTTTTAAGCACATTGGCAATAAATATTAATTTCGTAAAAACGCGACTAAAAATTTTTCACCCTGCAACCACAGAATTAATAACAGCCAACGTTTAATAGTGTCCACGGTGGCCGCGCGGCTTAAGCGTTGGACTGTAACGCCGTGGGTCCCAGGTTCGAATCCTGGGTCTGGCGAGTACACAAATTGTTTTTCAATTTGTGTGTGAGTCAGGGTATTGACCTAATAGGTTGAGCAAGTGGCTGACATCCATTTTTCGTAAAAAACAAAATCTGTTAATACGAACCTCTACTCTGTGGGGGCCCATATTAGGATCGGACATGGTCGGATTTTTTTAAAAATTAGATTAAATACAATATACATAATAACAATATTATTTACTTGTATTCTGGTCTTGTATTAGAATGTAATCTAATAGGCACACAAAAAGGATTTAAAGTAATACACATTTATATTTTTATAAAAATCGATGTTTTTCTTTAAATAAATACATATACAAATATTAAAACTATGAATTAGTCAGAAATCTCTTCATTACATTATAGAAAACTTAATAAACTAAATTTTAATAATAAATATTACCATAAAATAATAAGATGGGGTCCTTTAAAAATATCACATTTTATAACATTTTTTTAATTGTAAGTTTATTTAAATTATAAAATAATTATTCATTGTAATTTTTTAGATACATATTTATTAATTAATACAGGTTAAAAATTATCAAAAAATGTCTCAAATTACAAGCTTCTTATTTTCTCCTCTGGTAGGTAGGTAGAGGATTCGACTTAATTGGTAAATCTCACGGTGCGGATTGCTACACGATATTGATTATAGTCTCATTAAAACCAACAATTTTATTTTCAGATTTTTTCTAATAGATATTATATTTTTCAAAATATTTGTTAAGAATAAATTGAAAATTATCTATATTTTTTTATATCTATGGAACCTGCTCGATTACAATTATTATGTCAGCCAGGTCGCGAAAATACTTTCTTAAACCAGTGTAAAATGTATATCTCCACCAATTTACCAGTAACGCCAGCCTCAGTAAAAAACGTTTTAAAAAAACGCTATTAAATCATATTATCTAAAAGTAAACTTTTTTCATAAATAAAATTGAATTTTATCTCTTATTATTTTTCGAGTAAGCTACTAGTAGCACTATATAATATATATTTTTAAATTCTACACTAATTGAAAAAATATGCGTTTCGTAATGTGAATGTAAGTTATTTGCCCGAACTTACTGTGAGATAATTAATTATTTTCCATTTATGATTGTCTAAAAGTTATCATACATATTCAGTGTGTGCAGTACGAAAATTCTCTGATTATTTCTACACTAATGGTTTGTGATCTATAACATTTATAAGAATTCAAAGTACCTCAAAAGTTATACCCACGATCGTCGAGCGGCTTATAATGACGTAGGTCCCAGATTCGAATCCTGGGTCTGGCAAATACACATATTGTTTTTAAATTAGTGTTTGGAGTCAGAGTATGAACCTAATATTGACAGTCGAGGTGGTCGGCAATGTCGGCATCCACCAAGGGACGACAAGGCAACTGCAAGCTTTAGATGAGATAACTAAGACCAATACACTGGGTAAGCCAGTTCCTGACCGGCCATGGTGACTTCACACCCAAGCTGAATGTTTTCCGTTTGATAGAACATGGGCCGGAATACAAATGCGGGCACGACCATCAAGACGCTGAACACGTCCTCTGAGACTGCCCGTTGATGGGATCTGACCGAGCGGAGCTGTTTGCCAGGATCTGTCCACAACCGGACCCGATTGGCTACGCCCTCTTGATATCAACCAAGGCCAACTTTAAGGCATTTGAAAAATTTGCTGCGTCATATGGAGGACGGAATATTTCCGATCCTTCCTTAGATTCATCACTTTCAACTCCTGACTCCTCTGTTTCTGCAGAGTTTCAGTACACTTGTACAGAGGACAATTCGTGTTATTAAAGATAAATGACGGCAGAGCTAGTCAAGATTCTTTTTATTTTCTAAAACTCTTTCTTTAAGCACTAAGGTGCATGGTTGCTACATTAAGGCCATATTCCATTGGCAGACGCACAGACCCAACCCGATCCAACGATCGACGCCAACCGTCGTCGCTAGCTTTTTGCAATTACACGCAACGATTCAATCTCGTTGGTCCTTGATTTGATTGGTTAAAATAATACTAGTGTTGCTATTATTAAAATTATAGGTTGAGTGAAAACTAGATATTTCTTAGATTGGTGGCTACACTGAACACATTCCCGCGCAATTTTACGTCAACAAAACTGAGCTGTCAGCTGTCAAATCTAGCGAGCATCAGATCTGTTAAAATTTATGCGGCCGTTTGACATTTATAGAAAGTTTGTATACTTATTGTTAATTTACATCATGAATAACTGGGCGAGCTTGAATCTCCAAACCAATTGAGTAATTCGAATATCGAAATCGAATAATCCAAAGACTAATTTATTGTAGCGAGTATGGCTATATTTCAACTGGCTCAGGCGGTCAGGACTCGCCGTAAACGAAAACACTGGGTCAAAAGTTGGCTAACTGAAGAACAGCGTAATCGCCATTGAATATGGCGGGTTTTTTTACGTTCCACACTATATCTTTGGCGTGTATTTATTCGACGAGGACTGTGTCCTCGGTGATACTCCATATATATTTTTTAAGTTTTCGCCATCTTGTAGTTGTTCAGTTGAAATCGACCAGTAGAAATAGTAGAATGAAATGAACGACCGTTTGCATGAATCAGGCGCATATTCGGCTATTTTCGTACGCTTTAAACAATCTTCGCTTGATAATGAAAGGATCGCACGACGGATAATAGAAAATTTTCCACTTTCGACCCGATCGCTCACGATCCTTAAAAACCATAGAGAATAGAGTTTGACAGCATGGCAGACGATCGGGCCAGACGCAATCTGCCAATGGAATATGGGCTTTAGTCCCGTGCAGCATCGCTTCGGGACAAGAAAGTGTGGCACTAAAATCTTTTCATTCTGACACGTTTATAGCGTTATGGAAAGCGGCCGTGCACAAACCGCGGCGGGTGGAGATGGAGAAACTCAAATCATTGGACCTAATATGTCGAGTAAATGAACATCCATTTCTCGTAAAAACAAAAACCTGTTAATACAAACCTCCACTCGGTGGATGTCCTTCTGGATCCTTCTGTCTCTCTGGATATGATCTTATTAAGATCGGACATAGTAAAAAAAAAAAAAAGTTAATACTTACCGTAAAAGATACATAATTTTCAAGATTTCTTTACGTCCTATTCACATTTTTGATTATTCTCATATTTTCATTCGTATTTATTTAATTAATTTACTGCCAGCTGAAAGATAACCTAGATAACAATCTCTTATAATACCCATGTACCTATGTATTAATGTAAATTGTAATGCCTTTAGGCAGATGAACGGTTCAAGAGGCTTGAAAAGTGATATTGTAATATTTCGCTTAGTTACTTAACTGACCTAAAATCCAGAATTGATTGAAAGCTGGCAGAATGAAGTACCAAACAGAATAGAGGAACGATTGTGGAAATAGTTGCGCTCCATAGAATTCAACCGCAAACTGTTGCGGTGCTCGGAATTATTTCTCGTTACACCCCGCGCATAGTTATTCTGGAACTCAAAAGAGCAACAGCGTACGGGAAATTCAAACAGCCGTTTGTTACAATATACCCCGATAAGGTAAATTCGTAACATCCTCACTATTCCCTACGGCCTATACGCTTGAGAAGTGACTCCTTATCAGACACCATCGGAAGATTACTTAAGACATAGAACAGATAATAAATAGAATTCCGATAGGCTATATTCAATACGCTACATTTTGACGCAGGGTTTTGAATGTGTGAGTGTCTAACGAAAATGAAACTCGCATTGTGCACGTGCAATAGTGTGTGTAATACACCAATGTTATTAAATGAGCGTCAATGCATAAACCGAGAGCATTTGACAGTATTCGACATATGACGTATTCTTGACACGTGTTAAAGTTTATCCCGAATTCTTCCTTACTTGACATCGGTTACCTGCTACTCCTTATCCGTTAAGTATTTGAGTTCCCTGGACAATACGGTTATATTTATTGTAGCCGATTATATACCGTAGATATTAATTATATATCAGTGGTAAAGACTCTATACCCACTAGGCCAGGGTTGGCAAACCTTTTTACGTACGCATGCCAAAATTTCCCAAATAATATTTTTCGACTGTCTGACGTTCCAAGCAGTTTTTCGTGGCGAAAAAAAAGTTTTTATAAAGTTTTCTAAAAAAAATAGTTTTTATGAATCCTTTTTAAAAAAAGTTTAAAAATACAGTTGAGTTGTTGATATTCTATCTTTCATTGTATTTCTAGCTGAAGGCATTTTCTTTTATTCTTTGAATATATTTTCCGTTGTTTTCAAAATTCTGATGAGATCGTGGAAGCATTTAAACCACTATTCTTTCATATTATATTCTCCATTTCTCCATCACCGAACAGTTTTCAATTTTTAGATATAATGTTTGAGGCAAAATAACAAGCAGTCATTATAATATTTGAATGACTGCCGATAATTAATTTCATAAGGCTTATTGATTGACTATTTTTATTTTTAATTCCACCTATGCAATTGTATATTTACATTAAACGTAATGATTATTCTTGAAAAGGATTTGCCTGCTATTTTTATACAATGTCATTTATATACCTAAGTGTATATTTATTTGTAAAACTCTTTTATAAAAAAACATTTATTTTATAGTGTCTATATAATAGTGATTTCTTTTCTCTTCAAAACGAAACATTCGCGTGCCATGCAAAATCATCTCGCGTGCCATAGGTTCACCATCCCTGCACTGGACGATTATTAAAATCTACCTTATAATATATTTTGGATAGAATTCAAGCATACAAACCTTTTGTTAAAAAAAAAACGCCGATGACGTCAAAATCATTGTCACGTTAACACATACAGATATTTGTTACACAAAAACTTCTCCTGAACTTCTATGATAATTTTTTTGCGTTTTTCTGTAGCTTACTTTTAATAATTAATTATGTTTCAAATCCCAGTATGAATATTGAACCAATGTTATGCCATAGCCATTACACTGCCAGGTGGTAACGTAATCTATGAAAATCCGCCATGAAATTACCCAACAACTGTCAAACACGTCGTTTTGTGGAGCAAACATTAAAATAATTAATGTTTTAGTCGAATAATAATATTTTTGCCAGGTGCTAACTCATTCTTTTAATATGGGGAACAAATTGACCCCACACCCGATTAGCTAGCTATACAAGCCACTCAGAGCTGGCGCTAGTAATTAAATGCCCAGTATTGAAATAATTATTAATGATAGTATCTATGTACAGCTAAGTGGAATTATTAACAATATTTTTAGAGTTACATATGATTTGAATAGTTTATAAAATTAAGACACAAAATTAGAAGCAAAATAATTACAAGATAAAAAGAACTTTTTATATACAACGTTTTTAAATGTTCTGTTGAATCATATAAACTTGACTTGACTAGCTTAAACGATCAAAAAAATTGTATTTGATAGAAATAATACTGAAATGTCATTTTGACACTCCATAGTGATTTTCATAGTAACGCACGTATATATTAATAATTTCCTAGCAACGAATAATAGTGGATTGGATTACGGATTTCTTACGAAATAACTTTTCATACAAAACAGAATTAACTGAAAATGGATTTAATTCTTATTGATTTCCATAGTAACGCACGTATATATTAATAATTTAGTTGCTAGGACCCCAGACACCTAGCAACCAATAATATACTTAAAGATGGCTAAAAGTATTAAAAAAATGCATTGGCATCGTGTTTTGATATATTCTAAAAGTTCAAAATGTCTAGCTAGTCGGGAAGCTAGTTAAAAATCGAATGCAAGATTTGTACCGGACAAATAAGAATACGAGCTAAGAAAAACGTTGCAATAATAAACTAAACGTTCTGGTTATAGACTAATCGAGTCTTTTACATACGTATGGGTATAGTCGGGAGCTGAATTAGGCAGGAATATCGTCCTTAATATTTATTCTTGTGAACTAAAATAAAGTCTCTAATGATTTCAGTGGTGCTCTATCTTTAGCTCTATCAATCTCGCCAAACTTGGCTTTTATTTATCATAATAATTATTACTAACATTTTGACATATAAATTAAAACTGAAGAATTGAGTACTTAGTAAAATGTTATAATTATTCATGCATTCGAGAACTTTAGCATGTGGGCGACCTACCTCTTCTGCAACGTACTTCGATGTTTTTGCTGACAGTGATCATTTCTTAATAAAATTATCATTTTCCCTTTTAATGGCTAGATAACTACAGAACTCAGCGAAAATATATTTTATCGAGCCTATCGGAGATATTTGTCTCTTTGTATAATATATATAAATTTCTAATAATTATTCTAGTTGGTAGAGTTTTACAGAAAATAAGACTTGTAAAAGAAAGCGATGTACCAAATATTGTTGATGTTAGTGCAGTCAACAATAGAAACCGGAACAATAACCAAATTAGCCTAGCGTAATTCATGCACACTAGAAGATATTCCATCTACGCATGTTCAAGGTTAAGTTGTTCAACTACAATAGTAAAAATTAATCATTCTTGTATCAAAATACACGATCGTAAACAGAATTTCAAAAATAAAGTATGCACGCTTGCACAAGAGAACCAACATATACATGTACATTTTCAATAATCATTACAGGTACATTATAGGTATTTTAACTATACAACAATACATTTTATATTATCTTTGTAACATTTTTTAAACTAACACATAAAGTTTCGTTAGCACGTAAAGAAACAAACACGATTTTACGATATTGACCCCTATTTCATGAAATTGCATGAAATTTTTTATTTTAATTAGAAAGAATGAAATTTATGTGAGCCTATTTTATTCTTCGCATGGTTCATTAAAAAATTAATGTGAAATCAAATCACTCAAAAATTTTAGGTGAGACACATAGATTATGTTAAATTTTACATACCTTAACTTTTGTTCACTTTTGATCAAAATTTATCAACTCAATAATATATAGGCAAATTATTGTCCTGGTTTGATTCTGTATATAGTAGCAACAGCCGGCTTACTTTGGTGTTATTTTTTAAATCTCTCGCTCCGTCTAACATAAGCTGCCAATTAAAATTCAATATTTTTGCACGGGAAATTCTTCAAAAGATTTTTTTTATAATATTGAGCATGGCCAATTTTTCGATATTCAATATTTTCGCCATTCAATTATTGAACGAATCTAAAAATAAAATTCTGAATGACAATTTTCATTTCAAAGTAAACGTCATCGTTGCAGAATGGGTAGAATTCATTATGAAATTCCCTGTATTTTATTTTATGGTAAAAATATCATTCTGGGGAGTGGGAAGGGTGAAATTTATTATGATGATACATCGTAAGGTCATTAAAAAACTGTTATTTCGTTTAACACAACAGTTATTTTTTCGATATCATAATAAGGGGTGATTATCAATTATCATCATCATCAGTCTTGCGATACAATGTTGGTTTAAATCACCTCCACGAAGCTTCTGGATTTAACACTAGGTCCCTGGGAGTATTAAGCTAACAGTACAAATCAAAAATAGTGCAGATAAAGGCGTGCGGCTACTGTTACCAGATGCAAACCTTTGAAAAGAGGATATCTTCATGGAATATCAATTAAAATGGAGGACTTTTAGAAAGAAAATACATTTTATACAAATGATGGCTATTAATTAGTTTACATTTAAAATAATTACAAGAAAAAAAGAACTTTTTATATAAAAGTTTTTAAATTTTCTGTTAAACTTGACTTGACTAGCTTAAATGATCAAAAAAATTTTTACTTGACATGTCATATAGATTTAAATAGTAACGCACGTATATAATAATAATTTAGTTGCTCTAGCAACCAATAATGGTGTCTTAATGATAACTTTTTATACAAAATAGAATTAACTGAAAATGAATTCAATTCTACTTAAAGATGGCTAAAAGTATTAAAAGAATGTATTGGCATCGTATTCTGATATATTCTAAAAGTTTCAAATGTCTAGCTAGTCGGGAAGTTAGTTAAAAATCGATTGCAAGATTTGTACCGGACAAATAAGAATACGATCTAAGAAAAACGTTGTAATAAGGCCGTTTAATATTCGAAAATTAAAAAATCAGAAAATATTAGAAGGGAATGAACTTGAAATAATAATTTAATCGTAAAATATAATATTAATCCCAATAAATTATTTTGCCAAATATATTGTGCCTTGTACCTACCATTTATCACTACCTGTAAAAAGTACTTGTTACGCATTGTTGTTACGAAATAGTTGAACTTTAATAATATGTGTAATACAAATGAAATATTTAACAACTTGTTGTAAGTATAATTGAGAAATATTCGCAATTATTAAGATCATCTGCGTTTCTGGAAAATCTTATCGTATCACACAAACGTTTGAAGATTTTCCTTGAAGTTACGACGATCGGTAGTCGGAAGTCTGCAAAAGTCATAAATCTCAGTAAATCCAGATTGTTTGTTGTTTAACTAAGAACAAGGTAAAAAAAGAAATTTAATTTCAAAATAATAATAAAAAATTAAGATAAAAAACACTTTTCTTAAATTTGAAATTGAAAAAAATTAGATGTTATTTTCAATGTGTGTTTATTACAGAATACATACTAGATAACTTGTGCAAATAATAAGCCCGGTGGCCGCGCGGCTTAAGCGTTGGACGATCATGTCGTGGGTCCCAGTTTTAAATCCTGGGTCTGGCAAGTACACATATTGTTTTTCAATTTGTGTATGAGTCAGGGTATGGACCTAATAGGTTAAGCAAGTGGCTGACATCCATTTCTCGTAAAAACAAAATCTGTTAATACAAACCTCTACGCTGTGGAGGCCCATATGATCCTATTAAGATCGGACATGGTCGGGGAAAAAAATATGTAAAAAAAACTCTATTAATATAACTTCAACTTTATGGATACTCATACAATACGAGTAGAAAAAAATGGTACATACCTAATAAATAATTTAATTAACATACTATTATAAGGTATTGTCAAGTTGAATAACTTTATTGTTTTCAAAATTATGTAGTTGAAAAAGGGATGTTGTATGGTATCGAAACACTTTGAACAAGGGTACCTACCCAATATATTATATTTTAGTATATCATATTATTACCCCTCCCCTCACTATTACACGGTCTGGGTTACATTGAACTTTTAATACAAAAGGGCACATCAGCTGACCCGACAGACAGCTGCGAAAAGACTGCAAAACATTGGTTCTCCAATTTTAAATTAGGTGGGTACTACAAAATATTATTATATTTAATATAAGTTGTAATCATATACAATTAATAGCCATTGAGCAGTACATATATAGTTTATAGCAATAATATTTTATAAAATGGCGTATTGATGCATGGTGACTTTTTTATAAACAACATTTTTATTTTTAACATTTGAATTTTAGATAGTATCCACGAAAATATTGTTAATATTTTATTGTAGTTTGTGTATTTGGTTACTGTTTTATATACACTAATAAATTAACGTACTCTGCTGTTTCACAGTATATATTTACACTATAAGGTGAATATTTTGGTTCGGGTACTAGTCAAATGTCATATTTATTATTCTAAATGGTTATATATGAAATATTTTCCTAATATTATGACGCATTTGTAATTAACAAACACAAGGATTCGGGAATGATCATAACAATAACGCGATATAAAAGTGTGCTTTTTAACAGATGCGGACGATAATAGTGTCAACTTTGCTACAAAATAATCCGTAATGCAGTATGACATGTAGCTAATTAAATCGATTGACCATTAGTTTTTTTTAAGTCTCATTTATTTATCGTTATGTAGCGAAGGATTTCTTCAACGACTTCGCAGTCGATTTTAAGAAGACTTTCATAAACGTCAATATAAAATTATTCTATGCAATGGGTATAATACTTCAATAGCTACCCGGAACATCTCCCAGTCGGAGCAAATGTGGCGTGGTGTGAGATTTGCTATTTGCTAATAAAAAAAAATAATAACACCCACGGTGGCCGCGCGGTTTAAGCGTTGGACTATAAAGCCGTGGGTCCCAGGTTCGAATCTTGGGTCTGGCAAGTACACATATTGTTTTTCAATTTTTGTGTGTCAGGGTATGGACCTAATAGGTTGAGCAAGTGGCTGACTTCCATTTCTCGTAAAAAAACATAATCTGTCAATACAAACCTCCACTCCGTGGAGACCCATATGATTATATCAGGATTACTGATTAGGTTACTGTAAAAAAATTATTTGTTAATAAGTTATGAACGATGAGCTTGCCCACTTCACATGCATTATTGTTAGATTGTAATTCTTAGATCTATTCTGGCCAAAACACTTAATATAAATTCATAATAAGTAGACAGAGAAAATACATTTAAAATATTTTCAGGGCACTCAAATTGTTCCGATAGGTTTTTAAATTCGTAGCCATTATTAACCCAATGCTTACGGGCCGTACAAAATTGTGTTTTTGCTAATTGCTTTTCAAATGCAAATTAACACGTTAATTAAAAAAATAATTAAAAGAGCCCGTAAACATTGGGTTAACAAAACACGTTTTAAAAATGACAGCATATTATGAAACCTTCTGTTATTTCTTTCAATCTTGTATATTATATTGATTGGATAACAAAATTTAATTTTGAATTTGGTATGGATACATAAACATATAAACACAATGGGAAAATATCCCTAAATGTAATACTGTTTCATAATTATGTACAGTTGAAAGACCAAT
This sequence comes from Rhyacophila brunnea, assembly GCF_057557595.1. Lineage (NCBI taxonomy): Eukaryota > Metazoa > Arthropoda > Insecta > Trichoptera > Rhyacophilidae > Rhyacophila > Rhyacophila brunnea. The sequence goes on along the minus strand of NW_028232751.1, from coordinate 9,531,474 downwards.
GCATTATATTGTATATTGTAAGACATGCACCCTCCCCTTTGTAATGCAGTAGATAGGCAACACAGGCCACGCAAGTTTGGGAAGCCATGCGTTAACAAAAGCTGGCACGAGTATGGGTTTTTTTATGATTTTTGCCTATTCTATTAGTAATTTGTACCAACTCCAGTACGATATTACAATTTTTTATTCAAATATATGCTCATGCACTGGCAACAGAACTGTATATGGATTCGTAATACGAAAAACAAAATCATTAAAAATGTTTGACAAGAAATGATTACTGCCAATAAAAATAAATAAATGTTCATTGCAGTTAATTGGAAATGGGTTATATTTATATTATTATTACACAACTTCACTCTCATGGGATGATCGTGTTCACTGTAGATTACAGAAGTCTGCGGAATCAGGTTTCTCCAACCTTTCCTATACGCTGTAATTCGGCTGAATTTCTTTACCTGATCATTCTCTCATATCTATTTTATCTGAACCGATATCCATATAATCAACAGTATGCATATAATAGAGCTTTATAGCTGAAAGTCTGGAAGTCACATTTTCAATATTTTGTAAGAGAGTAGTTTTAAAATAGTTAATCTAATATAGTTAAAATACTCACTCGCGTTCGGACTTAAAACTCCGTATGTTGGACTTCCGCACTTTTACAATAAATTAATCTGTTTCCTATATATTAAAGCAAAAATAACTTAAATTGGACATCCACTCTTTCTTTCTAAACACTCGTTCTAAAGTATGTATAAATGGACTACTGTCGTTTTGGAAGTAAGTATTATGAAATACCATGTAACATTGGACTCCCAAATTTTCTGCATAAAGAGAATGAGAATACACATTTAAATATGCAACTCTCAAATGATAAAAATGTGACTTCCCCACTTTCAGCTCTAAGGCACAAAACTGTTGATGCAGTGCTTCTCCAGTATCGAGACGTTAGTCCTATGTTTCGTCCAAGACACCATTATATTTGACATATTACCTTCACTTGCATAGGTATATTCTATTATTATATAGGCATGTACGAAAAAAAATAAGAAATAAATATACATAATAATGATATATTTTATAATTTGGAACACTTCATAAATATACATATTAGAAAAAATATTTTAGAAAAATATAAGTAAGCTGTATCCATCGGAGTTTGGCCAATCTATTTTACCAATTATGCACTATGTGCCATACTAATAATACCGGTCAAAATGTATTAGTTTTCTTAAATTCCATTAATAGTGTTGAACATTTATCGGAAAAGAATTGTTCATGAATCTTAGCGTGATTAGCGTGGTGCAAATAGCTATATTGGTAAATCAAATCAATCAGTATATGATAGATTATTCAGACTCGAGTTCCGAGTTTATGGTATGTATGCTTCTGTGGTGTTCCAAATTATGTAAGTATATTCAATAACGAATACTACATTCTTAAATATGGTGTACCTAACATTCTTCGTATTAAAATTTGTTAATTAAAAATAATATGACAAATTCTTAAATAACAAGTAAATACAACGAAAAAACAACACTAAAATCTGTCTCGCAACATCTAAGCTAACTCATTCTTGCGGCATCAAGACAGTGTATCTGTAACATAAAAACTCGCTGCTTCAAATACTCACCCGGATGACACTCATCTGTTTTTACCTATCGACTGACTAGGTAAAACATTCTGAATTATAAATGGTGAAAATTAAAAAAAAAACTTTACTTCTAATGGCAGGACTTTTCAAGAGTGAAACATAAAAAGGCGTAAGTGACAATAATTAGAAATTTTATAAAAGAGAAATTTAAAACAATTGTATATTTATTTTTATACTAAGAAGAAATAAATATTTTTTATCCATGTTCGATGATAAGAAGATTATAATAAGGTGGATGTTGTATTGACAGATTGTTTTTTTTACAATAAATTTATATTAGCCATTTTCTCTACCTATTAAGTCCAAGCACAGATTAAAAAACAACATGTGAATTTTCCAAACGCGAGATTCAAGTCCGTGATCTACAATTATTAACAGCATACTTTAGTGAAACGGCAAATAATTTTCAACTATATGACGCATGTTGAATTTTTATGACAAATTATGGTTTGTTATGCCGAGTTCACACTGGCAACATGTCGCGCGATAACCTCGTTAAATTTGACGATAATTATCATACTTATCGTACAATTTGACAAGGTTGTCGCGCAATATGTTGCCAGTGTGGACCCGGCATTATGCACGCGTCGTTAGCACAATCTTTGCGTCGCGTAGTCACGATCGTTTTAGACCGTGCCCCAGCTGAAGTATAGCTTTAACCGTTTAGTGACTAATTTTCTCTATGATATCCCTGACCATCTCTCGGTCTAGCACACTAAATATTACTTATGACCAAATATATTGTATAATACTAAGGTTCAGGCAGTAATATTATGGGAGATAAAAAAAATTTAAATAATTTCAATGTGACGATCACCTTTCGTTATCAATCCAATGAACATTTTTTTGTTTGATGCATTTCTATCTTCCTGCCAACTGCGGTCGTTACGACAAACAAAACATTTTCCGGGTATTTATGTTAATTTTGCTCTCACGGTATCAACCCTATACAATACAATTTATTCAAATAATCTATGTACGTTGGTACATTACTTACATAGATAATAGGTACTACATTTCAAGAATGCCATTAATCATTAAAATATTTTTATTTGACTAAACTTGTAAAATTTTTAACAGCACAACCGCTTGTATGATTGGCTATATCTCATAATGTTAGAACTAAATGTTGTGATCGAGAAATTCCGTCTTGACGATTCTCGAGAAATAATCGAAAAAGGCTTATTTCAAATTTCGAAGTATTATGTTTCAAAAATTACGATAATTCTGAAAGAAATTTGATATCTCAACTTTAATTCTGGAATGGAATTTCTTAAATTTGCTGGTTATTTTTTTTTTTTTGCTGAAAGAACTAAAAAAAGTTCTCGGCTTTCAATCTGAAAGGAACTTCTTAAATTATTCGTTTTTTTTCTGGAACATGGTAAATATATATTATTATGTATATGAAGTATTATTATATAGCTTTAAATATCTCAACTGTAGACAGGAAAAAGGTCGTAATCCTCAGTTTCTAAATAGGTTTTATTGCATAATAATGTTGTACACGACTAAATACACGTTTTTTCCCAAAGGATGTAAGCTGCATATGACAATTTATTATCTAAATTTAGCTAACAATTTTGAAAAAAGAAAGAAGTGACGTGGCAAAAACGACTTAACACATCATTTTTGTTGTTGTTTTTTTTAACTAAATAATGAATATAAAATTACGGGTATTAAAACCAAATTATTAATTATCATGCACTTCAAGGTTATGTCTATTTTGTATTTTAATTTTGACGGAAAACCATAACAAAAACGTTTTTGTGCCTCATGTAAAATTTAATTTGTGTGGATTGCTACATTCAACTTGATACGGAGTGTCTGAAACACACGACCGTACTCGGTTAAAACCAAATGCCGCCTATTCGACGTTTGAATTCTCCATTCTGAGATTCAAGCAGCCTTTTAGCTCGCATAGAGTAAACAGGAATAGATGGACCTGGCTCAACCACTTGCTGTAGGTGCATCAATAAAATTTTAACCTGGCTTGCCTATTTTTCAAGACTACTGGATTCCGGAATTCTGTAAGGCTCTCCATAGAGTGTATATGGCGGAGCTACGGAACGTTGGCATGACCCGGAGACTGGCGAGCGAGGGGAATTCTTGGAGACGCCGTGTGGTGTTCATATGCTCCAACTGAGAGATAGACACTGGCGAAGAAGGAATAGAAAATATAATATGTACCGATCTATTATTATTTGAAATAATTATCACTTTAAGGGTATACAGACGACGAACGATAGTCCTCCTAGATGGTAAAACCAGATTAAAGAGTCCTCCAAAATTTCAGCACCACGATAAACAGAATCGAATCGTACTAAAATTCTCCAACGAAGTTAGGCTATAAGTTAAACGCGCAATTAATGAAAAAATATCAGGTATAATAATTTTGATTGGGGACGACGGTATAGGTACATAGGCACCTATATCTACAAACAGTCAGGTCGATTAAGGCAAGTCTGCGTTAGTAAATGGGTACATACAAACCCCCTCCTACCTCAACGTAATCTGATATTATAAAAGCATTATTAGCCACACTGTTGTATTACGGTTTGGTTATCATTCAGAGTATTTTCATAATACAATCTTAAACATTTCGTCATTCTAAAAAATTTAAGCGTCTGACAATTTTATTTTAATTTAATAAGGGTGGTTTCTTAATTCTAAATAAATATTCATTTTTTTCGTTAAAAATTATTATTAAGGAATATTATTATATTCATATATTTATTCTATTTCGATTTGTATTGAACAAACTTACACAGAATAAGCATCGATCCAACACCTTAGGAATCTTCAATTATTTGCAAAAATTAAACATAGATTGGTAGCTCAATGGATAAAACCACTCACCTGGAAAGTGAAAGGCGTTTCTATATTGTATTCAACAACCGACTTCTATGTTCTTCTCATGTTTGTCAATCAAATCGCTTAGGATGTTGACATATTCCACCTGCGTCAGGATGAGTATAGGTGGGCGTTGTTTTATAAATTCTTAAAGTAGAGTCCACTTAGCTCATTCGGTGTGCTACTTTCTTTCGACCATGTCCGATCCTAACAGGATCATATGGGCCTCTACAGAGTGGAAGTTTGTATTGACAGATTTTTTGTTTTTACGAGAAATGGATGTCAGCCACTTGCTCAACCTATTAGGTCCATACTCTGACTCATACACAAATTGAAAACAATATGTGTTTTTGTCAGACCCAGGACTCGAACCCAAGACCCACGACGCAATAGGCCAACGCTTAAGCCGCGCGGCCATCGGTGTGCTTACATGATATATATTTTTTTATAATTTTTGTTCCTTTTATATTATACTGCATACTATATTTCTTTCTTATTTACACCGTTCAAATAACATTGTTTTGCTTTTAAATGTCATGTTGTGAACGTCTTAAATTTATAATTTGTAATTTTCACTGTATATTTTAAAAAAAATGAATATAATATATTTACATAATTTACATAATATTATATAATAGTATGTATAAAGTAGTGTCTAAAATTCAAATCCACAGTGATGGAATGTCTTGTCGAATGCATATTCATACTGCTTATTTTAATAATTGGTTTTTATATTCAAAGTTTAATTGAACATGTTTATTTTTAATATTCTGAAAGTCATTTAATTTAATTAAATAATACTAAAAATTATCATTCTTTTTGTATATTCTTAGAAGTTATAGGCATTCATCTAAAATATAAATTTTATTGATTTTTTATTCTCCTTAACAATTGAGAATGTGGCAGTTGGATCTGTCTGCCTCTGAGGTATTGATATTAAGTAGACATGAGAAAACATCCGAGGGCGAATTGTTTTAAACAAAATAAGGATGTATATAATCTTGTAAGATCTTGGCTCAACAGTTTTAAAGCCAATATTACACGATGGGCTCATTGTGTTATTAATAGAATGACGGATAATCTTGCGTCTACTGTTAAATCCAAAAGATACTAAATAAATAAATACTCGCGCTGCGGTACCTCGGTTACACGTAGGTACCTATATTGTTAACCGTGTAACAATATTCTCCGTGGGCGGTTATATCAGAAATAAATGGCCGTACAGTATTAAAATCGCGTTGTTATTTATACTAGCAAATTTACAGATTACAAATATGAGTTTTCGAAAATTTAAAAAAAAGTTTTAAAAATAGTTAAAAAAAAAAAAAAAACTACACCAGCCCTGGTTATTATTATTACTGTCCACCAAGAATTATAGTCAGTTAACACTATTAAAGACACCAATGATAAGCGTTGTTGCAAAGTTTTTGTGTGCAATAATAGTTTAGCAGTTAATACCATTATGCCGTATCCACACTCTTGCTGAGTCGAATGTATCAAGGTAAGTCTCACCGAGCGTATAGATAAAACGTATCGTTGAAATATTCCACGAACAAAGCGATCTTAATACTATATGGCCATCTATTTCCGGTACAACATCCCACGGTGCAGATACGCGCAAAGGGTGGCTGCCGCCCGGGTACCAGCTCGAAATTGCCGCCCTTCCAAATAAAAACTTTTTTTATTGGAAATTTGACATAAACCAAAGGAAAGTTGACACAATTATTTGATTGTCATTAAAATATGAACTTATTAAATAATATAAAGCATCTGAAATTGATAGATGTAAATCTTTCAGTGACAAAAAAAATGCGCCGCGGCCAACTTTTTTCATCATATTATAGTTAATTTTATGTGATTGAATTACATAATAACAATAATATCATTTTTTTTAAATGTCAGAGTTTTGCCGCCCCCTGAATTTTACCACCCGGGTGTTTCGTGAATTGGGATAAGGCAAATTAAATACCTACGTAAAGTTTTCAATAGAGTACGCAAATTAAGGATTATAATAGGAATACGAATTGAGTACCTAGAATTCGTGGAGTTAATAAAATGAATGTTTACCTACTTTAAAAAATATTTGTGTGTATCCATTATAAATATTGTACATAATTGAAGTAAATAATGACTAAACATAAATTTTTAAACTAAAAATAATATGGGACGACTTTTTCAGTATACAAAGCCGACGTGGTACTGAATTGCGAATTACGGTGGTAGGGCTAGGTACATTGATATACTACTAGATGAGCAGTTCCCATACAAGTGTCATTTTAAAAATGTACCACAAAAGATATAACGAATATCGTCTTATAATATTTCCTTGTAGGTATAATGCGTTAAGACCGTTAACATGGATTCCCGAATTTCACCCGTATTGCCCTGGCTGTAAAACTAAATTTGCGTTCTTGGAATAGTGAACCTAAGGGTGGCTGCAACGCAAAACAGACAGAGCAAGTCGTCATGCGCTGACTATTAGTTAGAGTAAGATGCAAGCTAGACCGGGCTTACTCAGTAAGTTTTAACAAAGGCCGAGTCGCTGAAAATCGGGCGTCATTTTAAGAAGCATATGATTCATCCAGTAGTATATCAATGGCTAGGTATTGATTATTTTCCAATGCAATACGGTAACCTGATTTCATAAATATTGGTCAATTATTATCATTTATTTCAATATACAACAATCACCATTTTCGTTACAAGTTTCATGGCATGCACTAAATATATAGTGGGTCTTGTCTGAGTATCCCTCAACTTTATACACGGTGACTTTACCAACTTAGCTACCGTGGATGCTACTTATAGACAGATACATAAGATTTAATTCAATGTAGTGAGTTGTAAAAACCAGTTAGTAAAATTCTTAACTTTGCGTTCAAATTTGATAAAATTATTCTCACTGTATTAGTATAAGCCTCTGTAATGTCAAGTTGACTGTCAGATTATAAAATGTTCCTTTATCGTTGTATGAAGTCGTAGTAATGTTCCGTAATCATAAAAACTTCCCATTTATAACTTAACATAAGTACTTCGAATACAAGGAACATTAATTATTTATATAGTATATTGCTTTCATAAAACAAAGTTACCAAGGAGATCTCAGGTATATTAATAAATTATATTTTGTCACCTTAATACTTCAACTATATAACTTCGGTTTTGACATTGTTGGCAAATTGAATTCGTTACGAACTTAGACGCAGTGTAATTGCGAACCTTGTCATTATTGCTAAAGTTTACCTGTGTATCCCCGATAACTAACATACAAATAATGGGCAACATTAATTTATTGTGTCTTCTCCCAAAGTGCAACTAAAAAACTAACGTGCCATTGGTAATACCAATAATTGGGAGAGCAAAAACTGTCTTTTACCTCGTTTCGTTAAAATTGATATATTTCACCTATGTGAGAATGAGTTTAGTTGGACTTTGTTTCATAAAGTCTTTACACTCTCATTACTGTAATGTCAACTTAGGTTACCCTGACCAATAAACTGCAAATAATCCAGTTAATATGCACTTCGTCATCTTTACATTTCAGCTCTTTCTATAATCATCTAATTAATATGCTATTATTGGCGGCTCTCGTGGTACAGTGGGTAAGGCGCTGGCCTTCCACTCGAGAGTTCTGGGTTCGATTCCCGGTCATGACAAAAACATTTATGTGTTTTTCTCAAAGCCTGAGTGTTTGTGATTGTTCAAAATTACTAACAACCACCTTGTACGAAAAAGCAAGGACATGGTTATTAATAATTCTATATAAAAAAAAAATGCTATTATTTTCAAAATCGATAGCAGTATCCAGTAAATACGTAGTATTATATTATAATTTATAGATATCTGTTATACTTAATTTACCTGTTGGCTGTAACAATATACAGAAATACTAAGTTTGATGCCTTTTTGATAAAAGTTATTATACAAAAACTATTATGGTTTGGTTTAGGCAAGGTTTAATTTATTTTTAAAAACTTACCAATACCATTTTTGTAAATTGTAGTCTCAGTGCAATAAAAACCAATACGTATGACTAACAAAATTTAATGTGCATTATTTATGGCGGATCTTTTCAAAGTCAAATTCAAATTTATTTATTACCGTGAACATTACAAATTACAAATTTAAGACGTTCACAACATGAAATTTAAAAACAAAGAAACTGTGTAAAGAAGAAATAAATGTATACAGTACATATCACAAAAACAGTATGAAATGTAAAGCAAAAGGTACGAAATTATAAAAACAAAACATAAATTATAGCATGGAAGCACACCAAATGAGCTAAGTGGACCCTATTTTAAGAATTTATAAAACAACGTCCACCTATACGCATCCTCACGTAGGTGGAATATATCAACATCCGAAGCGATTAAGCGTTGGACAGAGTTATTGCCCTCCCAATTGGCAACACCAATGGTAGATTAGTTCTGCTCCTCGGGAGAACAAACAACTGATGGTCCCGATTTCTTAGATAGTTATCAGGGACGCACAAGTCAATACTACCAATAATGGCAGAGTTCTCATTTACACCACGTATAAGTCGAAAAACATACGTGGCCAGATATTGATATCTTCTAGCATTTCAACTACAGTATGTAAGCATACCTAAAAGAAAGTCACTTCTTAACAGCCTACCTCCATCTCTCGCTACTAAATGAATATATTTAATAACAGCATATACAAAGTTACCGGGTTGTAGTATTCATGAGATAGTAATATAATACCTATACTATTTTTTGTCACGTTCCTTAGCCAAGTCACTTCATAAAACTATGTACAAGGTAGAACGTCGACAAAAGTAATTTATTTATCAAAAAGTTTTGATTTTCAAATGCGCAATATTTTAAATTATTATTTCTGTAGTAACATAGAATTTCCATGAATTTGTGTGTGGTAATATTATTTTATACTGTACTGCGAAACTGTATCGTTTGATAAAATACATATTATTGTTATGTAACTGAAGTATCAAAGTTGAAGCAAGCCAACCCTTGTTTTAATTAATACGGAATGCACATATGCAGTTCCAACTTCAAAGAATTTGTTTCGTTCCAATGGGGCGGAGTTATCTATTTACAAACAATATTAATTTTCCCTTTCATCGTACAACGCAGCGAGACGAATGTTGTTTTTACTTTATGCAAATAAAAGAGAAATTCTTTTGTCGTACGTTTCAACATTATATCACAGGAAAAATAAACACTATAATATGCACTGGTCAGTATATGATAAAAAATGAATGACTTTTTTTATTTCCCCATTTCACGTCCTTTCTTTTAATGTTTTCATGTTTCTATCATGTGACGTTTGTAAGAATATCTTCATTAAAGTGAATACTCCACCTACCAGAGGCACATTGCAAAAAATACGAAGCTTGATATTTGAGACATTTTTTGAGAATCTACATTTTAAAGTGTTTTAATTAATAAACACATAATGGTTTTGAAAATAAGTTATAATGGGTGTCTCCACGTAAACGTCAGTTGAATTACTAAAAACATACGTATCCAAAACCATTAAAAATACATATGTTTTTTTTATTTAAATTCAAAGATAAAAACAAAAACAATTAAAAAAAGCGTTACAACAAAATGTAAATTCGTTAAAGGATTCTATCGTATTATTTTATAGTCATGTGTATTATTTAAATTTAGTTTAGGTTATTTACTAGAGGAAAAGATTTTTTGATAAATTCTTTTTATTTATATTAAATCTAATTTCGGTATGATCACCATATTAAAACTCAATTAAATAAAAAGTAAAAAGGCGCGAAAGAATGCGATAATGGCTAGAGAAAGGCAGATGCTAGACGATATTATGTGTTACTGGAGGCGGATGCTGAAAATCTAGTGTAGGCCAAACATTCCAACGACTTCATAATTTGAGCATACATAATTCTGAAAACACTCATGAGAAAATATAGCATTATTTATAAAAAAATCTTTTTTGAAAAAAGTAAGACACCCGGCAGGAAACATGAGTGTGTCATAATTATGTGTGTTCAATAATTAGAATGGTACATTCTTAAAATCCTGTGAATTATTCGTTGAATTAAAGAAACAGTCAATTAAGACTTCACAATTGAAGAATTCTAAATCGGAGATATAGTCTAATTCACTAAACTCTTAGTTTTATAGTTATATAGTCAGCAGGGAAGATGACAACCTGGAAAAGCTCATGATCTTTATTAGGGTCGAAGGTCAAAAGGGGCTATGAAAAGCTCCATTCAAATTGATATGCCAAATCAAGGTGCCATAGGTTTCAGATTGATGGATGTAGGTGGAGAAAATTCCTAAAAAAGGCTGTCAGGCGGCTAAATCATCTGGGACATGATCCTCAATCATGAGATCCTTGCGAAGAATAATCGACTTCTTAAAATAACCATATAAGGTTATTGTTTAATAAAAAGCTTGCTCCTGTCAAATATTAAATACCATAGATCACACCTAACCAAAACTGGCAACTTCAGCTCGTTTTAAATTAAAAAAAAAAACTATATCATTTATCTCAAATATTATTTCGAATAATTTTATCTAATGGGTATCTGCAATATTATTGACAGTGTATCTAGTGACAATATTCATGTTTATTAATAAATTTGCCACTCCACCCTACCCATGAAAGGGGTCACTCGCTCAAACCGGATGTTCAATCGCGGATAGTTTTTATTTGTCCTTTTTGTGTTAAAACGGAGATCCGTCGATGTGGTGCTTCTTCCTTCAATCGATGTCCGCCGGTGTCACTGACAATATTGGATTTCCACTCGGTTTCAATTTACAATTGCGGACTTCGGTATGAATCAAACGCCGCGCTTGGACATGTCGCCATTTGAATCGAGGCGACTTAATGTCGCAAAGCAGGACATCTCCACAAAAAAATGTGTCATCAATTATTTATGAATGTGTGTAGGTCAGTGGTTAAGACTACCTCAATAATATTGATCCAGTAGTTAATTGTCTGATTAGTGATAACTTGCTCTAGCATAGTGGTTCCCAAAGTTGACTGGGCCCCGACCCATCTAACAAAAATTTCCAATCTTGGGACCCACCTCTTAGCTGTCTTAGAGAAAAGAGGGTATAAATATTAGTAATGCTCAGATTCCCTAGTGGAACTACTTAATGCTGTCTTATTTGTTCTAATTGAAATAAAATAAAAATATTTTTTATAAGTGTTAAAGTGTTACCAATATGAATGAAAGACTGTTGAAATAAGAAACACAACTTAAATAAAAAAAAATATTACTTAAATACCTACACCTGCAAGGTTTTTTTACAAAGTTATTTCAATGGGAAGGATGGATTTGTTTCTTATTTTTCTTCATTACAGTTTTAGCATCAACTTCAACTTTAGTTACTTTTAATCGCAGTGAGTTTGATATATGCTATTTATTTCGGTATTTAGTTTTAATGTTAACCATAGCCGAAAATCCGACCTCACATAGATATGAGGTAGTAAAGAGGAGGAAGATTTTCATAGCTGCATTGAACAGGCAAGGATAATTATCAGCAACTGAGAGGCAGAATTTCGTTAACTGTTTACGATTGAAACTATTTTTCAGTGACGTATCTTCTGATAAATCAATGAGTTCTTCACTTGCTTTTGTTGACATACTAGTTGGTAAGTCGTCTTGAAATGGGTTACAAATCCAACGCAACGAATCAAGCCATCTGTAGTGAGTGCATTGGCAATTCAAATTATTATTATTTTATCACAATATTTTCCGTAACTTAAGTTTATTTCAATTTTTAAGAATTATAAATAGCTGAATGAAATATCAAATTTATCACTTTCTATTTTTTTAAATTCATGTATACCTACAGTGGCGAGGGCCCACTCAATATTCGCTCGCGACCCATAGTTTGGGAAACCATGCTCTAGGATCATTTAAAGATAATTATTAATATCTAATTACTTTATTATATGGTTTTATAATATATTATCAAAGTTCTATTGCAAGAAAAACTTATATTTTATTTAAATAAAAAAATGTTTTTGAACTATTGATGATTTCACTAAACTATGTATATCTATCAGTGGCGAAGGGTGACTGAAACAGGTAGGCTATGGAGAAAGCACACTTGTTAGATGTATTTACGGGAAATAAGAAGATAATCCGACATAACTATTGATGAATAGGTAGGTACACAAAAACCGATGAAATTTCAAAAGCTCACTGATGGTATAAAATTAAACAATTAATTGGAATTGTGTATTTTATTAAATATAAACGCAAGAAACGCTCAAGATTTATTGAAAATATCCGTTGTTGTGAATCTGTTGTATAACAATTTATAATTTAACCCGTAAACTAGACATTTTAAAATACTTCTATATTTAAAACACAGACTTAGATACAATATCAGATTTCAACTTCAACATAATTGGCTGAATAAATTGTCTTAGTCTATGAATAAACTAACTGACAAATAAAAATCACGAGATAAATTATTTATTATTTTTAACAACAATCAATATTTATATGTGATTGAATCTCTAGAAATTATTTTTTTTAATTATCTTATAAATTATTTTGAATAAATGTGTACTTACGTAAAATGTAAGTGCTCCTTAAATAGCTTACCAATTTATATGGGCCGCCGCAGACGTCTTGAAATTATGAGAAACAAACTTCATATAAAAAAAGTTTTCGATTCACGCGAACGTAATCCATACAATATGTGAAGCGAAACGAGATGTCGCTTATTTTTTAAACCTTCGAGACATGCCATAAATGGTGCATATTGAAATAGTAGAAAAGATCGTAAAATTATTATGACAATTATACGATAGATGTCGTTGGGCATATTGAATATATTATTAAGTGATTATATTATTTAATATGTCAATATAAAATTAAAAAATATTTTTCTTAAGAAGGTAGGCTTTAAATAATCGCGTAGTATGGAGTCTTCGCCACTGATATCTATAGGTCGAGTGGTAAAATGTCCACAAATATCGTAGGTCTCGGATGTCAATCCCTGGTCTGGAAAATACAAATGTTATTTTTCATTGTATGTTTAGCTTAGAACCAGAGCATATAAATATAGAAATTTAGACGCAGAGGTTGGGCAAAGTGGCTAACATACTCTTCGTGTAAATAATCTGTTAAGAAACCTCTTCGTGACACAGTTAGGATCTACATCTGATTGTAGAACCAATGAAAAAAATGAGATCGTAATGATTGGTCAAACACTTTTTAATTAAACTATGTTTTATCTAAATACCTAACGTATTTTTTTAAAATGCAAAGATCCTGACGCCGTGTGTAAATCAATAATAATACCTATTTTAAAATCTGCATTAAAAATTATAAAATATTTACGGAATTTGAAACTACACAAGAGTTGTTAGGAAATTTACGGTGTATTTAATTATTACTCATGTTTAATGTTTAATTCATAATACAATATAACGCATAGAATGCCATGCTTGTAGGTTCAAGTATTTTATTTTCTATAAATAATATTGAAATAATGTTGATTCTCGTTTCCTTTCCATTTTTCTACAGAATTTTCCAGATTCTTTCGAGAGATTCGAGAGATTATTAAAAAAGTGAGATTCGGACAAAATAATAATTAATATTTAATATTATTTTGTTAATTCACGGCATTATTGCTAGTAAAAATGGTGGAGAGGAGCTAAAATGCTTTGATCTACTATTATCCATTTAATAATATAAGCGAACGCATAATTTTTTTAGTAATTGAATTGACGTTTACGTGTTATCACTAAGTTATATTATTTTTTACTATTATTATCTCAGTAAAGACTGAATCCATGACTGGCAGTCTATACCAACGATAATAATATTATGTCATAGGATTGTCCAAACGATCAACATTCGAAGAATTTTAATCCAAAATTCGGATTTGACAGCGCCTACTAAATGGTCATCCGTTAAACTCAAAATAAATATCACTAACAACGGAAGGTACAGAAGATTATATAGTTAATAATATCCCCCGGTTGGCTGATGTGACTTTTTCTGATATAGTATATCAGTTTATTGTGTGTTTAACATTTCGCCACCATATATAATATATATTATAATATATGTAACATATATATAAGGCGGCTCTCATGGTGCAGTGTGTAAGGCTCTCGCCTTCCATCCGCGAGCTCTGGGCTCAATTCCCGGTGAGGACACGATATATTTATGTTATTTCTCAAAGCCTGGGTGTTTGTGATTGTTAACAACCACCTTGTACAAAAAACAAGTACATGGTTATTACTAATATATAAAAAGAAAACATATATACATATTGATAACTAATTAAAACTAAGTTTACAATCCCATTATAAAAACTATTGTTTAAAGAAAAAAAAAATCGAAGCAATGGATATTATCTTTTATTCCTGTAAAAATATATTCTAGTGGATACATATACAATTTTTTATATATTATTATATAAAATAATTAAAAAATGCAATAAAATGTTTCCAAATTCCTTACCAGTAGTGATGTTATGAAAGAATAAAATCATATTAAAAGGTTTTTCGCACGTATACGGAATGTTTTGTTATTAGAGTCGCTTGTCGTTTGCTGTCCGTTTATTTTTCTTCAATGCATTACTAGGAGGACACGAAGAAATAATATTAGTTACCTAGCTATGTGCAGTGTCGAGCGCAAGCAAGTATTTTCCGAACGCCCGAGAATGGTCGGAATTTTCTTGTGTAATGTCATCGACGAAGTATTTATGCATTAAGACTTCACAGGCGACACTTAACAATATCTCGCGCTTTCGAGACATAACTTATATTAATTTCAATGACAAAATGAAAACTGACATAACTAAATAAACCAAAAGAAGGTCGTGTGCATGGCCACCATGCGCGACAGAATTAAAGTTTATTTTCTATGAGTTGAGAAGAAGACACCCACGGTAGCCGCTCGGCTTAAGCGTTGGACTATCACGCCGTGGGTCTCAAGTT
The DNA here is from genome assembly GCF_057557595.1 of Rhyacophila brunnea. Classification (NCBI taxonomy): domain Eukaryota; kingdom Metazoa; phylum Arthropoda; class Insecta; order Trichoptera; family Rhyacophilidae; genus Rhyacophila; species Rhyacophila brunnea. The sequence continues at coordinate 9,516,032 of NW_028232751.1, read as the reverse complement.
CGAATCCTGGGTCTGGCAAGTACACATATTATTTTTCAATTTGTGTGTGAGTCAGGGTATGGACCTAATAGGTTGAGCAAGTGACTGACATCCATTTCTCGCAAAAACAAAATCTGTTAATACAAACCTCTACCCTGTGGAGGCCCATATGATCCTATTAGGATCGGACATGGTCGAAAGACAAAGGAGTTGTGAAGTGGCAATGAAGTGGACGTGAAGATCTCTTTACATAGCTTTGTTTGACCGTATTGTTTTAGTTTTATTTTTTGTATTTATTGACATTGGCTTAGTGACACTTTTTATTAAAATTACGTCGTTCATTAAGCTCAGTCAAAGCTTGAAAGCGTGGCAACCTCAGTCTTGGGTATCTGCTTCTGAAACATTCCTAGGCGTAAACAACTGCCGATGCTTCACATCCAAACGTAGAGCCTTGTGATACATTCGATTAAGACTGAGTGTGGTATGGGTTTGTACGAGTGTGGTATGGGTTGGTTTGAAGGGTCCATGTTTGTGTTGGCTCTTCTAATTCCACCTGATCAAGTAATGCTAAGAAAAAATCAACTGATTACGATCTCAGAATATTTTAAATTTAGATAAAAATACGTTTTAAACGAAATGATGATTAACCCACCATAAATACGTTTTTACATCGATATGATAATATAAGATTGTTACATGTCTTTTCAATTCTGAATCCATCATGTCGACAACGCCAATGCCATAATCATTACGCCACAGTATATAGCTGAAAAGAGGAAAAACGTGTCGGAAATTGTAGAAACATGTTTTCAATTTAAGTTGTCATTAACAATTTATATGAACAGTCACGCCTGTAAAGCATTTTCAATGTGAAACTATACGTCATGCAATATCGGTTATTGATAATAATAATAATATGTGTGAATGTTCAATAGGTATACATCCTTTATAAATTAAATAAAAAAGCCATTAAGGACATAACAGTAACTCGAAATATGTTTGTTTATTAATTTATTATACATTTCAACGTGTTATTATTATGACAAATTATCTATTTGTTATTAAAATTAACTCCAATATAAAATAAAACTATTTTCCGTGAAAATTATTTTGAAATTTTCTTTTAAAGACATTATTGCGAGAATTCATTAGTAATACTAAGTGTTTTATCCAACTATATTTAATTTTTACCATATCTATTACAATTTTTTACAAATGAAAATCATTTCACTCTTATTATTATAAATAATTTAAATCCTCTGCGAAACATAACATGTAATAATTTAAATGATGCCATAATAATTATTCCAAGATATGTGCTTACTCAATAATAATTATTTTAAAGCTTGCAACCGAAATAGCTTTCAATAAAAAACTTTTTTATTTGGATAGGGTTCACTTTCGTTTAGACTAAATGCTGAGTCTTCTTCCTGGGCAACTTTAACACCATATTATTGTCTCTTCTATGCTTAACTGAAGCATCTCACGATGCTAATAAAGACTGAAAATGTTCAGTTTTCTTTTCCTCACGATGAAAAACATTATTGACACTATAAATACATTATTTGGAATAGATGCATCTTTACATAATTTTTACTTTCTTTTTTTCATTAAAACTTTCATGAATTTAGTTAATCCATATCTCGAGAGTCATAATTCATTAATTTGCATATACGGTGCAATAACGTCATAAGTGCAAAACACACTTTTTTCAGTAGAAGCATTTAAAGATTGTGAATGTCGCATGGTTTTACGATTTGACATATTATGATACCTTCGACGGAAACTATAAGAACTACACTTATGATATTGACGCGCCAGGTGCGGAGAACTATTAGGCATGTTTTTGACACTAATGTCATTTTTGTTTTTTAGCACTTATGATGTTGTTGCACCGGATGTGCGAATTTTCGATTTAAAATCCAAGCTCTGCAGCATACAGGAGAACAAAGAAAATATATATAAAATAACTGAATTTAATATTGTTGTTTTTATTTAATAAAACGTAGTTGTAATTGTAGTACTTATTCCACTTTTATACAATAGATTAGGACCGGTTTTATCCGCCTCAGAGGGACATTTTCAACCATGAATTGACAGTTAACAAAATAAATGAATTTAATATGATTAATATTACGCAGGTAGGTACATACACTGGATAAAAATACATGTCCAAATAATTTTATTTACAAACTATAAAGTTGTACACTTTTCCTTTAATGTTATACGTGTATGGTATGGTGTATGGTGTACGTACATGTGAATTTTACGGTGCAAACACTCAACGGCAAATTATAATATTATTGTGATATTGTACTGCATAACTAACTGTAACTTGGTTAAGCTATCGATCTGAAATTTACACCAACCAATTATTCGAAGATGGCGTCCATATATAGTTATATAATATATTAATATACCGTCGATTTAATTTCCGAGATAATGAACAGAAAATATTTCAACACTACTTCGCTACTAAGTTGGTCAGTACGGTGAGCATCTAATTTCTGTGTGCGTTGAGCAATACTTCAGAAACCCCTCACAAACTCTATAAACCATCACGCAGCCTTAACTTGTCTACCTCAGAAAGTTAGTTATTAATAGAACATTTTCGAGAATAACAGGGTGCCAAAATATTATTTTCAAATGTCACCTTTAATTAATTATCGTTGTGTGTAGCGAGTGTATTAGAAATGAAGACTTCAACATGTGATACCTCAATACAAGACAACATATCATAACATAAAATAAATAGGTGTATGTTGGGCATAATGACCGCATATAAAACCAATTGATAAGGAATTAAATAGGTAATAGGACCGGTACCGGTATCGCATGCATGCCAAAGTATCGGTATCAATAATTAATGATGCTTGTCCGCGAAAGATGACAATATTTTACCGAAAAATATCAGTATCAGTGAGGTCTACTCCACAGAACAGATTAATAAATTGAATTCCGGTATAATCCTCAAAATTTCTTGGACTGACCGAGTGACAAATGTTGAAGTTCTCAATCGAATGCGGAAGGACCGAGAAGTTCCACGTAGTATCAAAACCAGGAAACTACAATACCTCGGCCACATTATGAGAGGACAAAAATACAGCATTCCCCAACTTGTCATTCAAGGAAAGATCAATGGGAAGCGTAGCAGAGGACGGCGCCGCATTTCGTGGCTTAAGAACCTCCGTGATTGGTACGAGTGCAGCTCCACCGAACTGTTCCGGGTAGCAGACGACACAAATAAGATCGCCTTGATGGTGGCCGACCTCCGCTAGGCGATGGCACAATAAGAAGACACTACATTTTGACGCAGGGTTTTGAATGTGTGAGTGTCCTACGAAAATGAAACACATATTATAGACGTGCAATAGTGTGAGTTGCAACTTTCAAATCTACCAATATTGAATGCGAATCAGTGTATAAACTGAGAACTGAACGAAGAGCGTATTTTTAATACGTATTTAAGTTTATCCCATATTATTCTACACTCGAGATCGGTTGCCTGTTACTCCACACTCGTTAGACATTTTTCAGTTCCCATTATTTCTGAGTTCCTCTGTATATTCATACAGAAGGTAGTTGTCGGCAACCATCGACGGTAGTTTATCATATGTATGTGTTAAGCAGTTAATTGATACAATAGTTGACCGTCTTAACTGTCAAAAAGTGCTATGTTTTAGCAGCACCTCTTTTGACTGTGTTAACTTTTAGAGCGAGATAGAAACGGCTAACTTATTGTAAAAGTTATAATACTTCAATACATAAATGTGATAAAATACAGTCGATAACCACCGGTACCACCTTATGTATAGAATAGACACAGTTTCAAAATAAAGCATCCATACTAGTATTATACTATCGAAATAAAAGTACCTATTCATAGATTTTTAACGGCCCTGTCGGTGCCGAAACATTGTTAAGTTCGTAGCAATGTAAAGTTGAAAACTGAAACTTGATTACGAAAAAAAAACGATGAAGATCTTTCTCCAGTAATAGGTCAACTCTGATTTATATATTATTATTGTAATCGGTATAACTTTTATTTATCGTAACGATAGATTTATTTATTCACACAAATATTGCATGCCAATATCGTGCATGCGGTAACGTTTGCTTGTATGCTTTTATTTGATATTTGATATGAATTATCCATTGTACTGTAAATAATTGGATCATGAAGTACCTAGTATAATGATGCAATTTATTGTGGAGTGGTAGCTCTGCGATGTTCTAAATATATTTATACATAATAATATAGAACATAAAATTAACCATACATAATAACCAACGCATACTATTGTTTGGATGCGCTTTTTGTGGACTGTATTAGACGAGGTGAGCGGTGATTCAGATGCCGGAGTGGGGTGATATCAAGATGCTAGGCACTAGCCTTTTGTGATACTGAAGCTAACTCCGTGGTCTTGGTCATTAATTACAGTTTATTTTGAGTATGAAAGTTGTAATTTATCAAATATTTCTGAGTAAATAAATATCATATAATTTTATTACTGATAAGCTGAAGTACCCGGCTTCGCACAGGGTCACTTCGTGGATACATATATCTACTATTTACCTTTGCGGGTGTGTGTACAACAACTGACGAAAGTGTCGTCGCAATCGGATGAATGTTATAGGAACCATACGAATAAAAGAAAATAGAATGAAGAAGAAGAAGGAGATGATAATTTTTCTAATTCAAAAACCTTCGCGGGTATGCATACAACCACTTACCAAAATTTCATTTCAATCGGATGAATGGTATAGGAACGCATAAGGGACAGACAGACATTCATTTTTATATATAAGATATAGCCTATAACTCTTTGCGCAAGTGCAAGCAATAAGTTGACAAAGTTTTATCGTAATCGGATGAACGGTATGGCAGCGCATAAAATACGAACAAACAAACAAATATTGATTTTTATATATTATATATTACTTATAGTTGGATACCTACCACAAGGGAAACATATTATTTAATATTTTTTGGGTAAAAAAATATATATTTTAATATTACTTCCTGACAAGTTATTTCAAAATGCTATAATAAGATAAATTTTATTTTAATTATCTGCAGCGTATTAATTGCTCTTATAACATCATTGTGGGTGAAAAATATGTGGGTTACGTGTGTTAGTGCTATAACGCGACCCCAACAAAAACAATTAAAGGCAAATAATAACAATCTCTTAAAATGGATTGTCAAAATAATGATTTATTTTTGTCTCAACAGTATCAATAGAAGGAAAACAAAAACCGAAACCTTAAAAATTAACAATTTAATTTCCGAAATAGACTTTACATTCGGCTGTCACGGCCGCACTCCCCCAAAATGTGGGGCGCGTGCTTTGCGTTCGCATTCCGCGAGACCGCTTTCGTGGAGCATCACGAAAATACATTCATTGAATCGCGTGATAAAAATCCTATCATTAAAATGTATCTTTGCGTTTGTGGCTCCGCTTTGATAGTGGCGAGGCTACATTCTGGCTTACACATGTATCTCAACGACTCTCAAACTTGCTTATCACTAATTCGCTCATATAAATAATTAATGCCTTTTAACGTATTCCCATTTATTTGAGATGCTTTAATTCATCTATTAATTCAGATCAATAAAAGAACCATGCACATGTAGAAAAATACACTATAATGTACTTATTCTGTAAATTTGATCTTTAAAATACCTTGATTAATAAAATTTATTTATAAAACTGATGGACTTAAATGATAAGAGTACTCACCCGGACAGTTGAAGTTGTGATTTTGAATCCCATCCGATCCTATTTGTTTTTTTTCTACATTTTTTTCTAATATATATATTTTATTCTATCTATTTTTATTAATATCCTTAAATCTTGTGTATGTATATTCAATAGATACTAATTTTAATAAATAAATATTTTTAAATAATTAAATTTGTATATTTAAGATGGATGAATATATTATACAGAAAAAAAATATATCCGTAAGTACCTATGAATAGGAAAAAAATATGTAAAATCATAAAAGTACAAAAAAAAAATATTTTTACTTTAATCGTGTAGGTATATAATTATATGACAGTAATTATTGTCCTTTAATGGGTTAATATGCCATTAAAATTAAGTTGTATATTGTAATATGTTGTACAAACAATTAATAATTATTATAAGTTGAAATTATCGCCTCAAGAGAAAAATTTTCAAATATTGATTGAATGTATTTTGAAAATGACATATTATTATGTCAACTTGTTCCATTGACGGCCTATTGATTTTATTCATTTAATATGCTTAAGTTATGCCTACTGACAAAGTGACAACTCCTATTCGAAAAAGAGGCTAACATACTAACAGAACGATTTTGTAGAAGCTAATAAGATGAGTGATTCTATATAATAAATAGATCGAATGTTATAATATAGTGTAAATCTCGTCTAAGGAGGGCAACAGTTTTGGACATGCCAATACCTCATTATAAGGTCATTATATTTTATAAAACAATCGGCTAATTCTAATGCATTAAAGTTGACCTCACTTCAACCCTACCTGCCTACCCTACTTCAACTATAGTTTGTCAATTTATGGCAACGGCCGTATGTTGTAGCTTAACCACTGGGGAATGCCAAAAGAAATGGCGTATTTCAAAAAAACACTACCTTATGCTTAGGTCAATAATTATTATAAAGCAATCATTATTTGTAAGATGTTTATCACACTTGAATGGTCAAAGGCATAGCTTATAATAAGTATCTTTAGAACTATCTTCAAATGTGTTAATCTTTCCCATTTTTTGAATAATAAAATGCCTAATTCTTGTGAAATTGGGGAAATACAATTTTTTATCGTAAATATTTCACTATAATAATGTCGATATAAATTATACTGATGGTTTTATAAATGCGTTTAAAAATTAATAAAAGTAAAAAATCTTAACACCACTGCACATTTTGTGAGGTAAACAGTGTCACTCTTTCAGATGCTATTTACGAGAAGTTCCAAAGTATAGTATCCTCCACGTAACTTTGCCATTATACACAGTGACAAGATTTGTATGTATACGCACTGCGTATTAGTGTATTAATACATGCCCGGCGCCTGATTGACTGATTTCATCAAATAATTCAAAATAATTCAAAAAAATCAGTGTGTGTACTTATATACGCGCGTTAGAAGTTATACTTCTTTGGCGTAACTAAACAAAACAAGCCGTTACCTGAGTTTATTAACATTACAGTGTATTAGGTCGATGAAAACGTGCGCGATTCATCTGTATCTCATATAGCACATGATAATTGTATATTAATTATTGTATTGGACCAAAACTAATCTTTGCCATACAGCGGTTATAATCGATTCAGAAGTGCCCATGATGAATTAAAATTATTAACCAACTCAACATTCACAAAATTTATGTATTTATTAATATATAATTTTACTCATAAATAATACTTACATAAATATAGCCTCAAATCTTGATACACAATCTTTACAATGAGAAATAAATATACACTCCAATATAAATAAAGTTTTATGAATTTAAATTAACAGTGTAGAATGTTAGTCCCCAGAAATTTGTTTATCAACATATATATTTATTATGACACAATATTAGTTATGTTTACAACACGTGCTTTTTACTTAGTTGTATTGAACGACTAACTAAATGACACTTTATGCGTAATAATAAATTAAGTGTTACATCCGCGCGCGCAACTTCGTCACACGCTAAAAATACACTCTGATCTGTTTTCCCAAACGCGCCTGAAGAATATAACTTCAAAAATCTATTTCAAATGACAAGGTTACGTGGAGGGTCTATGTGCCAAGCACTCGTGCATTCGGATAGTTACATAAATAAATGTCATTTCTTGAAGTATATAGCCATGACGCGACGTCTAAATGATTTTTAATACTATATATTATTTTGCTTCCAAGCTTTCATCCGCTGGGTATTAATGGCAAATACACCATAATAAGTATGTGATTGCAATATTATTGAAGTTATACTTCTTTTGGCGCGTTTGGGAAATCAAAACAGAGTGTATTTTTGCCGTGTGACATGTAACACATAATTATTTTTTTCACACAAAAATAAACGCACTCGATTGAATTCGAACCACCGATTGTTCGGTTATCAGCCGAACGCACTAACTTTACGCCACAGTATGATACTGCAATCGTGACGATTATACAGTATAATATTATAGTTTAGAATTGTTCCGTTACCAAGGCAGCGAATTTATTATTGTCGGACATTTGCAATTCCTTACGTAACAGACAATTAAACGTCAGAGTGACAATAAAAACAACGAGAAGCCATTATATAATTTAGTAATATAATTTAAAGTGTATAGAAATAAACCAACGGCGTTCCAATAAGCGGTCTTTTTTCTTGAGTGTATAATTGAACAAGATAATTAAGAGCTAGTCAAAGAATCTAGTTTATCACAAGTTTTGTTTTTGTTTTGTTACGCCAAAGAAGTATCACTTATAACGCGCGTATACAAGTACACACATCTATTTTAATTATTATAAACAGGAGAAAATTGACTGTATTAATGATTAATAATTTTTACCGCAAGGGAGTGAGTGTGATCTGACAGATTGGGATGATTAACTTTGAATTACTGTTCCATGGAAGATCAGGATCCCAGGAATGTAAGGATGATAAATACTTGTAAACATATACACAATGCATATGATGATACCGAGATCTTACTATGCTGAAGGTAGGTCAAATATTTATTGATTTCCATTTACCGAAATTGAGTGTGCATTGAGTTACTGTTGTATATTGGACCAGTATGAGTAATGTAACATGGATATAATCAGCTCAAATATGTAATATTGATTATTTTTACTGAACATAATATTATAAAATATTTCCATTGGCTGGGACAAAATTCAAGGCAATAGCTATTCTTTGATCATTCTGTAATCGCATGTATTTCCTAATTCGATATATTGGCACCCTAGGTCTATACAAAAAAAACTTATTCTAAAATAATTTACTTTATATTAGAGACAGTGAGAAGACGTAACAATTAATGATAAAAAAATATACGTAGTGGCAAATTCTAGATTTTGAAAATAAACTGACACGAAAATAAAGCAGTCTTAAATTTTATTCGAGTATGTATCGCATTTTGTGTTTATAGAAATTATAAAACGACAAATAAAAATGTGCTAGATTTATGGAAAGGTAAGGTAGTAAGTAGGTAATAAAATGTTAATTAATTCAAAATATTTTTTTTGCAGAACTAAGCCATATCCAAGAATGTTAACAGGTGGTACTTGGTATTTTTTCTAGTAGTTAGATTAATTTTATTCATATGTAAGGGTTAATCTATTTTATGGCGTATCGTCGATGTGTTGTTAAAATCTCCGATGGAACAAAATTTAAATTTTGTCGGAACGACAAAAACTGTTTTATAACAACAAAAATGAAAACTGACTCTCATTTTTTTGAAAGTCTCTGAATAACTTTATTTTTATAAATAGTTGGCAGTCGGAAGCTCGTCACATCGGAAGTTTACGTCATTATTAATTTATTAAGTATATTTAAATTTTGGTGATATATAGAGAATTGATGGGCGATATTTATATCAGGCCTTCGAACCGAAACTGAACCGAAAACCGGAAAACCGTTATTTTTATCGACTGGAACCGAACCGAAAAAAAATATCAAATTTTTTGGTTTGATACATTTTTAAATTCGCTCGTTGACATGATCTTACTCCATACTTCAGTTGTCGTTCAGTTATCATGACGTATCTCGACATAATTCTCATAATTTATAATATATATTTTTTTAAAGGTAATGGCTATGGCCGTGCGGTGCAGAATAACCATTGTTTCGAAGCGTGGCACCGGGCTATCATATAAGTACCACATTATGTTCTAAATAATTTTGGTAGAAAAAATATTTTTAATACAAATAAAAACATTTAAAAGATAATCAATCGGAGCTGAATCGAAAACCGGACAAATCATTTATTTTTCGGAATCAATAAATATTGTTTTACTTGAACCGGAACGAAAACCGAAAAAAATAACGGTGCGAAGCCCTGATTTATATACAGAATATATAATATAAAAAAATATTTTTACAAAATTGGTTTAACTGAGGTTTAATAGATAAACGATGGTATCATGTAAAATACACTTGTTCATTTATTAAATAATAACGAAATTACAGCGAATTGTAGTCAAAATAGCCTCAATACTTTGATTTTTGGAGTTGTTTCTGTATACAATTATGGTATCGAAATTTTTAGCACCTCTGTTTCACACCATAGAAGGCACACAAGCCTACGTCACCACCGACGTCATCATTCGACTACAAACCCCCTCTTCCAAAAGCACCTCACCCCTCCACCGACAACACATTTTGGGCGTAGCATAATACGAACACACAGTCGAATGCCACTGCAAATTATTGTTATTCGCTCTGATAAATTATGTTCACTAATCAAATTAGTTAATTAAAATATTCCGACAGTTTTCCGATCGTAAATTATATTTTGCCTAAATTCAATTTCGGTATTTTCTCCATCATCAGAAGCCATCTATCAATCATACCATTATATTAAAAAAGAAGAATACAATCATAATAATTATATTATTAATAGACGATTAATATTAAATGCAAAACGTAGGTATTATAAAGCTGTAAGCATAGTGGAGCAAACCGACACACCATAAAATAACCCCCATACATTTTGTAGATTATAAATTTAATGATTAAATTGTTTTATTTTATCAACAACAAAAAAATATGTTACTTTGTAAAGTTATTCTAAGAGGAAAAAAATATAATAATTAAAATATAAATATCCATACGCTTTTGGGTCAAAAAGGATCCAGAGAGGCTAAGTGTAACCAGAGATGGACCTCAGAATAGAGATTCATTGTGGATGGTTGTGCAGTCGGCATACACACAAATAGGGCCGTCATATTGAAAGAAAAGTATCCATACTTGCGCATTTATTCTATACAAGAGGTTCTATCGGCGGCTAGTTTATCATATTTATGTATTGAGCTATTATAATTGTTACAACAAGTTAGCCACCTAAACAGTCAAAACTATTATTATTATATCTCGCTCTAAAAGTTAACACAGCGAAGAGAGGTGCTGTTAAAACATAGCACTTTTTGACAGTTCAGGCAATTAGTTTATTGTACCTAATAATTAAATACCTCAGTACATAAATATGATAAAGTACTATCGATAGCCGCCGATAGCAGCCTTAAGTATAGAATAGATGGGCAAGTGTCGTATCGAAAGAAATGTATTAATTCTGTTTTGACGGCTCTATGTAACAAAGACAAATGAAAAGTACTATAAAAAATATTGGACACGACTAACCTCACTCTTTCCGTTGTTCGCTACGCGACTTTAGACGCACAATCTTTCTCGTGCGACATCGCGCACACTACGTTTTCACGCAGGAAAGAATGTGCGTGTGCAGGCCGCTTAGTTCGGCTAGTAATATGGGTGGTAGTAAATCCACACAGTACAAACGAGGATTGGAGCAATGTGGTCGAATTTTGACAGAGTCAACAGTACACTTTTAACGGACTCGTCCAATGCTCGAATGCGCTGTATGGATATAAAAATATGATTTAATTCAATTTATTTATATAAAACAAAAAGCATTATGCATGCGATCATTTTACTGGTCTCGCCTAACGCCATATCAGAACAAATTTTTTAAGTTAATCATAGCTGGTTTAAATTTATGATATAGGCATTTTAACATAACCTAATTAAATTTATTTACCTACCGCTAATTTTCAAAACCGGGCCATTTCTGAACCACGACCCGCAGATTTTAGCCCCTGCAAATTTGAACGAGACCATATTCGGACCGCGACCCCTAACTTTTTTATCCCTGAAATTCTTTGACCGGACCATATATGGACCGCGACCCCTGAGTTTTTTATCCCTGAAATTATTTGACCGGACCATATTTGGACTGTGGCCCTCGATCTATTTCACCTGACCGAGCTCCACCCGCCACTCCCACTCTTAGTGCTCGGCCGTAGTGAATTGGCGGGTGCGGCGCGGCGGCGTTTTGCGAAACTCAAACGTATAACCGTGTGTATTTTTCCCTAAAAAAGACACTGTCTACGAACATTTCACACACGGTTATACGTTTGAGTTGCGCAAGACGCCGCCGCGCCGCCCCCGCGCGACCACTACGTTCTTGCACTTAGCCCTTGGCTAGCCTACAAGCGGCCAGGTCGAGCGGAGCCAAAAAATGTATGGGGACCACCATGAAAGCGCGGAGAGTGAGCGGTAGACAGTCTGGCCGCTCGTCGAATTTGCAGCGTTTCGGCGGCTAGCTAGCGGCGTGTCAAACAAAATTGACTGTTCTCCTCGCCCTTCCTTTACCCGACTTCCAAAAATGTCTGCAATCGGTAGCGTTAGGTAGACGCTGCATGATTCTTTCGGATCACAAAATAGTTTGTGTTTTAGTTTGCTATTCATTTTTATTTGAAGGAAAATACCTACTAAACCCATATTATTATACATTACACTCGCATGTACCTATACTTTAAGTTTTTTTTTAATAAATAATCTAATGCATTTTAGTTTTGTATTAAGTATTCCATTTGAGTCGTTTTTTGCGACCCGGTTTTTGACTTACGGCATCTTGAGGCACTATGCGCACTCACCAATAGTAAATAAACACTGTCAACAAATGCAGTTAATTATACCTTATATAATAAAATTAATACAACAAAGTAGGTAAAAACTTATAACCTACCTATTAAGTCAAGATTACCTACATATTGCCTGAAGATCTCGAATGCGGAGATGCAGAATTCCTCCAACTCACACGTACTTGTACATACAAAAAATAAACCACTTATATTATGTGTCATCACTGTTATCTTCAATAATAATTGGATAGGGAAATAGATACATTGTTATTTTTATTAGGTACGTTGGTAGTATTCTTTATTGGGAGGGCCTCAACATCAGTCAGTGACTCGGCCTTTCAAGTCTCTAAACCCGCCACTTATATAGGTACACTGATGAAATTTATTTGTGATAGTTTTAGATTTAAAATGCACATAAACCTTGTAACCTAGCACATGTAATAGAGCAAGCTTCCAATGAATTCGGCGAATGGCTGATAACCATTTCTCGTAGGTAACCAAGCTTCTTTGCCGGCCGAACTATTTGGCGTATGCTTTTGGTCCTTGTACTATGTACGATAGTATAAAAATGTCTATAGGTATTATAGCAGGTACGTCCAAAATACTGTAATTTTGTATGGTATCGGAAATATTTATTTTTAACTAAATGCAAATGCATACCTACTATAATTACATTATTGAAGTCATAATAATATTATGATATTACCTGCTCCAGTGTATTTTTTTAATTATGCGGAACATAAAATGAAATATTATAATTTTAATATATTGCTGGCGACAAAATTATTTTGTTATTGATATATTAATAATAATACCGACGTTTTACATACGCGGCAGGCACCTTGATAAATTTCTTATTTTATTGCGAGGCGTCATATTATTTCTTTTCAAAACCATAAGCCATCAGTGCTCTGAAACCTTTTATTATTTTATTATATTATTTAATTCTGAATAAAATAATATTTGATTAACTTATACCAGATTTCATACAATATTATAATTAACGTTTCAAAAAATGCGCTTGTGCATTACTAAACAATTCAAAGTTTTCAAATCTAATTGTTTTTTTTAGTAGTTCGGCATTTTTCTGGTTTGGTTAATCTTATAGGTATGCTGAAAATTCACTGTTTTTGTGAAATACGGGATTTTTACATACACAATAAAAAAAAATCCGGCTTCTGTGTGGGAAATTATATATTTAAACCTTATTTTGTATATCACTTTTGATCTAGTGACTGTCGGGCTATGTAAATTATTTATGTTTATTTACATAATATTTCTAATATTTAGCTTTGCTAAATGAATGATAAAATGAACACTTTATAAAATTACACTTGTTTACGTAGGCGTGTGTAGTCGAGATCTTTCAATATGCTGACATGGTCTCAATAATTCTTCTTCTCGGTCGTACACTCATGGCTGAGGATCGTGACCAAATTTGAATTTCGTCATCCTTTGAGCGACCAAGACTTTCCATCCTTCTCGATCTTCAGCTTCTCTCAGGGCAGAATGGATGGTGCAATAATTCTTACTTGATTACAAATTCACCAATACTAAAAACGCTATGGAACCGCCATCAAGTGCCGTGTTATGCCAAGTCCCAAATCAAAATAAATAAAAAAAAATTATATAAACAGTTTTCAAGTTGCATATCAATTGTTTGCAAACATTTGTATAAAAACAATAATTCATAGATACTATTTTAAACAAGTGTGCACTTTTTTTGTATTTCGCCACGAATAAAAAACGTATGCAAACTCACAAACAAACATGCAAGCGTGGACGTGTCTATAGATTTTGTTTCACTAAAAGTAACGCCGTGTGGTCTCGACGAATGTTGTTTAGGTTAAATCTCATAAATTTGTATGATTCGGGCTGCCCAAACTACATTTAATTGATAACAATTTGTGCAGGTGAATACGGGCGTAGACTTCCAAATGCCTGTAACGTGCATTTGATAAGCGATATACGTTTACAAACAAAGTGGGTATTATACAAAAAGATCATACAATACCTTCTGGTTATAATCCAAATAACTCTGTTCAGGTTCTAAATTTCATTAAATATATTAAATAAATATTTATATTGAAAAGGTGAAGTGCCACTGGCTCAAATCGCTGATAAAAGACGCTCCTACAATGAACAGGCAAAGCATTTGGAGCGGATAAATAGTCTAGACTTCATCGCGAGTTGCATGAGCGTCTGTACGCTAACCGCGGCCTCACATTACAGCATAGCAAAACTTGCGCTATAATTTCCGCCCTGCGAAACTGTGTGCACGCCTTCAACTCGCCGACCGCTAAAAGATTTTAAAACTACACTAGTAATACAAACGTATCTCAAGGCGAACTAAACGTTACTACTGGGATTGGCCTTTTACGCGCTGCGCTCCAAGATAGGACGTTCACCTAATTCAACTAAGGACCGCACCACCGTTGTCGAAGCGATGGAGTCAAAACAACAACAAAAACAACAAAATGCATCAGTTGCCTAATAAATGCTGAGTACCTCCGCTACCCGGAAGTACATTGGAACATGTATATGTCTGAAAGCGATTGAAGACACATGTTCACATTCCAATGTACTTCCATGTAGCGGATTACTCAACACCAGGCTACTGATTCAAGCGGGTATTTGGAGGTTGGTGGTGTTTCGTATGTTTGTAAAATAAAGAGATTGTACACTGTGAGTTCTAAACGTTTTTTTTGTTTGACCCCTAGCGATAAGACATAATATTATCCATGTTAAAAAGTTAAAATAAATTAATAATTTAAGATACCTATACATAATTTATTAATAATAAAATACAAAAAGTTGCATCGGCCGGGATCGAACCCGGGCCGCCCGCGTGGCAGGCAAGCATTCTACCACTAAACGACCGATGCATGTCGGTGGTTGATTGTTATTTTTATAAAATGTTAGTTTGCATATTACAATAATATTCACTTATTAACGTATATTAAATATTAATATTAAGGTTGAAAATATAAATGAATAATTTAAGAAATACATATTAATAAAATAAAATACAAAAATTTGCATCGGCCGGAAATCGAACCCTGTCCGCCCGCGTGGCAGGCGAGCATTCTACCACTGAACGACCGAATTGCATACCGGCGGTTGTTATATTTAATAAAATATTATTTTGCATATAACAATATGTATTCACTTATTCACGTATATTAAATATTAATATTAAGGTTTAAAATATAAATATTAAAATAAAATATAAAAAAAAATTGTCGGTAAATGGATTCGAACCCACGCGAATTTGAATCTTAGACCGTGAAAAATTATAATAAAGTGTTCCCAAGCGGTCACCCATCCAAGACGTAGACGCGCTCAATGTTGCTTAACATTGGTGATTGGATGACAAGCTCTAAGAGCGCTCTGCTAGGGTAAGCGTAGCGATGACATAGACCTGAACATAGTTATAGTAACATTTTCTGCGTTACAGTTGAATTTCTGCACACAATTTTAATATCATGGCAAGCAGTAAAACATATACATGTTAAAAATCTAACCAACGAGGAATAATAAAAAATCGTTCATAGTACCTATGATGTAACTTAATGGCTAATAAATAAAAAATAGTGTGTCCAATTATTAGTATTTTCATGGTTAATATTATTGTGTCAACATTGCATGCGTGTGTATTATGTTTACCCAATTCACTGGATAAGAAGGAATAATAATTATAATAATATATTTTTAACCAAACTCTAATGTAAAAAAAAGTACTTTATATTATTACGTAGCGACAAACGACAGCGTGAAAAGGCACCTTTACTCCATCATACACACATCATAGGCCATTCCAAACTATGTCACTCGCCAGTTTATTATTAGGATTAGGTTAAGATGTAGATTTACTCAGATCACTAACATAATAATATTATCGTCGACACAGATTATAATTTAAAATGTACTGCACTTAGATACTTATAATGATAATAATATAAACACATGATCATCATGTGCATGCCAACGAGCGCCCGTGAGCTCACGGAAAGCTCACGCACACGAGTATACAGTGTTGTTTTACTTGGTATGTTAAATGTTGTCAGATAGCTGATGGTCCCATCCCGTAGAACATTTTGAACCGTAACGAATAGTGTCAAAAAGCTGTCAAAGTGTTTATCAGAACTACACTAAGCGTAAGGTCTGAGTGGGATGGCTTGCGGCTGGGTGGCAGCGGCGTGTGCAACTCAAACGTATAACCGTGTGTGAAATGCCCAAAAGAACACACTGTCTACGAACATTTTTTCACACACGATTATACATTTGAGTTCGCACGCCACTGCCGCCCCCCGCTTTATGCCGTCCACTCAAGCCTTACGCTAAGGTCACCTTACGCGTGATAGAACGTTTTTGTCTGCAAATTTACAAACTTTCGATTATTTTTCCATATCTTTGAGTTTACAAACGACGGGTAAATGACACAATGTTTTTGCATGTTGACAGTTTTTATTATTGAATGATCTTGTGGTTCTACCATGTAAGCTCAAATCATCATCATCATCATCATTAGCCTGAATCTATCCACTGCTGGATGAAGGCCTCTTCAAGTTGCTTCCACTTCTCTCGGTCCTGTGCATTGCGTTGCCACGTACTTCCGCAGTACTTTGTCATTTCATCGATCCAGCGGCCTCTAGGTCTACCTTTTGGACGTTTTGTACTTCTTGGATATCACTGGATGACTAGATTTGTCCAACGATTGTCTCTTCTTCGAGCTATGTGTCCAGCCCATCTCCATTTAAGGCTTTTAATAAACTCTATTACATCGAAAACCTTTGTCTGCTTCCTTATCCACTCATTCCTCT
Source organism: Rhyacophila brunnea (assembly GCF_057557595.1). Classification (NCBI taxonomy): domain Eukaryota; kingdom Metazoa; phylum Arthropoda; class Insecta; order Trichoptera; family Rhyacophilidae; genus Rhyacophila; species Rhyacophila brunnea. The sequence goes on along the minus strand of NW_028232751.1, from coordinate 9,498,577 downwards.
TTTTGTCCTTTCGCGTTATGCCCAGCATGCACCTCTCCATACCACGTTGTGCTACTCTAAGTTTATGGATCTCTCTTTTACTTAGGGTCCATGTTTCACACGCATATGTCATATGACGGGAAGCACACACTGGTTGAACACTTTGCGCTTTAGGCACAGTGGAAGGTCACTTTTGAAGATATTATTCAGGCGGCCAAAAGCACTCCAGCCTAGCTTTACTCTGCGAACAATTTCATCAAATATATATCCATCTATAGACACTTGTTGTCCCAGATAGATGTAGCTTTTCATCTGTTTGAACTGAGTGCCATTGATGAGGATCTCTTTTTTCTTAATTTGCCATTGATGAGGATGCAAAGCAGTTGAACATGACTTTCGTCTTTGTTACATTTATTTTCAAACCTACTTTGTTGCTTACTTCAACGAGTTCCTGCATTCTGCTTTGGAGGTCTTCTGAGTCTTGCGAGAAAATTACTATGTCATCGGCAAAGCGCAGATGACTCAGGTATTCTCCATTTATGGGGATCTCTTTGTCATTCCAGTCAAGTTGCCTGAATTAGTCTTCAAGGGTAGCTGTAAATAGTTTAGGTGAGAATGTATCACCTTGTCGGACTCCTTTGCTGATAGGAAATCTGTGCGATGGTTTATGGAGATTTACAGATGCTGTTGCGCTACTGTATATATTATTGAAAATATTTATATAGCGCCCAGGAATTCCTTGTTTGAGAGAATTTTTGTGAACGTCTTGTAGAGAATAGGGAGTAGACTTATTGGACGATAATTTGCTAGGTCTTCTCTGTCACCTTTTTGTGAAGAATGACAATGCTGGCATTTTTCCATACCTCTGGGACATCCTCTTTGCATATGCAGGCTGTGAACAATTGTGCAAGTACTTCTTTTGCATCCTTTCCCGCTTTTTTGAGGATATCAAATGAAGTGATAGTAATGTATTTTTATAGTATGGTTAAAATTTTATTGGTGTTCATTTATTTTTTAAATAAATAGACTTAGCACTGTTTTCTGCCTTACCTTCAAAATGTTAAATGAGTATAATTTCTCTCAGCGCGTTATCAGATAAATCTGCGAATAATTCAAACAGCGCGGCTTAACCAGTGTTTGTGTGAAACCTGTGGAAAAATTCGATGGACTTAGGTTTTTTTGCGCGCGACAAAAACACATTAACTCCCCGCCCGCTTCTTTTATCTGTTGATTTTGTTTTGAGACCTTCGACGTTCGCCTTGGTAACTTTTTGACAGTATCAATTATTGAATTATTTCAGCGCACGTGTCGGTGAGAATTAACAACTTTGATATATGTTTTTTTAAGGTTTTTACGTACTTATATATATAACTAATATTGCTCTCAAAAACCTATTTCAGATATAGTAGTAAATGTCCACATTAAGAAAACTAGGTTTTCTAAATATAACTCTATCGACGTACCATGAATATATCCTGCATTAATAATAACGCCTGTACACGTGGATGGATTTACTTGCACCAATAGTGTGTATTTTACACTATCGCGATAATAACTGCTTACACTTAAAAGTGCTCACTGTCTCTCCAATCTTATTCTTTAAGGGTAAGTGAGACGCGATGTTGTCATTTTATGGTACTATTTGACAGGTCGTGAAAATCGGTTAACCTCAAAATGAGCGTGGTGTAGTTCATTTCGTTCTACTGCACAAACGCAGATATTTTGCGGTCCAATTATCGCGTGAAAATTCCGAAGCTTCTGAACTTTTTTGATTCATGCATACAATCTAGCAATTTGCACGATAATAATATGTGTTTATACGTGCATTTTTTAGTTATGGCCGCGATAATACTTACTGTCAGTAAATCTATGCACGTATAAACGGGAAAATACAAAAATGAGTAAGTTTTAAGACAAGCAATAAAATAATTTATAACTACTCTATAAAGCGAAGAAACACTGTATTCTTCGACCACATTTTCTGCAATGAGAATATTACTCCAACAATGCATGAGAAGTTAGTGAGCAGCAGAGGCATAGGTAGAAGGATATTTTCAGTATCACTAAGTCATGAAGAATCTGATACGACTATCCCGGGATAGGGAGCTATACTGAAATTTGGTCGCCAACCTTCAATCGAAAAATAAAATTACACTGGAATAATTGCTCTCAAATAATATGTCAACACAAAACTTCGTCCAAATCTTTCTGATAACCCAAATTCTTTAGTATGAACTATATATTTTGAAAATTGATTAATACCTGTTATCGTGCGTAGTTAAATGGAAATTAACCATATTTTAAATTATTATGAGAAGGTTAATAATGTTAATAGTTATAGTTAATTATTACACTCTTCACGTCATTCGTGTATAGGCGGAAACCACTAACCATCGTATTTATTATGTATTACTTTCAATTTTATTATATTTAGATAACCCTGAAGTTTGAAGGCATGTATATTTCATTTCCTACGAGTACAGTGGTGTAGCACTTTCTACAAATAGCTGAAACGCCTTTGACATGAACTAACCAAACATTGTGGTGGAGTCTGGCAATAAACTAGTTTTCTTTTACAAAATAAATGGTTGTAAACAATATGATAGTAGCGTCCTAATATAAAATTTAATTAAATAGTTTAGTTAATATACTATTATGGTACATAATATTATATAGTTGAAAGAGTTTGAAAGAGTACCCACTTTGCGAGTGTGATGAGATTCAGACTACGGAGCACATTGTGAAGTCATAATAAAATGACTTTCATGATAATATGCATATTTTTTTTTTTATATAAAAATCAATGCTTTTTAAAATAAATATTACAACTGTGAATTCATAAACAATCATATTCGTACCTTACAGACAAATTAATAAACTAAATTTTAATAGTAAACATTACTATAAAATAACATTATGTAATAATATTAAGATAAGATCCTTTAACGAAATCACAGTTTATAATGTTTTTTAATTGTACCTAAGTTTATATGTCTTTGAATAAAAAATATTTATATACTTATCTATTAATTAAAACACTTTAAAATGTAAATTCTCAAAAAAACGTCTCAAATGGCAAGCTTCGTATTTTTTTCCGCCAGGTGCCTCTGGTAGGTGGAGTATTTGCTTTAACCTAAGTATTAAATGTAACTCCATCCCTGAGTAGATGACATCTGAAGCCCTGAAACTGTATACTCGTAGACTCGCAGCAACAAGATTCGCGTAATTGCCTCATATAATGACATCTTGGAACCACTTTTCAGCGTCTAGTTCTAGTGTAATATAACTAACAACCAACCCACTAACCATTGGGGAAATTCTCCTATGTGTCAAATTTACATTCGTACATTAAACAGGCGACTATATTATAATAGTGTCTTGCTGTGTTAATTTAAATTTGATAGTTATACTTGTGAAGTAAAACTTATTTAACCGCGATATAAGGACAGCTTGATATACAATAGTGGAAAAGACTCCATACTGGACGATTATTGAAGCCTACCTTCAAGGAAAATATCTTTTAAATGTATATTGACGTAGGTACTTATACAATCACTTTATTTTATAAAAATAATTCTATTTGCTAACGACATCGGTTGTAGGTATATTATGTAGGAAAGTATGAATATATGAATACGTGTATTAATTAAGGCGCTAAGTACCAAAAAAATAAAAACTGACATTTTTATAGAAAAATGTTCTACATACCAACGCCAATAACTTCAACTATAGTCTAAGTGCCTCAAGCAAGTCAACAAAATACAGCAAAATAATTAAACCTGTCGACGTTGTAAGTCCGTTGGCGTGTTTTATTTATAATGGTGTAAGTAGCACTGCAGTGGTCAACGGCATTCAATATAAAATAGCTGACGATGGTGTGTTGACACTTGCGAGTTCTTAATACCTAAAATTATAGAAGCTGCCGTGATTGCTTCACACTGTAAAACTACATTTTTCAAAAGGTCTGCATCATGAAATTTTACTGCAATGACTCAGTATTTTGTAACTACAAGCAATACTACTTTTTGGTTCTAAGAGCCTTATTTAATACACGTATTCATATTATGATGAACGGTTTTAAAAAGTATGCATCTGCGTGACACAAATTTGTCTAATTATTTTCTGTGAATAGTGAAGTTTTTTTTTTCTTGATTCACGTGATCTCAGGATGTCTGGAGCAGTCTTTACAAAACGATAAGCGCTAATGCGTAATCCTTAAATCTTTGCGTATAATATAGTATTAAAATAATTAATAATTTCTATGGCATTCATAAATAATAGAAATTGTTTTTAAAAATAAAAAATTATTTTCAATAATCTAATGGATTCATAATTTAAACTCATCACTCAATTTTATGTCGTCAGTGAGTTATCGAAATTTCTTCGAATTAGTGTAGGTATACGTATTCATCAGTAGTAATATCGTAGTATTTTCTTATTTCCCGTAAATATACCTGACAAGTAGGGATTCCAATCCCGGGATCCCGAGCTATTTTCGATTGATAAACATAATCCCGGGATTTCGGGATTGATTTTTTTATCAATTTTTATGGAAAATAAAATAAAAGCGAAAATAAAACAGAAAAAATACTTTTAATAAAAAATAACTACATTAGAAATAAACTGAGTTTGAATGAAGTTTGATTTATACCCATGTGTAGGTTGCCGATTCATTTTATTTTTTCACATGAATTATTAAAAATGAGAAAGATTGGGAAAAAACAATGCTTCGCACTTTTAACAAAGAAATTCTACCATGATATCATACGTTTTACGGCAGTTTCATATTTGACTGACTAATTAGATTTATGATGCGGAAAGGCCATAAGTACGCCATGATTATTTGCTTTACTATTTGAAATATCGCTAATCCATTCATTATGTCTTTACTATCAGAAACAGCAATCTCATATTAAATTCACATTATTATTTATATTACAATATTATTTACTCCATTAAACTTGTGTATTTCCAAGATATTCCAATAAATGTCTTAAATAGTATAAATTATACTAGATTTATTTTTGACCGATTTTATCAATGTTATTTGTAAATATAAAAATTTTATATTAACAATGGGAAAAAATGCCAATCCCGGGACCAGTCCCGAGATCCCGGGATTGTCAAATTGTAATCCCGAAATCCCGGGATCAGAATTTTGGCTCGGGATTGGATTCCGTACTGACAAGTGTGCTCCTTTTCTCTCATTTCCATAGCCTAACTCATGCCAGAAGTTACCCTTTGCCAATGATTTTTAAATAAATGAACCAGAAATAAATCAAAATCAATCAAAAATATGTTTTCAAATTACCGCAAAAATCAAACAAAACGTCACAAAATTGAAATATATTCAACTAAGGGTAAATACTACCCATTGTTTCAATTGGTAGATAATATTATGCTTATTATCAAGGTCAGCGTAAAACTACGTTATATATTATATTTATCTTATTTATATCTATATTTATTTATTTATAGATTATGAGAGAAAACATATTGTGTAAATGCGCAGAGAGCGAAGAGAATGAGACGGGTGATAAACAATGCACGTAAAGGCAGATTCTAAATTTGAAAAATAAACAGACACGAAAATTAATTCATTTTTATCGGATCATGAAAGAAAACAAATGATAGGTTACTCTTATAATAGTTTGACAGATGCTTACAATACAGTACTAGCATATCGAGTACATATATAAAGAGTATTAAACAGATGATGAAAAAGATAAATGGGACGTTAGGACAGTAATAAAGTTTGAACGTGGTTTTAATCAAAATAATTTATGTTACAGAACTAAGTCACATCCAAGAATGTTGACAGGTGTTACTGCCACATTTAATTTTTTTCTAGTATAAAATAGTAAGTTATACTATAATTTGATCGCAAAATTACTATATTTTTTTAAATAACCGTAGATATATTGCATTTTTTTTTCCAAAAATACTAAGAGAAACCGAGAAGAGTGGAAAGATCTGTAATAGGCCTTCATCCAGTGGATCGATCCCGATTATTGGTTATGAATCATCATCAAATAATTATGTATGTTCAATGATGAATGTTACATTCTCAAATCTTGTAAATTATTCAACGGATAAAAAATAGTTTAATAATATTATTAACAAGTGCAGGTACATCAAAATTAAAATTTGGAAAGAAATAGACGTCAGCTAAGGAATCAATGTGTACATTGGTACCACGTACAATACATTTCGTCGTCATTAGAAACGACACACGCGATTTAATTAGTAAAGCACACCAGCGCGAATCCGGTCAGTTGATATGGGTTCGAGTCCCGTCAGCCGTCGTATTTATTCTGGTAGGTATCGGTTTTGTGTTTTCAAATTATGTATCGTCGCTATTATTATATACCTCATATGTGGTGATTTTGACGAAAATGAGTTATTGATACGACGTGATGCGCATTTTTTTTCTCTACCATAAATGTATTATATCACTTGCGAAAAGATCAAAAATAAAATAATAAAATCGATATTAAATTACTACTATATGAGAGCCTAAGGTGAGAGCATCCAAATTCAAGCACCGTAATAATTAATCCTATGTGAGCGTCCGCCGCAGTAGATCAGTATTAAAAAATAATCTTATGTGAACACATGGTTACACAATATGATTCAACGTACATATTCAATACGGTGCATGTCGAATTAATCATATGTGATAAAAACATGGAAAAGGCTACGATTTTATCATTTAATAATAATTATTATTAAAAAAAATCGGTGTGTGTACTTATGTACGCGCGTTAGAAGTTATACTACTTTGGCGTAACAAAACAAAAAAAAAACGTAAGTATAAAATACGATGAAAGATATTTAATACAATAGATAAAGTTTTGATTAAAAGGCATAATCAAATTAGATAATTATAAATAATTTGAAAATGGTAATATTAGTTTTAATCATTCTATATATTATGTAATATTATATAATATAATCTATTTCCCATGATGGCATCTCTGAAAATTGTCAACATCATGTGACATTTACGACGTTTAGTAAGAAAACTTGAATGGCGGACAAGACTCCAAGATATCGGGAAAAATCACGGGCTCTAAAAATCACTTATTCGCTAATTGCAGATACATTAAATTATATTAATTGTGTTTTTATAGTAATTGAATTTATTTTGTTTAGTTTTCATATTTTTGTCATCGTTTAACAATTATAAAATAATTTACGTAAACAATGGGAAAGTGAAATTTTATATATTATGGTATTATTTTCAATAGAAAAACGGAACGAAGCTATTTATGGCGAGGTGAACCATACGCGGCGACGTCATTTCCACTTCCGTAACGGTTTCTCAATTTCACTACGTCCCAAAAGAAGTGTAACTTCAAAAATATGGTTATCCAATTTTAATTTATGATTAGGATCTACAAAAAATGTTAAAACATATCATTTACGATTATTTTTTAAAACAGTTTTTTTCAATTATCTCAGATTACGACTCTAACCACATAGGAGGTATTTAAAATACAGCGACAGTATGTTCAATAACGAATGTTACATTCTCAAACCTTGTGAATTATTTGTTGAATAAAAAAATAGTGGTACATTTCGGTTATGAGGAATACAGCGGAAAACACATTTTTAAAATACCCGATATACTGGATTATTTATTAGTTTGGGTTAGTTTAGGTTCGGTTAAGTTGGGTTAGGTTAGGTTTGGTTAGGTTAGGTTTGGTTAGGTTAACCTAACAAATAATCCAGTATATCGGCTATTTTCAAAATGAGTTTGCCGCTGTAATCCTCATAAACGAACTGTACCAAAATAGTTTTTTAAATAATAGTCGATCGTTCTTAAAATGCGTGTTGGTATTATAATGTATCAATGAACATGAAATAAAAACTTATTTCATTGCCTACTTTAGGTGTCTAGTTTACGCATTTTACGAGCGTTGTTTCATTGTTTACAAAGTTTCTCAAAATGTTTTCGGTTGTTGTCGTGTGTGACATTGCATTAATGTCGCATGTCCGCAATCACTTTGGTTTAGCGGGACTCTTCCTCTTTGGGCGCATTGCGGTTTTATGACATATTCCACCGCCGCCGATCGAAGACAACTTTTGCTCTTCGTTCACGGATACATTAATAATACCCACACAACACGCTAACTTACAATAATATTTACCACGTTTGTAATTTCTACCGTGGCGCGTTATTGCAAAGAGACATGGAATGTATTGACAATATAAACATGATGTAAAAAATAGACCATTGATATATTACAGTATAACCCCTATTTTACGTTTTAAAAAACCTAATTGGAGGGAAAATGTAAAAGGGGGGGTATTGAAAAAAAGAACATTTAAATTTTATGTTTCTAAAAAAATAACGTTTTATTAAAAAACAACATTCAATTAAAATTTTTATTGAAAAATCGTTCGAATGTCACGACCCAATCATTGTCGAGTGCGCGTAACTCGCATATTTTGAATATTTCCGACGTAAATCGCGGGAAAGAAAAACGTAAATGCGGGTATTAAATGTACTGAAATACATCGGGACTGAAAAAAATACACGCAATTGCCGGGAAAATTTGAATTCCGGGCACGTAAAAACGAGGTTATACTGTATATAAATGGTTATCAAATAAGAGATGTATACCTAGAATATTATACATAATTTTAAAACATCTCGCACATAATATACCCAATATAAAAATCATTTTTAGAATTTTTTTGGTACAGTTCGGTTATGAGGAATACAGCGGCAAACACATTTTGAAAATAGCCGATATACTGGATTATTTGTTAGGTTAATCTAATCAAACATAACCTAACCTAACCTAACCCAACCTAACCTGACTTAACCTAACGAAAACTAACAAATAATCCAGTATATCAGGTATTTTCAAAATGTGTTTTCCGCTGTATGGGAATGGTGGGAACTGAAACACCTAACGGGTATGGAATAACATTCAACCGATCTCGAGTGTGGAAGAATATGTGATAAACTTAAATACGTGTCAAAAATACACTTGTCCTGCGTTCAGAAAACTGCTATCGGCTTATGCACTGATGCTCATTCAAAGGTGTATTTGAAGGTTGCAACACACACTGTTGCACGTGTATAATGTGTGGTTTATTTTCGTAAGACACTCACACATACAAAACTCTGCGTCAAAATGTAGTGTATTGGGGTATAGCCTATAGGAATTCTATTTATTAATCTGTTCTGTGATAATATGTATATACAATTATCAAGTCATCAATTATATGATAATTACATTTAATACCAATCAATATAAGTTTAATGTTATTATTGAACCTAGTTTATACGCACAAATAGTATCCATTATAGGAAGATGACATTTTATGCATGACATACCTAATATAGACAACGGTAAGTAATCTTAATCTTAGAATGTTAAATTGGCTCCAGATCATAATGCCGATAATAAAATTCCCGACATAGGCGTGGAGGCATCTGTTTGGTTCCTCTATTGACTATTGAATAGTGACTATTCCATAATATCTTATATCGATAACTTTGGGACTAAGACTATGTTAGTTTTTCAACTAAAACCCAACTTAACCAAACAACACCAATGGTAAACGCGGCATATGAAAAAACATTTAAAATAAAATAGTAATTAGGTACACATAGCATTTTTTAAATTTTAAATTACAACAACCGAAGAAAATATTGCAGTGGTAACTGTGAAATAATCACAGATATCCAGCAGTTGAAAAAATTACATAGGTACATTACGTACATTTAGATGTTTTGTGACCTTATCGGGAATCAAGCGCCGTCCGACCCGGATGAAAATTATTAAAAATGACAAATAAACAACACAGATTACTTATAACCTCATGTATGGTCAATACCCATGGGCCCCACAAAAGGGGGGGCTAACAGGGCTCAGGAAGGGCCCGGCGTGGCGAGTTGACCAAATAAAGTGATATAAACACACATCACAAATTCTCTCTAATATAAAAAAAGTGTTAGTATTAGTAAAGTATTATTTAGGCGTTATTATTCCTCAATACTACTATTATTTAAAATTACGTGGTTGTAGCAATTAATAATTTATAATTGTGTATCGATACTCGACAACTCCATAATTCAAATGGATGTATTAAAATATACAAAAAAAAAACACTAAATATACACATTAATTATATCGCGTACACCATTTGGTACATCTACTGTAGAGCGTCACACTGCCTTTATCTGTAGCGATAGGTAGGGAGGTCAGCCAAAGATCCTAGCCTAGAGGCCCGCTTCAGGATGTGGGGGCCATGTCAATACCAAAACACAGCAATGAATTAAAAACCTGGTCTATTTATGTACAAGTGACAGCGTGAAAAGACACCTTTACTCGAGCATACACATAGCCTAATTAAACATTTTTTATTGTATCATGCAGTCCATGAAAAAATCACATACCCCATCCTCGACCTAGCTAACGTGCGTGCCGGGTTTGCTACATCTGTCTGATATTATTTAACCTAACTTAATATTTACGTATGGCAACTAGAACTAATCTAAACGATATTTATTTTCGGGGTTTTAGCATGCCATCATTTTAATAGCGATGCATTAGTACTCTAAGAATTCATAATTATTATTTTTAACTTACGCATATGTTGGGTTTAATGGATCGTAGTCCTATGCGCAACTCATTGGCTTCCTAAACTGGTGGTTAAGGGTTTGATTCCCGCTGAGGTGTGGTAAAAAGTGAAGCCCACCATCAATAATTTTAATTTACTTATTTGTTTAAAAAGATTGCTTATCGCTGGCATTGTAGGTACATCCGCAAAATATAATATTTTATATGTCTGCCAGATAAGTATGCGTTTCAGAAGAACATGTACACACACGAATGAAAATTTATTTTTCGAAATCATTTTCCGGTAGTGACAGAAAAATAATTGAATAAATTTGAAATGACGGAGTGACATTGCATCGACACATTTCGATATGAATGCAAATCCGGCGCTGAAAATATATTTTTTCTCCTGGGAAATTTCGTCAAAATGCGCGGAAAAATCGCATGCGTTTTGCGTTTGAAACCGCAACTCATACTATGATGTCGTTTTCGATGCCCGGTCCCGCATGACAAATTGTCTGCATGTACAGGGCCGACCCAAGGAGCAAAGCCACCTTCATACGAAATAATAAAAAGCTACAACCTAAAAAAAATCAACGATTTTTTTTAATTGCTGAGAAATATATTATTTGTTATTTTACAATGATTTTTTAGAGATTAAAATAGTACCTATTTTGAGTAGTAAGACACTTTCAGAAAAAGGCTTAAAATTTGAGACTTTCTTTAGAAATCCGTAGCACGTAACCGAACCACGTTCAATGTTGCATCTTCATCTTAGCCGGCTCTAAACTCGCCTCGTCTACTGCACAACCATAAACCTTCTAGGAACGTCGCTCCGATGTTGCATATGAAGACCGCGAACATAGGCACCTAGCGACGTATGGGATATGTATGTGATGCGGCGACCAACATAAGAATGACTAATTCGTAGCGTGTGCGTATGCAGTATGCGTATTGGCGGCTTCGACTCACAGCGCGAGACGCAAGCGATTTTTTCGTCGCATTCCACCAATTGGCAACGTGTGTTTTTTGAATAACGATGACGTCGCATCAGCGTATTCGACACGTTGCATACGAGACGAGTTTAGATGTGCGAGCCGGCTTAGATGCGATAGTGCATCGTTCGCTCTCTTATCTCGTAGTTTCTGCCAAAAAATGCAAGACACTGCTGTCCCAATATAAATATATTGATGGGTTTAGTGCACAAATGAAAGCAGTCTCAAGGAATACAAATAAGAACTGAGATAGCAAGAAGTTACTTTCTCAGAACAATACGCCTCCTTAGCAATCGAGACCATAACCTACATTAAATTAAATAAAATTAATAACCATAACTTAAAACTGCCTATGGTTTGCTGCTATCACAGAACAGATCGCTGTTATATTGTAAACGCTAATCCAGACGAATTCACGGATAGTTGAGGCATTCAAATATAGACGCACAAATAATATTGATATCCTCAAACGAAAGTTCTACATAGTATCAAAACCGGAAAACTATAGCATTTACCATGGGCACATTATCAGAGGACAAGGGTACAGCATTTCCCAACTTGTCATTCAAAGAAAAATTATGGTAAACGTAGCAGAATATGACGACGCCGCATTTCGTGGTAAGATCGAGTGCAGCTACACCGAAGTTTCGCCCTGATGGTAGACTACCTTTGTTAGAGTAAATCACGATAAAATTACTGGATATAAATATTGTAGGTATAAAGAACAGTTTTCGATATATTGAAAACTGAAAGTGAAATGGACATTTAATAGTTAATATATTTTGATAATAATACATTATCTTCTCGAATATGACGTATGCACCAACCTTATTTGTATTGAGAACTCCTCCCGGCTGGATGGTGCGTGGTGGTGCTCAAGAGTCCTTCATCTTCAGGTTAAAGTATAGGGGGAAGAAGGAGAGGCGTTTGCAAGAACACATTATTTTTCAGTAAAAGCAAAGTAAACACGCAGAGTTGGATGGGTTTATTATTATTGGAACAATAACATTGGGGGTACATAAAAGTCTAATAAATCAATTATCTTAAATCCTTAAATGCATGATAGCAACCCCTTAATGTATGTACAAATTACAATTATTATAATCGATCACATTTCATGTTTAATATTATTATAAATTAATACCGACATCTGTGAATAAAAACTATAACCATTTTGTCAGCACACTTTATCCATCGCAGATAACTACAAGTTTAAAGAAATCATACACACAAAAAATATAAAGAATAATACATTAATTACATTATTTATTTAGATCTTCAATGTAGAATACGGGCATTTATATATGGAATTTATACAGGGTAGGGTAGGTTTGGTGTTAGTGTGTACACTATTTTTAAAGAAAAAAATTTGTAACACAAGTGGACATTTTGTGTACTCAACAGTACTGACACATTACATTATAGTCACAATGAGTTTCCATAATATGGATACTAAAATTTAGTAAATAAAACACGCGGGTATAGTATAGTAATATATTATATTAAATTTCATCGACTAGTTTTGCACGCATCTCAATGACGAAACCGGTCCTGATTATTATAAGATTTAAAAAGAGAACTTGTATTTTATTATTGCAAACAAACAGTTACATATTATATTACATTGAGAATTATATAGAAAACTAATAAATTATATAGAGATACAATAATAATAAAAGAGTAAAATCAAATAAATGACAAAAGGTGTCAAATTCAACGATACAACTTACTATATATACAAATAACCCAAAAAATGTTTATTGTAAAACTATTGATATACTTAATAGGTTTCTCAATAAAAAAAAATACCTCAACCTCTCACCTGGATACCTCAAGAGTACCAAAAACTACGACTGCGTTACCTCTTTGGATTTATATGCTTATTCGTTGTCTCGGGTACTCAGTTGAAAAGCACTCACCTGTTTTATCAGTCAAGCGATGACCGATCTCAGCTAACCTCTTCATAGCAGATGGTTCACAGTAGCCAAATGTCTCGACACCCAGAGGTGGTAGACAATATAATTAAGTCTGCTGGACCTGACGATTTCATTGATTTATTCAGGTGAGATTCGGCGAGTGTATCTACCACAGTGGCATCCCAAACCATACATTTCCCTTCTCTTTGTGGAATCATCGTGATACCGTCAAGTCGCTTGCCACCTAGTTGGCAGACACCAAGAGGCTCTTACATTAATGGAACTCCAAATAAAGGAAACCAAATATCGACTGATCAAATTATTGGTAGCAGAATGACGACTAAGTCTCCCGGCACTCTTCTGCCAGCACAAACCATGTCGACCCATTCAGTCAACTGGTCTTTCGAATTATCTGTAATACGTTCTGCATATTGTGTTTTATTTTATTTAATACAATGTCTTTCCACCAAGAATTGACAGGTAACATCATTAAAGATACTAATGATTAGCTTTGTTTCAACGTTTTTGTATTAATATAAAAAAAGATATCAGAAAACCTTGTTTATTGAATTATATTTTAGTTGCATGGCTCTATTACATAGTTTCTTAACCGGTGATCCACGAAGATTTTTGGGTCCATTTTTAAAGGCTTATATTAAATTTCAAGTAAAAAATATCTTTCAGAACTCGTGCACCTACAATTCACAATGAATTAACAAGTCATTTCTGGAATGAATGACACTATTTTATATAGTCATAAATCGTTTCATAGATGGACGGGGGGCGTGGTTTACCTAGAAATCCAACATTTGAAGTAGGGTTGTATTATATTTCGACAATTGTTTCAAAAATTGTGTAAAAATCAATATTTATTATTTTATTCCACTGTTGATGTTCCGCAAAACATTTTTTGATTTTATTGTGGTCCGCGGATGTAAAAAGGTTAAGAAACATTGCTCTATTAGACATTGGCTGGTAATACTATACCTTGCATAAACCCCTCAAAGTAAAGAATTGCTTCATCCGCCTTGAAAAAAAGAAAATTGGGAATAAACCGGCATCGGGGTCTCCAAGGGGGCCGTAATGAATAGGGGTCCAATTCGTCACCATTAGCGCCAATTTTGGCTGAGACAGCCTTATATAAATAACTGATCATTATTCTTTGAACTTAGCAGGGTGGTGGCAGGGGGTGGTTCGCCAAATAATAATTATGTAATGACATTTTATAAGCCAAGGCTTCTGTCGAAAATGGTAATTAATTAATACATAATTAATTATATTCATCGGGTGGTATCAATTAACAGCCTTTTTTTGGTATAAGCAATAATTCTGTTTTTACTTCTTGCTTTCTGTATAATAAAATTTGCCATCTCCTTTGAAATAGTTCACCATCAAATAATTTGGACAATACCCAGTGGGAATCATAATATGAACTGTTTTTATTTAAATATTTGTCAAACATTTCAGATTTTTTTAAACTAGACGAATAATTTGATAACTAGAAAAGAAACTCAGATTACTATAATTATTATAATGTAAAATCACAATGTAGCACCCAGTTTAATCATTTTCATTAATTTTTCTCAACACTACAACAGACTTGGAGGCTCAATGACATGAGTGTAGTTTAAAAATTTTGTATTTAGTAATAAAAGTGAAAAAATCACTAACACCGAGGCTTTGAGAAAATCACATAATTAATATATTGTGTCCCTGACTCGAACCAAGAACTACCGGGTGAAAGGCCAGCGCCGTACATACCGCATACATGCATAAGAGTAAATTAAAATTAATAATCGAATTTTATTGAAATCATTATTAGCTGACCAATCCACCACTGGATGAAGGCCTCACCCATTTCCTTCCACTCCACTCAGTTCTTAGTTTAGCGCTGCTGCGCATTTAAAAAAAATTGCAGCTTGGTAGGCTATGATCCAGGCTATCTACTATCAAAATTGCCAATGATCCACTATCTCACATTGTCGTTCTTCAACTTAAATAAACATATTATATTTGGCTGAGCTCACTGTGACATATAAATAAAATTAAACAACAACACTAATAATTGTCTTTCACCCAAAGTAATACTTAATTTTCCATTCACCGCAAAAGTTCTGGCCTACGGCAAGGAAAAATTGCGCAAAAGTTTAAAGCGAGGGGATCATGTCATATTTATTCTCTTTCTGTCACTGATGTTGCATAACATAAATGATGCAATATAAATCAAGTGAGACGACGATATCATGCGGGGTTTTTCATGGTTAATTTAAAAATGACTGAATTAAACTGGTCAATGAAATAAAAATTCAAATATTTAATGCTTCTCCTTCAAAATATTAATACCTATAATAATATTATATTTATTGCAACTGAATTTACATTTTTTTATATTTTCACGACAGAATGAAGCGATCGACCTATCAAATTATGACCTCCCAAGTATAGATGAAGATAAGAAGTAAGTAGAATATGTTGGGTCCCGACAAAACCGCCCAGACATTGCCATTGCATTTAGAAACGAGACAATTTTTATTTTTACATAATATTATATTTTAGATACACAAATAAACAAAACAGACGAATAAAGATATATATAAAAATATAAATTATTTAAAATTATATTTCAATATTGTGTGCTAACCTTCTTAAATATTATAAATTACAGGCATTAATTAACTCTTGCAGTCTTTCGTTTATTTTATAACACATATTATCGGCATTAAGTAACAAAAGCTGATGATTTTAAGTTATCACCATACTAACAGCTGCAACGGATTAGATCTCAAATCACACTGATTATAAGTGATTATAATTATAATTATAAGTACATGGTTATAAGTATGTAAATTTATATTGTTAGGCAATTCGAAAAACCAAAAAAGCACTAATTGTTTTATATATTTTTGTATTTATTGCGGGCGGTTTTATCTAGGCGGATTTGTTCAGGCAGTATTTACGCACACTGATACGGGCAGATTTGGTTTGGCGGCAATGTCCAGGCGCTTTTAAGTATATAAATAGAGGCCACGTGTTCGCGGCCTTCGTTTATTATCTATTATAATTTGTAACGCTTGTGTCTGCTCCGTACTTGCAATTTCACTTTATTATTCTATAAGTAGGTACCTATCCCTGACAAATTACTATAAACGTAATAACCGTGCATTAGCTTATATAGAAATACAGTCTTTGATAAGTCGTCAAATGAAGCAGAGTACCATCATACCACCTGAAGTCCCTTTCAATACAAGTAACCTGCTTTCCTTTGCCTTCTTGCCTGAGGGGCTTAACAGACCTGTCGATCGCATTCAACGTGTCGGACATACCTAACTTTGACTTCTACTTCTAAACTGTCTTCTTGCGTCTAGACGTGGGCTTAAACCTATTTTGGGTATTACATCGGCTTTGGTCCAGTAGTTATATTAATATATTATATTCAAACCATTTCAGCTTGACATCTATTACATCACGTACCATCTATCTGCTTTCTTAAACATTACAGTCTTTTGGCGTTGTACCCAACATTGGTCTTTCCGTAGTATTTTTCACTAATATTGAATATTATACCTAACCTAACCTAACCTAACGCCAATTTTTCAATTTAAATTATATTAGTGCACCACTTCTGTTATATAATAATAATACAAATTTATTATGTATGAACTAGTACATGGATGGTAAATAGGGTTTGATCAACGTGCCAAAATAAGCCGATTTTTTTTAAATTCGTGGCGCGTGCCATTCATTTTTACGTGTACACATAACACAATCTAAATTATATTTATTTATGATAAAAAAAAACAATTTGGTACATTGGTAACCATAGTGTTTATTGAATATATAAAAAAATTATACACATAAAATTAAAGAAAATAAGGAAATATAAAAACATATTTTAATAACACACTAATTTTTGTTTGAATTTTTTTGTTTCATGCCATTTGCGAGGTTTTTTATATCAGGCTAATATATTGTTGATTGCATATTAATACATGCTGCTAAATTTTCCTTTGTCAACCTATTTATAGTCTTTGAATGTACATGATTCAATATAAGAAAAATATTTTCACAAGAGTACGCGGCAGAAAAATGGTCAACAAGAAGTATCAAGCATGCCTTTCAATATTTTTAATACTTATTTAGAATTTATTTTTTTGGCGTAGCGTTTAAAACTTTTAGCGTGCCAAGTCGGGCACGCATGTCACGTATTTGTCATCGCTGTACTAGTCCAATACATTGGTGCTATGGATATTATAAGTATGTATATACATAATAATATTATATAGTTACGTACTAGTTAGGTGATTACGATCACATATTATGAAAATCTATTAATAATGAAACACATCCATTGGATACTAATGGACGTTTTAAGGACATGATTCAATATTTGTATTGACTTCCTATGTACTGCCATTATAAATATCGTTGTTATAAATATAGTCGATGATTATTTTTATCGATTTACCGGCCATTGTATGGAAATTTAATTACACTTAACTGTCACAGAATATAATCATATGCACAGAATTTATTTTCCACTTTGCTCCAAATTGCTATTGATTCATTTTTTTGACGCTAGTAAAATGAATTTATGGTCACAATATTAAAAGGTTAAATATAAACTACGAGTAGGTACGTCTGGATAATGTGTTAATTAAGACAAAATGTGCTCTTGCATTTTAGAGAATAAACAATGTTTTTTTATACAACAATTGAATGTTTATTCTATTGTTATTACTTACTATTCGACATAATAAATTATGAAAAGTATAAATCGACTGCTTAATCCGCAAACCAGCTAACCGCACTTTGCAACTGCGTGTATCTTGAATGTGGAATGTGGATACCTCAATGAGATCACCTGTATTCCCGCGCGCGACATTCATCACTTCGCAAGTGCTTGTGGACGGCTCAATGAAGTCACATGTACCTGGAATGCGCGAGAGCCAAAACGCGCCATGTAGGCAAGGTCTTAGCAATCAAGACTAAGGTCTGAGACTACGTACGATCGGTTGTTATGTTCACTCAATTATTTTCTATGCTATGGAGGTATTGACGCTAAACCAGAGAAACGTAGAACTGAGGCTTTCAAAATCAACTGCTTAATTTGCAAACCAGCCAACTGCACTTTTAACCAAACATGATATTTTAATAATCAAACTATTCTGTGTGATATGGTCTGGAACTTGTATCGTTTGTTTTTATTTTTTAACCGCCGACATAGTACAGGGCTACAACTAAAAATATTTATATTTAGAACACAATAATTTGAAAAGATTTTTTTTATTATCGTACTTGATAATATTATACCTACATACATATTATTATGTAGATGAGAAACTTTAATAATAAAAAAAATCTTGAATTATTAGACGCGTACGACAAGGCTGCCATTTAGTTCAGCACTGGCACATCTTCCTGTTCTATACTAAGTTGAGTTATGATTTTATAACATTTTTTGTTATATCTTAAATATCATGGAATAATTAATAATCCACCTGTAGTTGGTATCACTAGTTAACGTTATTATTTTTAGCATATTATGCTTCGCCACAAAAGGACGAAACACGACGTTTTACGACCATGTACGTCGTACACAGGTGCAGTGATATCATACAAAATTATTAGCTAGCCAATGTCCAATTGGAAATATTTTTTTATAAATTCGACATTAGATATGTATATACTTTATTTTTTTAATATTTTTGATTGACTGTTCTCTCTTTTATGATATAAAAAATAAGTTTATAAAAATCAACGAGTGGGTCATTTGAAAAGCATGCGTGGGTCAGTGTCTGACCCGCGGGTCATAGGTATGCCATCCCAGCACTAGGTTCTTGATTTCTTTGTAGAACGCCGGCGCCGCCGTCCTCAAAAATGTTCTCATCTTTTCCTCCACGACCTCGTCGGTCGTTTTTCGGCCAAATAATGTTTCAGGTGAAGAAAAAGATATACTCGAAATAACTCGGCGAATAAGTTCAAAAGCACGGTGGTAACGTTGGCTGTGTGGGGCCGAGCATTGTCGTATAGCAAATACACGCCCTTGGTCAGCTTTCCTCGACGCATGTTTTGGATAGCCCTTCGGTAGTAATTATAACATTTGGCAATAACAGCCGGCGTTGTTGGTTGTCTCTTAAGGCAGAAAAATCGACAAAAATAACGCATTTTCGATTCCAAAACACGGTTGCCATGATTTTCCGGCTTGAGATTGTCTGACCTTCTTCCTCCACCCTCCTCGTCATGAACACTCGTTCTACCACTTTAAAACTCAGCACACCACTTCCTGACATTCTGTTGGTTCATCGCATTACTATAATTGGATTTGAGATGACGATGGATTTCAACAGGGTGGACTCCTTTCCTTCCTGATTGAGAAACCGAATGATTGAACGCACCTCGCAGGTGGCGGAATTCGACAGCGGAGCTTCCATCTCAAATGGATGCAAAGGCCATACTGAAGAAGCTACCAAACCGGCTCACCACTCGTTCTGGAGAGGGAAGTCTACGTACACTACACGCCAGTGCTGCCATATTTTGAGAAAGGACATCCGCGTCGCCAAAAATGAATAATTCTTGGATAACCCTCGTATCTATCTAAGAGGCATTAATCGACCACATTGCGGCCCCAAAACTGAATCCACAAACTCATCTAGTTCGATAGATTATGTGATAGTGAAAAACTAAGGACCGAAAACAATAGATGCGACTTGGGGAAATTCACAACAACCAGTGAATCAACCCCGGCTAATGATGAAACTAATGCTATATTCTTGTATAATTGGGTACCCACTTAGATATTCCAGCTTTTTTACTCACCAGTTATGTTGGAGAGTAGTATATACGTCCCTACAGGTGTTTAATTTACCCGAAAAACTTTGAAGGGCGCCACAAAAATCAATAAACGCAAAAAAAAACTCAGAAGGGCATGATTCAGGGCAGAAGGGCGTTTGAAATAATTTATGCACACTGGATTATTCACAATATTTCTTCAACCAATTTTTAAATTGAATATTACGGTGTATTAAATTAAAGGACTTTTAATCATTTTTCTTCTCTATTCTTGCTCTCGATGGAGGTTTGATACCATGGTGATATTTATGGCCATCTTAAGGGGGGACATGCTCAGTGTACGACAAAATTGAGCTTTAATGCTATTTTGCATATTTGAACATTTTACTCCCTTACTCCCTACTTCATTTATCGTTTGTCAATTTATGGCCGTATGTTGTAGCTTAGCCACTGGGAAATGCCAATAGAAATGCGTATTTCAAAAAAATACTACCTTATCCTTAGGTCAAACCATTTAAAGCAAACATTATTCGTAGAATGTTTATCACATTTGAATGGTCAAAGACATAGCTTAAAATCAGTATCTTTAAATGTGTAAATTTTGCCCATTTTTTGAATAATAAAATGCCTAATTTTTGTCAAATTTGGGATCACAGAGATTATCAATATAATTTTTTATTGTATATATTTCACTATAATAATGTCGACATAAATTTTACTAATGGTTTTACAGATGCTTTTAAAAATTAATAAATATAAAAAATCTTAACACCACTTCACATGGACGTACTGAAATATGACTATATTCAAAAACATTAGAGCGAGAGGCTTAAACTAATACTATTGTATGTAATAAAAATACTTTATGCTGTTATCAAATGTTTAAAATAAATATAAAGGATAATAAGGCTTCAAAATTATGTAAATAGATTATCTACAACGTTTAAGTAATGTCCAGGATCATGCTTTGAAAATAACGTAAAAACTCCATTTTGACGTACACTGAGCATGTGGGCCGTTAAGGATTTTTTTTTTGAATTATTTTTGTGCCTTTCAGGAAGGTTGTCCAGCCAGTAATCATATTAATTAAAACGTTTCTCTTTCATGAAAGTTGTACTTACAGTATGATCTTTAACCTCTCAAGTAAAGTACTTTGCATATTAATTTTCTCTCCGGCCTTTATGGCCACCATCACGATATTTCATGGGCTCTCAATAAATTTAGAAAATGTTAGTTTTACTTCAAATTAGTATTCAAATAAAATATGGCTGTACGAATAATGAATGGTAACGATCGAAAATAGAATTGTGACCACCATCTTGGCATTTTATAAGCTTCATATTGCAAAATTTCAAGCTTAAAACCTTGAACCTTTAAACCAAAAATCAATCAAATCAGATAATAATAATTAAGTACAGATATTTGATTTTTTTTTGTCATTTTGGTATTAAGGACCTCTTGTATGTGTACATATTTTTTTAAAGGCTCAATATCTCAAAAAAGATATTCATGCTTTTATATAAAACTGCACAATTTTTGCCTCCAGATTAATAAACTCTAATAAAATTTCTTAAACTATTTGAAATTCGAACACACATCTTTTACTTTACGTGTCAGTGCTTTTAATCAATTAAGCTAACGATGCAATTATCCTTCTTAATTACTGCGATATCCAAAGTATTTTAGATTTTGCAAAGAGACGGCAACCATCTTTATAATATAAATCAAGTTAAAAGTAATATTTTTTTAAATTACTACACTCAAAGCTTATCATCATATCATCAAACTACGCGTTTTTCTATGAATCAGGTTTGACTCAAAACAAAACATTGGTTTCACAAATAATTAGAGACTTAAAGATTTCGTTACTGATATACCAAACATAAAGTTTATTTTCGTTAGGTATCCGTAAAAATCAATTCTTGTATGACTAACACACTTACAATCAAAATGAAAAGCTCAAATTTCTTATCGTTGCTAAATTATAGCTCGCATTCTTACATGTACAGGGTATTTACGAAGTCACACGACACATAATAAGCACAAATAAAACTTTCATTGCCAAGTAATCCCAATATAAAGTCCGTTTTCTTGTAAACTAATTTAACAGTTTACTTATGAATATACACGGTACATATTTGTAAAGCTGTGTACACACAGAGAAAAAGGTGACGACGTCATACAAACGCAATTTGATAAAAATTTCAATATGTAAAAACTATTAGTTAATTTAATCCTAATTAGATAGAACGCCCATGGCTTAACACAAACACTGCTGACCTGTTAATTAATATTTAATTACCACATTTAAATATCATGTTATTTATATCTAATGGCCAGGTTACGCAAACGCGCCAGTCGCGTTGTTAACACTAAATGAATAATTGGTAAAACACTTTGGCGCGAATACAATAGATACTGTGCTCAAGTCGCATCCGGTGTCATTTTTTTTCTAGTGGGTGTTTTCATGTTATGTATATTTAAATATCAATTTTACCATGAACCGTTTTAATGTACCTACATATTACTGATAAAAGTTTAGCTACTGTTATAGCAACCCATTCACTGCGCTCAACACAACTGGTGCGTTGCCCATCAGGTGGCCATTAGATATAATTAGCATGTTATTTTAATGTGGTAATTAAATATTAATTAAAAGGTCCGCAGCGAATGGGTTTGTATTGCGTAGGAGTCAAACCAATCCACTATTTGTCCGGTATTGAAACTCAAGAGTATGTTTATTTATTGTGATTAAATATACAATGTGCAGGTGTAAATTTGAACGTTTATGTAATTCTTATAAATTAAAAAGAAAAATTGCAGTATAAATTTCGGTTTGACAGTTGACAATTGCCCGTCTAAATAATATATTTATTAAAATTATGATTTCAGACTGATCGTTATTGATCTTTTGAGGTATTGTCGTGTATTATTTCTTCTCCTTTTTTATCATAGCGAACGTCAGCTTGCCCTAACATTTTTTGAGGTATTGTCGTGTATTATTTCTTCTCCTTTTTTATCATAGCGAACGTCAGCTTGCCCTAACATTTTTTGACATATCTTGTGGAGCAGCGTTTCTAACCTAACCTATTATTACATTTTCTATTTAAAATGGCGTTGACAGTGACCCCGGATCGTTAAAGAAGGATACATATCAAAAAAACTGTCTCAAGTAATTTATTGATTCATATACCTCAGAGACTTTTAAATTAATGACCATTATCGTGATGGCAATCGATCTCGTTTATACAAACTAGAAAGCTTAACGGATAAGTAAAAAGCATCTGGACCAAGGCCTGAACAAAAACGAACCATAAGTGCGAGTGAATAAGCAATCGACATGCGTATATTATCTTACCTTTATGCGTTAGAGTAAGATAGAATTTCTACGGGTGAATTAAATATTTTTTTTAAACATCGCCGGTAAATATGATTACACTCATTTAATTTTTGGTAGCCATACTGAGAAGCAACACGATGGTATAACGTTTTATAGTTAAGTTAATAATAATAAAATCGACGTTCTACTAAACACGGCTTCATTTTGCCGAAAGATAGGCGCTCTCTATATATCAATTCTCTGAGATCTGAGCTAGATCGCATTCAGTTTATATTTTATTTGAGGATTTTGTTAAGCGTATATTTTAGAAGTTTTAAAAAATATTGACATTTATTATAATCCATTGGCAAAAAAATACACTTTGAAAACATTCTATGTTATTTTCGTTAGTTCCAGTCCGCATTTAACACTTACCTGAAGCTTTTTTCTCGTCAATCATTTCGGTGGGGTCCACGCACGCCACTGGCACCCCTCTCTTTGATGTAATGCCGCTACGTCACGCGACCAATCGCTTTTTGTGTGCAAGGTTGCCACAATAAAGCCCAGACGAGCCTTACGAGCTTCAAAGCACTGTCATAGAGGATTTCACCATCAGGCACTGAGCTTCTTGTAATATACCGATAACTTGGCATAGCTCGTACCCACCGTTGATATGTTTCATAAATTTAGTGCACAGAATATTACTTTGATACAAGTATCTGATTAGTGAAATTTGCAGTTACCAACTTCAAAGCTTGTTCCTACCGGTTAAGGTTGAGAGTAATGTCAATAGCGAAAACTGCAATTTAATCCATATTTTGCTGATATTTTTAATTTTAAATAATCAATACATAATATTTATGTACCTATCTAAACACACTATGTAATTCAAAAATAGACTAATAAAGAACTGTTATAAAAAATGTACATTCGTAAATAAATCAAATTATTTTTGTTTTTAAAACACAGTTTAATAATATAATATTCTCTCTAACGCTGAGCGATTTTTTTTTTTAAATAATTCATTGTTTCAATGTACTTTAAAAAATGTGTAGATATTACTTGAAATTCTTTTTATTTATATCGAATCAAGATTTGGTGTGGTCATAATACAAAGCAACAATAACTAATTAATTGGCGTGGTTTCTGCAGTCATTTCCATTTTGATTCTCAGATGTTTTGACCTATGTAACTTTTTTGTAACACATGGGATCCCATACACTTTTTTATTGTCATAATAAACAATTCTTACTTAATTTTCATATGTAATATTGTCAATCCCTGACTTTATAATACGTCCTTCGATAGGAGAAAAAATGAGAAAAAATAGTAAAAAACTTATTTTGTTAAACATGCGTTAAAAGTTCAATAAAAAGGGATATCTTTTTATAAATGTTCGGTGATTGGGATATGTTGACACCACATGGATACTTGTTGATATTTTTGCGTCTTCCCAGTATTTCCCAACTATACTTCTTGTACCATGCCCTACTTCAACGCTTCAAAAATCTCCATGCCCCCCCCCCCCCCTATCAAAATTTCATATTTAACTAACAATTTCTGAAAAAAAATGAATTGCTTCAAATAAAATAAAATCACATAGGCAATACTACTATTAATTTAACTTTCGTAAGTAAGTAATTATGTATTTGTTAAGTGCATTAGATGTACAACTCGGAAGAAAATTAGTGCGATCCTTGTGCTTGACGTGAGCTGCAAAGAGTTTTTATGTGAGGTACTACTTTGTTCAATTTTAATCATAAATCTCCACAGTTTGTGACATCAAAACGATTTCTTTTTTTCAGTAACAAATAATTTACAGCGCCAATGCGCCGCATACAATTAATATTATGATGGGAATGGCAACAGTAATTTCCTCGAAAAGAAATGGTTGCAATATCAAAAAAATATTTTCGAAAATGCGTTTTTTAACTATAACAAAAAATATAGGTAGATACCAAATATTAATGATTGCACATTACCCCCAAAACATTCAAAATAACCCCCGGTGGGGCGTACGCCCCACGTTAGGAAACACTCTAATATTATAACCATTTCATAATGTCCCCAAATATATCCGCGACACATGGAGAAACACTAGCCGATTGAGACTTTTCTTAATACACTTATTTCACCTGTGGGTCTATTCTATGCTTATCGACCGCTAAAGTGATAAAGTGAAAAATATTATCAAACTTAGGGTAGGTTTGTATCAAAATATTAGCACTTATTGTAACAATTACACGAAGCCGGTTTTTATTGTTGCAATAAGTGCTATATTTTAACAGCACCTATCTTGCTGCTGTTAAAATATCGCACTTATTGCAACAATAAAAACCGGCTTCGTGTAATTGTTACAATAAGTGCTAATATTTTGATACAAACCTACCCTAAGTTTGATACTATTTATCAATTGTGTTCGATAAGTATAGAATAGACCCACTGGTCGTGCCAGTTCCAACGACTGTATTTCTCATACGGTGCACAATAACTACATCAAACCTACGACCTGTCACGAAGTCCGCCCAACTAGCGACCTGATCTCCTTGTTCACACATATGGACCGCACTTAAAAAATACCACTGTGGAGCCAGCGGTGTACATATGGACTACAGCTGCAATAATTAGCAACATGCACACATACGACCTGTGGAAAGCCTAAATACGCTGTGAGACTGCATGGTCCACTATCTCATATCCTCTTCATATACTCTCACTGATAATACACCATCGTGCCATTGATTTAGGTATAAATAATTACAAGATAAAAAGAACTTGTTATATACAACGTTTCTCAATTTTCTGTTCAATTATTATGCTGAATATGCTCAAACTTGTACTTGATATGAAGTAAATAAAAAACAAACAAACAAACAAATATAGAGTACTGAAATGTCATTTTGATTTCAATAGTAAAGCACGTATATATTAATAATTTAAAGTCCACCCCTTAGCAACCAATAATAGTGGAATGGATTACGGATTTCTTCCGTAATAACTTTTCATACAAAACAGAACTAACTGAAAATGAATTCAATTCTACTTAAAGATGACTAAAAGTATTAAAAGAATGCATTGGCATCGTGTTCTGATTTATTCTAAAAGTTTTAATGTCTAGCTAGTAGGGAAGCTAATTAAAAATCGATTGCAATATTTGTACCGGACAAACAATCACCGGACAAATAAGAATACGAGCTAATAAAAACGTTGTAAAATACGCCATTCAGTTCTAGACATTGACTAACTAATGGATTCTTCATATCACATCCCTCGTTACTGAGGATGTTGATCACTGAAATTATTCCTGCCAACCTCATCCTTTCGATGCCACCAATTAATACTCTCCTCTTCAAACTGCTTGAACCGCTTTCATGATGTGACGAAAGAATTGAAGAATGCATCTCTTGCAGGTGTCTGGGAGACGTTTTTTGATGTTAAGCTCTTCCAGTGCAGAGCATCCTCTGCCAGCAACAATGCACATTATATTTGAAGAATAAAAGACAATAAACAACTCTAGGCATAGGCGTATTTGGCTGACCATATAAGTTAACATGCGCATACAGATGAAAATAGTGATAAAATGAACTCTGCCTACAAAACAATAAGTATTTAAGTATTTGAAATCTGTATTCATTTTTGTACATTATCGTTTTTCTATTCTGCTAATGTCTACTACTAAATATTGTTATATACCAGTGGGAAGGGGTGGAAGTAGGATGTTAAGATCTGACATAAATAGTGCACACTCAATTTTATCAGTCATACTTATTTGTTTGTATTGAACGAAAATAATAAAAATTACAGATAGTTCTCGTTAGTTTTTGTAAATCACTTAAATCCTGCCTAAACCAAACCATAATAATATGTTATGTACGCTATGGGCGATCCGACAAAAATATTGCACAATTTTTTAGCTATATTTATTTTTTCGTTAAATTACGTATAAGTACATATTACACATGGTGTTAGTTAGTTTTTTTTAATTCATTTAATCCTGCCTGACCACACCATAATAATTAAAAAGAACTATTTTTAAATATTTAAAAAATCTAAAATTATGTAATTAAATCATAAATAGACGAATATTTGTTTACTATTTATTATGTACACGCAGGGTTTAATTGAATTTTAAAAACTAATTAACAATTTGTAGTATTAGTTCGATGAAAACAAATATGTATGACTGACTTAGTTTAGTCTTCACTAATTATGTAAGATCTTAACAACCAACCTCTACCCTTCGCCACTGCCACCTACAAATATATAATGCATATTACATCTAATTGAAAATATAATTCTACATACATTGCAGGTAGGTACTAAGGGTGCAAATTGCAAATACGTGTTAATGCCCTTCATTTTCTGTATTAAAGTTCTTTATTTTTATATATAAGGTAGGTACTATCCATTTATTATCAGCATAATTCCAAGTTATTCAGTATTATATTGAAATTTTGTTTAATTTAGAGAATGATACATAGGTACCATCAATATTATATTTTTTACGGATGACATTCTATTCAAAATTGTATACACATCTACACCATATTATATCCATAGACATGACAGAATACATCTGTATACCTACTACATTTATTGAATTTTACCTGAGAGGTGCCTAATAACTTTCCCAGGTAAAAATATAGGCGATATGCTCCATCTGGGAAGCAAGTTTGGATGAAAAATATCGATTACACAGGTTCATACTGGGTAGGGGTAGCAACCCTCGCGCTGTTTTAACGTGGGTAACTAACTACAAGTCACCCTTTAGAAGTGAATGAATCAGCAGAAGTACCTGCTTGCGTCGTGATGACAAGACAGGTACTAACCAAAGCGGCCGCTCGATAATGATTAATTGCTTAATTGGAAATTTAGATTACAGGCGAGTGCGATCGCCGATCACTGCGTGGGATAAACATACGTACATGTTGAGCCAAACTTGCCGATAATAGGGGACACTCTGTGACAACATCAATTTTACTACATCTATATTTAGAGGTACTTCATAAACAATGCTCATTATCATCGCCCTGAATCAATCCATTGCTGTATGAAGATTTCTCCAAGGTGATTCCATTTTTCTAGTAATTTAGAAATGTGTTGCCACGTATAAGTAGATCAGTGTAATAATGGGCCCACCAAACACCCTGTCTTAATAACGCGTATCACCGGACCCTACGTTTGATGTGAAGCATCCATATTTTTATGACTTCTCATCCAGAGGTATCTCAACTGCATCAAGTATATTACCAAGTAGTTACACGATAATTTTAGGAAGTCGGGTATTATTAAGTAAAAGGACGTTCATTTTTTTCAAGGACGTCTCTAAGAACTCTATGGTCCTGGGAAAAAAAACTGTTGAATCAAGCATGCCACCAAAGTCATTTATAACGTTCTGGACCTCTTCGGAATATTTCTGAAAGACAATAAAGTCATTGAAGTTAATGGCCCCATCAAACCAACCGCCCGCTCCACCCCCGGACGTAATCAGATATATTACGACACCCTATATTTGGTTATGAAACATCCGTATTTTTTATGACTGCGAATGTCTCAGGAGCAGTTACCCAAGACTGCGAACCATGCACTCAAAATATGCCTTGACTGAATTTACATTACTTTAAGTGAAAAGTGCTCATGGGAGAGAAGAGCACATAGAGGCAAAATTAAAAAAAAAATAGGTAAATAACAAAAACTAATACACAACTACCGAACAATCTAAGTTAAGCAATCTTCACGTTGACATTATTATGCAGCAAGTTTTCTAAATGCATCAAAATTAGCCTTTGTGGCGACCAGGTCGGACGGTCCGATGAGCCCAATAGCTGATTGAACCAATTTGAGCAACTCTTCCAATTCCAGATGTCAGTGTACGGTGGCACTATGGGCACGATAAAAACGACTTTACAGCATCATCGATTACAGCATACATTGAAGTTAAGGCCCCACCAAACCACATCAGCCCCACACCACACCCAGTCTTAATCGGTCGTCTTACGGCATCATATGTGAAGCATCTTTTTTATGACTGGAAATGTCTCAGGAGAAGTTACTCATGTCTAAGGTTGACATGCATTCAAATATACATGACTTACAGCAAAAAAAATCAATTACACCCATGGAACGCCTATGGTACCAGTAGAATGATTTCCCTAGGTATATTTTTGCTGAAATTAACACCGTTTTGTAAATCACGCAATGTCTAGGTTTAATATTCCTGATGTTTCCTACCAACGAATACCCAAATTTGTCCAGCAATTATCATTTCTCCGATTTATAGTGTTATATCTTTGTCTATATATTATATCTATGTTATATCTATGTAGACGTTCAGTTTTTTATTGATTTTGTAAAAATGTAACCCTAGTCGTAAGTTATTATTTAAAGATTTTTTAGTAGAGTATTCAATTTATTTAATGTTTTTTGGTACCGATGTCTCGTCTTCTCCGGCTCTGAGGCGTCATGTGACGCTGGATTGGCCTGTAAGATTATCTGGAGACATGTCCAGACATACCTTACAGGCGACGCAGGAAAAGGCATATCCAACAAGGCTATGCAAGGTATGTGCCAAAAATAAAAAAGGGGCGAAACTCGGTACATGTGTAAAGAGTGCGATGTTACTCTTCACAAAAGCATCAGCTGACAGAAATATCACACTATTCGTAATTATTAAACTATTTTTGATTGTTCCTGAAGGTTTTATTTAAATATTCTCACAAATAAGCCAATAAACCAAGATTATATCATTTACTAGAAAAAAACCAATTTCACTCACATTTGTCCGGGAATAGGGGTAAATTTTATAAAAACCTACCGGGGCTGAAAGTGTTAAGGTTTTTAAATAACTCGACTGTTATCAGTTTCATTAGTACTCCATTAAAAATTTATTTCGTTTTTATGCACAGTTTGTACCAACCTTTCCATATCTCGCTGTATACATTTCTAAGCTTATCTTCAACTAAGGTTGTATTTTTTGCATACATGATGATAATATCTGATTAATTAAAAACAGATTAAATATTTTGCAGTTTTACATAAGTAAACATTGGAAGGTTGGTTATGTGTCCGTTATTTCATTGCAATATTATGTTTTTTTTTTATTAAATTACATTGCATCGCATACCTATATTCTGTATTTACCTTACTAGTTATGTCCTTCTCATACCATGACACCTTCTAACCAATTTTTGAACCTCTTTTTTACTCGTGCATCTATGTTTCACGTGCATTTGTTATTACGGGGAATACACACCAGTTAAACACTTGAAGTTTGAAATACAATTTGAAAATCGAACACAATACATAAACTGTATAATATGTAGATTACAGTCATGTAAATTGTACGTATTACATTTCACAGTAGCACAATTCGCCGTGAGCTTTCTTATCGTATACTATACGGTCATCTCCGATTTTGGCAAAATTTATGGATTGAAGAATGAAAACCTAACCTATCCTAACCTAACCTAACCTAACCTAACCTAATCTAATACAACCTAATAAATAATCCAGTATATCGGCTATTTTCAAAATTTGTTTGCTGCTGGCTTCCTGTAAACCGACAAGAACCGTGTTTTATTTTATCTCAGTACTATACGACCCAAAGAGGTTGGACGATCTTTAATATATGACCATATAATATTTCCATTACAAAATTTCATGGCGAAGTGTGATACGGCGAACCACATACGTACAAATTTCCGGACACGATAATATGTATATACCAAACGCAAAAAAACATTTACCAGGTAGATCATCATGATGAGCCTCCACGGTGATGAAATCTGCATCTTCTCCTAGTCTCCACAGTGATTTTCTGTTATCCATTCTCTTAACTTTTATGACAATGAGGGAGAATAGTATATGCCATGGGAGACGATAACCTTTTTCCCAGTATAAAGAATTTCAAACCTAGACTCAATAATCTGAGGCACAGCTCGCTAACTTATGTTGGATAATATATTTCAATATACTAGGATATAATGCAGCGTTATGATTATATTATGAAATGGAATTTTAGTAAATATGAGTAAACAATAAATCAATATTTTTAAAATATTTATTTTTATAATTATTTATTTTGTTAAAACGTGTTGCACAAGGGTATAGCTCTCGCCCAGATTTTAGCACGTTTGCGGAATATAGTTAAGAAGTGGGAAGAAGGTGTCTCCACGTGAGCAAAAGACTATGTTGTGGTGTTAAAACATGATGTTTGTTGAGCGTGCAAAGGATTCCATGGACATGGAATTATGTAGCATTTTTCTGCTCTTGATAGTAGCTATAATTATCCACTCTTGTTCTAATGTATTGTCTTAAAACCTCGTCATCGGTAATGTGATAGTCCTAGTATATTAATGATATACTGAAAGAGTAACATCTCGAAAATCTCTAGTTTTTATTGTCCGTTCGTTTAAAGTCCAGGTTTCGACTCCGTAGACCAGCGGATGATGTAGCAACTGATTACTCTCATTAGAATACGATCCAGACGAAATGTTTCATTTTTCCAAAAGTGCTTCTTGTCATCTCAATCCTGGTTTTTACATAGGTCTTATTCATATACGCTGTAGACATTTTATTATCCGCTGTGCGTGTCATGCAGAAGTGGGAATTTGGTCCACCTCATTTATATAACTAAGAACCTACGTAGTAATCCAAACCTTAATCCTGTATGCCTTACATGAGGGACTGTCGGTCATCCACCAGCTGATGAAAATCACTAGCTTAAATTGAAATATTTCAAGTGACAACTATTAATTCATAATTCATAATGAATGATATATGATTTTGTATTCCACACTTCAGTGTTGTATCTATTCGTACATATATCTATATTGTCTTTTATACCCTGCCTCTATATGACTATCTAAATTAGCCTGTAATCATTCAATTTTTTGATCATTATATTATATAGTTATTTGAGAGTTTGACAATGAAACCGTATTTTTTTTAAAAGCGACTACAATCTTTATACAAAAATAACGTGATTCCTACACCAGTTATGTTCATAGTCGTGTAAATTAAATGACTGAAAGAAAGCAAAATTCCCTCTAAAACACGCCATTCTGTGTAAACAGTAATCACCATGGAATAACAAAAATATATAGTGGTAATTGTGAAGCTATTTGAGAACGTTGAATGTCGTGATTGTGAGAGTCTGTGTATATAATATGAAAAATACGGTACTGTTCGGTTATACGGAATACAGCGGAAAACACATTTTGAAAATACCCGATATACTGGATTATTTGTTAGTTTAGGTTGGGTTAGGTTAGGTTAGGTTAGCAAAAATACTCCGGCTAAATTTTTATTTGTTGAATTTTCAACTATTTCATTTGAGTTATTTTAGTGACACGAGTTTCGCCTTTCGTCATCTTCGTACGATATGCACATTTACATGTGGAAACTATAAAACTAACATAGATTAATAATCTGTTATCATATTAATATATTATTTACTATCTATAAGTACTTACTTATAATATTATACTGAATTAACAAAATTAAACATTATCAACACTTAAGTTTTTCCGATGACAGCAATTTATTCAGAATTTACGAAAAATACATTTTCACAATGTTTTTATATTATGGTAATTTAGTAAAAAAAAAAAGACTGAGGACTTCGATCACTGAAATTAAGACTGCCACGAATTTTCTTTCATATCGACCAATTCTGTGCTGATCTGATTTCTTCACCCATTGTCGGTACAGCCGCTTTATTGATATTGTAGCTTAATTGGGAAGGTGCACGTCCAAGTTCTATACCAGGGAACTCTGAAATAATGTGAATTGAAATACCTAACGGCTGTGGAGAAACAGGCAACCGATCTCGAGTGTGGAAAAATATGGGACAAACTTTTTTTGTGAATAATTCGGTTGTATTTCGTTTTGACAACTGCTCTCGTTTTATGCACTAACGCTAATTCAATATTGGTTGCAATACACACTATTGCACGTCTATAAATAAGGCGTGATTTGTTTTCATATGATACTCACACATTGGAATTCTATATTATACTATCTTGGCATGAATCCTTCCATGAATTAATATGGAGTGCTTTCTGTCAATAGTAAACTCTTTTAATCCGGTTTTATCGAGCTTAAGTATCAAAATTGATAATTAATCACATCAACCGGAATCCGATTGATGCGGATGCGAGTTCTTCTAATATGTATGTCTCTGATGTATTTAATTATTATGTAAATTTACTTTTGCTATAGCCTTTCTTCACTTTTGTTATTCTGTAGTAAACATCCTAATTGGTCAGTATTAATAATAATTGCGAGACGTATAAAACGTAACAATAACGTAACCATTACTAACTAGTGTAGGATTTATTTATACATTCAGTAGAATCGTTTTCATTTGTGTAACCAGACAATGGCGCCTCATTAACTATTGAATCAACATTTGTGGAAAGTGTTACAGACGATTTTGTTTACGTTAAACTGTGGCACAATACATTGCGTGCCAGCCTTTCGTGTCTTCACACAAAAGCGATCGGAGCGATTAGAAGGAAACGAAAAATTATTTTTGTGAAAGGTGTTTCTGAATAAACAAAAATCACTCACTGTGCGGCGAGGTAACAATAATTAATACCGCTGACTGGACATTATTAAGAATACGGTATTAATTCAATGCCATCAACAGCTTTATTTATAATTTATGACAAAGAAAAAAAAAAGTTTTGTTGATTACACTTAGAGGCCATCCATGGACTGAAACCGTATGCGGTTTAGATCCGTGTGCCATACTAAACTTAATTATGATTTTTGTTCATGAAAATAATTATATTTTCACTAAATTTGTAAGTGTAAGTGTATGGTATAAACGGATACAGTTCAGATGCTTATAATATACTTTGTCGAAATATATTTCCATGACCAGAAAATATAAGCTTAGTACAGCACACGGTTCGAAACCGCATACGCTTTCAGTCCAGGGGTGGCCTATTGGTTACTAGCGGTCGGGCAGTGACGAAAATTGTACTGTGTTAAAGTCGAAAATAAATGAAGAATTTCTGGTAAGAATCTTTGCGAGTTTAGCTTAAATGATTTATAGATTGTCTTAAATGATTTATAGATTTTGTGGAAAGGCCTTGGACCCAATTGATGCTTTCGAAATGTAGTATTGACGACGAATGCTACGCATTTCTTAGACAGAGCAAAGGACTAACCAGTCGATCATCCAGAGAATGCATATTAAGGAACAGCTCACGACAATATGTCTGAGACGCATTCTGCAGTTTTTTTGACATATTGTTTCGGCGCGGATCGGATAACCTGGAGAGACTGGTAGTTTTAGGTAGCATCCAGGGAAAAGCGTTGTAGCGATCAACTGAAGCATCCAACTGGAAGCAGAATTCACTCTGCCTTGAGAGAAGCAGAGGATCGAGAGGGGTGAAAAATCTTAGTCAAAATTACAAGATGGTTACGATACTCAGCCATGAGGGAACGACCAAGAAGTAGGTGAGTAGGGAAGGCATGTATACCATTATGATACCATTCATTTCTTCATTTTCAACCTTCACTTAGTACTTATACACTTAAAGACTCAAGATAAATGAGAAGTGTCACATAGAAAATTCGTGCATCATATGACAAAACTGATATTACTTACTAAACAAGACTATCTCGGTATGAAAAGTTTGTTACAACTTAGACTCGTAAAGCCATTATACCCGCTTCGAATGCGTGAATCCTTCGTATATAACTGGTGCTAGACAATACAATATGTAGACTTTGAAGGAAAGGTGTATATTATACCATTGAAATACCTTGTCATTTTTCCAGTTAAAAATAAACATGTCATGACTTTTTTGGTTTTTTTACCATACATAAAACCATACACCCTTTTCTTTTTTCCCAAACTTTTTGTGCGATGGAACACTTCGCAAATCTTGAAATTTGAACGGAACACTTTGTTTTGTTTATTTTACAGGATATCAATAATTTAAAAAAAATGAGAAAAAACAATAATTCTTCATTTAGTAATTATTTTTAACCCATAACACATACCTCACCTAACCTAAAGTGAATGAAGTTTTTTTATGATTACGATGATTTTTTGTCATTGAATTGCAAATATTCTTGATATCAGGCACAATATTAGAAAATTGAATCCATATATTTTCTGCCGTGGCATCGAGCCTGTTCATGGACTTTGACTTCGTTGCAGCATAATATGAAAATCCTGCTTCGCGTAAATATTAAACGGAAGTAAAACAATAATAGCTTGTTTTGGCACACTAATGTACTCTTCTGATAAATTCGTGGAACACCTATTCACGTTCCTACTAAGCCTTGGTGCAAAGATATTGTGTGTCCAGTTTTTGTGGAAATTAAGTTAACATAGGTACACAAAAAGTAAAGTTCGTCTGCATCATATTATCCTTATACTGTAAAATTGTTGTAAGTACGTTCAAATAGGTTATTTGAGAAGATACTGTATCTTTCAAATAGATAATATAGTTATTTTTCATGCATCTCAAATCTTAACTTTCATTGTATTCTTATTTCGAATGATAGTAGATCGTATCTACGAGCGGCACAAATCTGAATCCGACCTCATTGAGGCGGACTGGAGCCTCATAAAGAGTGCGATTGTGTCGTCGGCTCGTACCGTCCTTGGTACCAGAAGGAGTGAGCAGCCAAAGTGGATGTCTGACGAAACGTGGGTTGAAATTGGTGAACGAGCCAGGCTGAAAGCCCTGAGAGACGAGGAGAGAGACCCCGACCGAACCGAGGACCGCCGGACTGACTACCAGACCCAAGACAGGGTAGTCAAACGATCCGTGCGGTTGGACAAGCGCAATTTTATGAACCGGCAAATTGAAGCGGCAGAGGAGGCAGCAAGCAGAAATGACACCAGGAAACTCTTCCGAATCACCCGTGAAGTCTGCGGCAGGCGACCACCGACTCCCGGAGCCATTCGTGATCCCAGTGGAGCAATAGAGTCTGACGCAGAATGCGTCAAGAAGATTTGGAAGAATCATTTCTGCGGAGTGCTGAACCGCCCACCCCCCTTGGATCCCTTTGACATATCTGCGGAAGCTTTACTTTTGGACATTCCCCGAGCGACCGACATTTCCGATTGCCCGCCCACGCACACCGAGATAAAATCGGCTGTGAAAAGGCTCAAGAACGGAAAGGCACCGGGGGGAGACGGGATTCATCCTGAATTCCTCAAGTACAGCTTGAGCGCAATCCTGCACCCTATGTTTCATCTGATGACAAAGGTGTGGGAAGAAGAGCGCTGCCCAAGGGACTGGGTGAACGGTGAAATCATCACACTTCTTAAAAAAGGTGACCCTCTAAGCTGCGACAATTACCGAGGCATTACGCTACTCAGTGTTCCGGGAAAGATTTTGGCAAACATCATTTTGATGAGAATAAGGGACCCAATAATGCACGTCCTCAGGAAAAACCAAGCCGGGTTTCTACCTGGTCGAGCGTGTGCAGACCAAATCCACAACCTTCGATGTCTTCTCCAGCAGAGCCATGAGTTGAACAGTCCGATGGCCTGCTGTTTTGTGGATTATGAGAAGGCTTTCGACAGTCCGCACCGCCCCTCCCTCTGGATGATACTGGGAGCATACGGGATCCCTCCCAAGATCATTGCCATAATCAAAAGCCTGCACGAGAATAGCGAATGCTGTGTCAGAATTGGAGACACTGTCACGGAATGGTTCGGGGTCACGACCGGAGTCAGACAGGGTTGTGTCCTTGCACCGTTTCTCTTTATCATTCTCTTTGACTTCATACTACGGAAGTCAATACCACCCGACCGAGGCATACCTGTTACCCCCACGGTGAAGCTATGCGACCTGGAATACGCCGATGATGCTGTCCTATTCGACAACTCAATCGAGGGCATTCAAGAGACAATCGACAGGTTGCATAACAACTCCTCTCGCGTTGGTTTGAAAATCAACGCGAAGAAAACCAACGTCTTGTGCAATAGCACCTGTCCTGATCCAGATTTCCCTCTGATTAGCGATGGACAGAGCATCGAGAGCGTCGACAGCTTCAAGTACCTGGGGGTACACATCACGGGAGATGGCATTTTGCAGAAAGAGCTCGCTATCCGAATGGGAATGGCTGGAGCAACATTCAACTCGATGCGAAATGTCTGGGACTCACGATTGTACTCGGTCAAAACCAAATGCCGCCTATTCGACGCTTGCATTCTGACGGTGCTGCTTTACGGTAGCGAATCATGGCACCTTACGAAGGCTCAGAGCAACCGTATACTGAGCTTCGAAAACAGATGTTTGCGACGAATACTGGGTGTGCGGTGGTATGACTTTAGGAGCAACGAGGAGATAAGAGAACGTACCAAGCAGCCTCTCATCACGCTGAAAGTGAAGAGGCGACGTTGGACCTGGCTCGGCCACGTGCTGCGGATGCCAGAAGAGAACTTTAACCTGGCTTGCCTGTTCTTCAAGCCGACCGGATTCCGGCGTCCTGGAAGGCCGCTAAATACAATCTACAGAGTGTATACGGCGGAGCTACGGGATGCTGGTTTGACCTGGAACGAAGCAAGAAGACTGGCGAGCGACAGGGATTCTTGGAGGCGCCGCGTGGTGTCCATATGCTCCAGTTAAGGGGCGGATATGGGCAAAGAAGAAGAAGAGGAGGTTATATTATTAACAAATAAATATTTTTTTTTTATAAAAAACGAATGTCAGCCACTTACTCAACCTATTTATCCATACTATGAGCACAACACACGTTTAAAAATAAAATGTGAATTTTTGAAAGACCCGGGACATTATCGTCGGTGTTTTGTAAAAAGGGTGAATTAACCAAAATGCTATTTTACAGGAGGAGAATTTTTAACTTTTGACATTTATTTGTTAATTACCTGTGGATGATTATAAATATATAACAAGTTTATAATAAAGCTTAGAGAGAATACTGTCATTATAATAGGCATTATTATATAATATTTTTAAAGGCTTAATATGTCACATTCGCTTTTTATTCATAATACTAAATGGATATTCGCCCTTACGATTATCGTTTTTAAGTACTTTCCTGTGGAGATACAAATTCGCCGGTTTTACACAACAAAGCTAGTAGGGTACATATTGTATTTTCATTAAAATCTCGATTTCGCCAAAATGGTTGATTCGCCCTTTTTACAAAACACCGACGTTATAGACTGACCCGATTCCACTCGACCATCGTGGGCAACGATTAATAAAATACTACCATGCTCCTACACAGATGGAACATATAGATAAATAAAATTAGAAAGAATAAAAAAACAT
The DNA here is from genome assembly GCF_057557595.1 of Rhyacophila brunnea. Lineage (NCBI taxonomy): Eukaryota > Metazoa > Arthropoda > Insecta > Trichoptera > Rhyacophilidae > Rhyacophila > Rhyacophila brunnea. Next base: position 9,459,724 of record NW_028232751.1, on the reverse strand, counting down.
ACACTTTAAATAATACGAGTATCATAAGGTCAAAAAAATTCAATATACGTAATAAGGCTTATGATGACTAATATCTGTTCACTATCGACTATATAGGTAATATATATATTTTTGTAGGTAATAGATTTAATATACGTTAATATAATACGTTGTTTAATGAATATCTAGCATGCTTCATTCAATTTTTCCAGTGTGATTAATAGGAAATAAGCAATCCATCTATGTAATTCAATAATGTTTAAGTTTGTTTCTATTATATTAATGACATACTGGCTGCCACGAACTACTCCCTATGTGGTATACTGTGAGATTTGCTATTTGGCAATGAAATAATAATAATTGATAGTGGAAAAAAATGATAATATTGATATACTTAATGTATTTTCTAAATTTTAGTTTTAATAATCACAATATGATAATATATTATATCGCTGATAATAAGTTATTAATTATTTGTAAATAATTTAATATTATTTTACCTTTCCCACTTCACATGCAATATTGTCAGATGAGTACCTAATTATTCATAACTTATTTATATCTACATCTACTCATATAAGTCGGCAGAGAAAATACATTTTAACAGTTCTGAGGGAGAGACGTTGATATGCTGATCCAATAATACCATCACATGTCTGTAGGTAGGTCCAATAGGTTTTATAATACAAAACAATCAATAAGCAAATAATTACAAGATAAAAAGAACTTTTTTATATACAACGTTTTTAAATTTTCTGTTGAATCATATAAACTTGACTTGACCAGCTTAAGGGGGTACATGCTCGTCGTAGGTCAATATTGAGTTTTTTTTTTTGTATTTTCAAACCATGATCCTGGACATTCCTTAAACGTTGTAGATAATCTATTTATATAATTTTGAAGCCTTATTAGCCTTTATATTTATTTTAAACATTTGATGACTGCATAAAGTATTTTTATTACATAAAATAGTATTCTTTTAAACCTCTCGCTCTAATGTTTTAGAATATAGTCATATTTCGGTACATGAATGTGCAGTGGTGTTAAGATTTTTAACATTTATTAATTTTTAATCGCATTTATAAAACCATTAGTATAATTTATGACGAGATAATTTTAGTAAAATATTTACGATAAAAAATTATATTGATAATCTCTGTGATCCCAAATTTGACAAGAATTAGGCATTTTATTATTCAAAAAATCGGCAAGATTAACACATTTGAAGATGATTCTAAAGATACTTATTATAAGCTATGTCTTTGGCCATTTAAGTGTGATAAAGATCTTATGAATAATGATTGCTTTATAATAATTATTGACCTAATAATAAGGTAGTGTTTTTTTGAAATACGCCATTTCATTTGTCATTCCCCAGCGGTTAAGCTACAACATACGGCCGTGGCCAAGTAGTTCAAACACGCGCGTTAATATAATTTTACTCCCTACTTTAATTATAGTTTGTCAATTTATGGCTACGGCCGTATGTTGTAGCTTAACCACTGGGGGATGACAAAAGAAATGGCGTATTTCAAAAAAGCACTACCTTATTCTTAGGTCAATAATTATTATAAAGCAATCATTATTCGTAAAATATTTATCAAACTTGAATGGACAAAAACATAGCTTATAATAAGTATCTTTAGAATTATCTTCAAATGTGTTAGTCTTGCCAATTTTTTGAATAATAAAATGCCTAATTCTTGTAAAATTTGGGATCACAGAGATTATCAATATAATTTTTTATCGTAAATATTTTACTAAAATTATCTCGTCATTAATTATACTAATGGTTTTATAAATGCGTTTAATAATTAATAAATGTAAAAAAATCTTAACACCACTGCACATACATGTACCGAAATATGACTATATTTTAAAACATTAGAGCGAGAGGTTTAAAAGAATACTTTTTTATGTAATAAAAATACTTTATGCAGTCATCAAACATTTAAAATAAATATAAAGGCTAATAAGGCTTCAAATTTCCATAAATAGATTATCTACAACGTTTAAGGAAGAAAGATGGTTTGAAAATACAAAAAAAAAACTCAATTTTGACCTACGACGAGCATGTCCCTTAAACGATCAAAAAAATTGTTATTGATAGAAATAATACTGAAATGTCATTTTGACATTTCATATTGATTTCCATAGTAACGCACGTATATGTTACCCCTAGCAACCAATAATAGTGGATTGGATTACGGATTTCTTCCGAAATAACTTTTCATACAAAACAGAATTAACTGAAAATGAATTCAATTCTACTTAAATATGGCTAAAAGTATTAATAGAATGCATTGTCATCGTGTTCTGATATATTCTAAAAGTTTTAAATGTCTAGCTAGTCGGGAAGTTAGTTAAAAACCGATTTCAAGATTTGTACCGGACAAATAAGAATACGAGCTAATAAAAACGTTGTAAAAAATATGTTTTAAAAATGACACTATGACATTGGAAAATAAATTGTCACATAAAAGTAAATTGTATCCAAGTGACAGTAGATGGAACGTACCTACTAATATATTTTTAAAGCTTGCATAAATTGGCATCAATAAATTACATTTCAAATAATATTTTTTTAGTCCCTCGCTCCCTAGTCTCCCCATTGTCACAAAAAAATTTATAAATTACGTCACAATTTTGAAAATTCATTAAATTCAAACTTGTTGAAAGTGATCCTTTCTAGTTTAACGTTCCTGTGAAATATTTTATTCTTTAAAATATGTATTTTGTTGGTCTTGTGTTGGACAAGATTTTTTTTTAAACCCGCCTCTTCTGCTTCTTTTGTCAGAAAATCATCACATTATCAGACCCTCCCCTGTAGTGTGACGTCAATCGAGTAGGTATATGTAAGACCCCATAACGGCATTCCTTTGTTTCAGGATGAAAACCTCACTAATTTGATACTATTGTAACACAATAATGATGTTGGTTAAATTGTCAGAACCATGTAAATTATGTAAAACAGAATGTTTTGCTACCTTGTTGATTACCTTGCCAAATTATGTCGTTTAATAATTGGAACAATGTTTTCACTCTTTTCAAAATACTATGTAACGTTTATTATTTTTTTAATTAATGCAAACAATGGCTTGGCCGATGCCATTTTGTATTTACGAGTTTTTTTTAAACCAGCGACGTTAGCATACACACAAAATTTGACACGTTTTATTAAGAACTCAATTAATATTACATAGCATTTAAATAATACGGAAATTATAATAATTTCACAGGAAACAACATTTTGTTTTATTATCCTGCTATTTTACAACGTTTTTATTAACGTCGTATCCTTGTTTGTCCGGTACAAATCTTGCAATCGATTTTTAACTAACTTCCCGACTACCTAGACATTTTAAACTTTTAGAATATATCAGAACACGATGCCAATGCATTTTTTAAATACTTTTAGCCATCTCTAAGTAGAATTGAATTCATTTCCAGTTAATTCTGTTTTGTATGAAAAGTTATTTCGGAATAAATCCGCAATCCAATCCACTATTATTGGTTGCTAGGAGGATCTGGGGTCCTAGCAACTAAATTAATAATATATACGTGCATTACTATGAAAAACAAAAAGAATGTCAAAATGACATTTCAGTAATCAAGTACAAATTTTTTTGATCGTTTAAGCCAGTCAAGTCAAGTTTATATGATTCAACAGAAAATTTAAAAACGTTGTAGGTATATAAAAAGTTGTTTTTACCTTGTAAGTATTTCTTGTATTATTATTATTACTTAAGACGCACAGGTACTTTACGCTGAATGGCGGAAAATACGACATGATTCCGATTAGAGTAATGTAGTGGTACCTAATTGATACTAGGTAAGTACTTAGTTTACTGTCGGAGTCAACTAAATACATTTACTTCGATATAATTTTTGAATACGATAAAGCATATTATAACAATTATACACGGTTATGAGATTTATTTTTAACTTATTAAAAGGGTTCCAAGATTACAACACGTTTGTCCACCAAAAAATAGGCCTGGGGAAATTTCCTTTAAAATCAGATGCTTGCTAATTTGGTTAAATGAGTCGTATAATATCAAAAGTAGATCTGTGCGTTATTCATCATTTCGAGAAAATGACGAAAAACGTTTTGTTGAGTTTTTTAGTGTTATAATAGCATGAAATATGTTTCTACATTTAGAAATTAGAAATTCAATTCAAATTCAACAGTTCTACTTTTGTTTCCAAAGTATGGAACAGTTCTAATTCTGATACCAAGCCCTATTTTCCATCACAATTTTATACCACACAGATATGATTTTGATTCGAATACTATATTGCTAGTTGTACATTATAGTCAGAAGAATAATTTGGCATAATTAGTTAAATTTCGATATATTTGCGACAGTTCTACTTTTGATACTATACGACTCAAATGACGACTGGTCCCTTATTATGGATGAAGATTCAATAGCGCATTTATTACCCGTTTTCACTAGAGCGCAGTGCGCGGTGCTAAAAGGAGCTAATTTCAAACAATAACCAAACTGGCTCTGCTTTGGTCAATAAAATTAATTACGTTTACAATATTACACCGTTTTATATACACACATATATTACCGATGCATTATATGACGATAGTAATACTACATGTAAACAAGAGGTTGTGCCGCCGTTGATGATGCATGAATGAAGAATTTATTTTATGTTAATTACTAACTTAAGGGGGGACATGCTCGTCGAAGGTCAAAATTGAGTTTTTATTGTATTTTCAAACCATGATCCTGGACACTCCTTAAACGTTGTAGATAATCTATTTATATATATTTGAAGCCTTATTATCCTTTATAGTTATTTTAAACATTTGATGACTGCATAAAGTATTTTTGTTACATAAAATAGTATTCTTTTAAACCTCTCGCTCTAATGTTTTGGAATATAGTCATATTTCGGTACATAACTGTGCAGTGATGTTAAGTTTTTTTACATTTATTAATTTTTAGACGCATTTATAAAACCATTAGTATAATTTATTACGAGATATTTTTTGTAAAATATTCACGATAAAAAATTAGGGAGTAAAATTATGTTAACGCGCGTATTTGAACATGTACCTAACCGAATTTTTTTTTATTTTTTTTAAACGGTACATGTTCAATCACGCGCGTCAATATCATTTTACTCCCTACTTCAATTATAGTTTGTCAATTTATGGCTACGGCCGTATGTTGTAGCTTAACCACTGGGGAATGACAAAAGAAATGGCGTATTTCAAAAAAACACTACCTTATTATTAGGTCAATAATTATTATAAAGCAATCATTATTCATAAGATGTTTATCACACTTAAATGGTCAAAGACATAGCTTATAATAAGTATCTTTAGAATCATCTTCAAATGTGTTAATCTTGCCGATTTTTTGAATAATAAAATGCCTAATTCTTGTCAAATTTGGGATCACAGAGATTATCAATATAATTTTTTATCGTGAATATTTTACAAAAATTATCTCGTAATAAATTATACTAATGGTTTTATAAATGCGTTTAAAAATTAATAAATGTAAAAAATCTGAACACCACTGCACAGTTATGTACCGAAATATAACTATATTCTAAAACATTAGAGCGAGAGGTTTAAAAGAATACTATTTTATGTAACAAAAATACTTTATGCAGTTATCAAATGTTTAAAATAACTATAAAGGATAATAAGGCTTCAAAAATATATAAATAGATTATCAACAACGTCTAAGGAGTGTCCAGGATCATGGTTTGAAAATACAATAAAAACTCAATTTTGACCTGCGACGAGCACGTGGGCCGTTAATGTGCAAAAATTGTCAGATACACTAAATTTATACGACAGATAGCTGGGTTTAATGATAGCTTAGTGGTAGAGCTAAAAGAGAGAAATCTGCTCGACTCCCATTCTCTCCGTAGTTTTCTTAATAGGTTATATAGATATTTATGTTGTAGTATGTAGTTGTAGTATTTTTATAGCTTCATTGAATCCAGTAACTAGATACATATTTTAAATATAAAGCAATATAATTTAAGTGCTCAGAATTTAAATAGTTGAAGTAAATTAAGAGGCAATGGCTGCTATCCATGTGATGGCTACATGTCTCAAACAGTATGGCATATAATCGACGACTGACCTATTTAAAAAAAAAAAACGATGTGCTCTATGAGCTCTGTGTAGAGTTGACTATATAATCCCGGAATTGACCTCCAAAAACATCTCAAAATCAGAATCGTAGCCAGATAATAGGTATATCAAAAAAAAAACTTTCAAAATCGGATTACGTTGGGTCAGTATCATGGCATAATAAACAAAACTTTTTTTTGTAAACATCATTTTTTGTATGACTAGATGCCATAAAATGAACCGTGTCATAAAGGCAAAACATTTAACTAAAAATCAATTTGTATCATAAGTTTGTTTTATAAAAAATAGAAATATCGCAATTATCTTTAATCTCATTCAATATTTTTTTTTTAATTTCGCTTGATTCGGTTTTTTATTGGGGGGGCGTCAATTTTTAAGCTAGCACCCGGGCGGCAACCACCTCTTAGCGCGGCTCTACCATACTAAAATACAAAAAACATCAATTAAAATAAATTAAAATCTTCAATATTGGATCATTTGAAAAAAAAACCTTAATGTTGAAAACAATTATGTAGACTTGACGCAATAGAGTACAATCACATATTTAACTTTGAATTCGATCTACTATACTTCATTACTAATGCATTCCATTCATTCAACCCGCAGTACTGTTAACTCTAAAAAAGTAACATTTCCATTTAACGGTGAACTTATAAAAGCAGTTATCTTGTCTTGGCTATTTTAGTAATACAGTTCTGAATGAAGTGAAAACTTTTAATGCATGTAAATAATTATATCGAGCAATGGATGGAGACAATCTAATAATAAGAACAGAATGATAACAATGATTTTTTTTAAATTCTTCATTATATTATGCTTTTTGCTTTTATCGTTAAGGGGGGACATGCTCGTCGAAGGTCAAAATTGAGTTTTTATTGTATTTTCAAACCATGATCCTGGACACTCCTTAAACGTTGTAGATAATCTATTTATATAATTTTGAAGCCTTATTATCCTTTATAGTTATTTTAAACATTTGATGACTGCATAAAGTATTTTTGTTACATAAAATAGTATTCTTTTAAACCTCTCGCTCTAATGTTTTAGAATATAGTCATATTTCGGTACATAACTGTGCAGTGGTGTTAAGATTTTTTACATTTATTAATTTTTAAACGCATTTATAAAACCATTAACATAATTTATTGCGAGATAATTTTTGTAAAATATTCACGATAAAAAATTATATTGATAATCTCTGTGATCCCAAATTTGACAAGAATTAGGCATTTTATTATTCAAAAAATCGGCAAGATTAACACATTTGAAGATGATTCTAAAGATATTTATTATAAGCTATGTCCTTGACCATTCAAGTGTGATAAACATCTTATGAATAATGATTGCTTTATAATAATTATTGACCTAAGAATAAGGTAGTGTTTTTTTGAAATACGCCATTTCTTTTGTCATTCCCCAGTGGTTAAGCTACAACATACGGCCGTAGCCATAAATTGACAAACTATAATTGAAGTAGGAAGTAAAATGATATTGACGCGCGTGTTTGAACATGTACCTAACCGAATTTTTTTTTATTTTTTTTTAAACGGTACATGTTCAAACACGCGCGTCAATATTATTTTACTCCCTACTTCAATTATAGTTTGTCAATTTATGGCTACAGCCGTATGTTGTAGCTTAACTACTGGGGAATGGCAAAAGAAATAGCGTATTTCAAAAAAACACTACCTTATTCTTAGGTCAATAATTATTATAAAGCAATCATTATTCATAAGATGTTTATCACACTTGAATGGTCAAGGACATAGCTTATAATAAATACCTTTAGAATCATCTTCAAATGTGTTAATCTTGCCGATTTTTTGAATAATAAAATGCCTAATTCTTGTCAAATTTGGGATCACAGAGATTATCAATTCAATTTTTTATCATGAATATTTTACAAAAATTATCTCGTAATAAATTATGCTAATGGTTTTATAAATGCGTTTAAAAATTAATAAATGTAAAAAATCTTAACACCACTGCACAGTTATGTACCGAAATATGACTATATTCTAAAACATTAGAGCGAGAGGTTTAAAAGAATACTATTTTATGTAACAAAAATACTTTATGCAGTCATCAAATGTTTAAAATAACTATAAAGGATAATAAGGCTTCAAAATTATATAAATAGATTATCTACAACGTTTAAGGAGTGTCCAGGATCATGGTTTGAAAATACAATAAAAACTCAATTTTGACCTTCGACGAGCATGTCCCCCCTTAATGTGGATTATAAATTCATTCATATTATCACCTACCTAGTTTCATGAACCTGCATTTGATGGTGTAGCATAGCAGAATATATCAAAAGCTCCAAGCTCTTTTCAATTGGTTGGACCGTCGACTAGGAAATTTCTTCGCCTTCTTCGCTGACAACGAGTCTCCCTAAATTGTTACCATAATATGATTAAATAACAACAAAATCATCTTAACAGAAAATGCTTTAAAGCGGCCACCAAGATATTAATTTTAGAGTGCACCTTCACGGAATTGTTACAGTTAGTAAATGATAGAGTAAATATCTCACTGATGCTGACCTCCGATAGGAAATGGCACAATAAGAAGAAGATGAATGAGAGGTAAAACAATACAGAAAAATAGACCATGTGCTTATTTCACCATAATGCTAAGTGGTTGTACCTATTTTTGTAATTTGTAGAAGAACCAACCTAGTAATATTACAAGGCTATGGAATTTCCAAAAATGTCAACATTGAATAAAAATGCCACCAACTTATACAAGGGTCAAGTGCAACGAACTGGTATCTTCCGCATACCAATGAAGGCACCCTGAGAAAACCGAGAATTCAATGAGGAGACTGTGTGAATGTACGCCGGCGACTATAAGGAAGTAGCATACGAAGACTAGATTTGGACGCTAGAGAATAAGATTATTTCTTGGTGGGAACCACGGTTTTATTTATATACCGGCTGGAACACCGAAAAGTGCATTCCGATGCAAGTGCCATATATTTCGCAGGATTTTTCATTTCTCACTTTGAATGCGAATTAATATACCTATAGTTCGTTGTATTCAATTTTATTATAAGTATTTTTTTTAATAAGTACCCACTTGTGGAAATTTATTTTAAATATATTTAATTAAAATATTAAATAATTGAAAATTTTCATATACGGTGAACTTTGAAGTTAATGAACCCTGCAAACCACACTCGGTGTTAATCGGGCGTACCACGCGACACTACGTTTGATGTGAAACATAGTTTTTTGATGACTGGGAATGTTTCAGGAGCAGTTACCCAAGCCTGATGTCACAATGCACTCAAATGTACGTTGACTGAATTTACATGACTTAGTTATGAGTACCCATGAGAGATTGAAGCACGTAGAGGCAAAATTAAAATTTGAAATACATAATATACACGGCGAACTGATTTTAGGCTTGATTTAAAAAAATAATAATCCCACGAAATATACGGTACTACCATCGGAATGTGCTGTTTGACACCCTGATCGATTTACAATATTACTTTGGTGAAAGCTAATGAAAGCACATTGTTTTAAGTTTAGAAAAATACTGTAGTTTTAAATGTTGAAAAATACAATAAAATAATAAGACATTGTATTTTTTATTATGTGTAGTCTACTCTAAATCAATTCGTTAAAAGTATGAGTATAGCCGACATACCATTATAAATCTTCGGATGCTCGAATTTAGAACTAAACTCGTCACAGTATAAAAAATATTGAATGATAGGTACGTACAATGACATTAATATGGACGAAGTTGATATTGCTATAAATTCCCGAAAATTATTGTCGGGTCTGCCGAATGGTTCGGTTCGAACAGGTTTGCTCAAATGAACATTGATACTAGAAACACTGTTCTAACGCCGTTACAATAAAGGTGATATTGCTATAAATTCCCGATGCGTGATATCGCATAATGGATATTGCGTGACGTCTACCTATGCACGTGCGAATGTCACTATGGGCGAATTTACTTGCTAGCTACTGTATTGAGTGCGCCGTCCATTAATAATGTCATTGGGTACGTATATCAAATTATATTAGCACGTGGCGCCCTCACTCAGAGGACAACTTTTACTGCTGGATCTATAGTATATAATAATTTATTATATTATATGATTGACACAAGTGCAGCTTCTCCAAATCAGACATTTAGATATTAGAAATTAGAAATTTAAATTATTTTTTGGTAGACAACAAAATAATGAATGTTAAAAATAATTAATTATGATATATATTTTATGAGTGATATATTTTATAGCTTTACGTACCGTAGTCCGGTGACCTGCCAGTAGTGGCCAAATAATTGTGATACTCTGGACCAATAGCAAACTGCAGAATGTCTATCGGGCTATTCCGCGAACAATGAAGTCAGGACCAGTCAACCGTGATGGGGAGATAGATACTCCCGGTTATTATGCGGCACACGTCGCATGGACGCCGCCATTCGGCAAGCGCCAGCGTCGGATTTTCGCGCGACTTTTTTCGGTTTGTTTGTGTAGCAAATTCCGATATCCCGGTCGGTTTACTGACACAGTCTCCACAAAACTTTCTGGATTCAAGTTTATGGAGCATATTTCAACATATAATTACGAGCTGTTTTAGTCTGGTCCTTTCACTGTATCACATTCAGTTAGAGAATACATATATACCAACATAGCGGTATACACCAACGTTATTCAACATAATGTATGTATTTTTTACTAAGCCATTTTAATATGTGCCTACTAATGATAATAATACTGCCCTTCTAACTAAAATGACAGTTATTTTGGCTTTAATAAAATCAAAATACAAGTTTTAAACTATATTTTTTTATATATAAAATTATTGGATTGTTTTGACATATGTGTCTATTTAGAGATTATTTCCAAACAATCCAATAATTTTACATAGGTATAAGAAAAAATGTAGTTTAAAACTTGGATTCTCATTTCACTAAAACTAAAAGCACTATATTTCTATTACACTATAGTATATATTAAATTTTTATAAATATATTATATTATCTTTTATTTTTCAGTAACCGCTTGTACTGCATATGTTTTTTGTAGCGTTAGAAAAATTATACCTTTTCTTTTATCTAAGTATCACGTCTGGTGATTCCAATTCGGAGGACAATACAATGCAGTTCCACCATGAACAATATAAAAGAAAAAAAGACAATAACTGTGTTCAACCAAATCGCTTCGTATATCGATAAATTTCACTTGCGTAAGTATGAGTTTAGATGGACGTTATTTTCTACATACACTTTTTAAATAATTTCGATGTTTTTTTATGGTTTGATAAGAAGTGTGTCATGTGCTCCATCCAAGAAATACGAAGCATTCGGCGCCTACACCACATATCAAAGGCATCAATTTCCTTCAGGGTTCACGACACGTGGACCGGTCAACCTGGAGAGACTGGTAGTTTTGGGTGGCCTCCAGGGAAGGCGAAGCAGAAGAAAAGCGTCTGCGCGCTGGAACGACCAAGTGAAAGAGCTGACTGGGACCGACTCACCATCCATTCTGCCCTGAGAGAAGCGGAAGATCGAGAAGAATGGAAAGTCTTGGTCGCTCAAAGGATGGCATAATTCAAATGTGGTCACAATCCTCAGCCATGAGTGTACGACAAGAAGAAGAAGAAGTGTGTCTTATTTTTATTACGCAGTTTTTTATATTGTGAACACTGTTACTAATTATTTATTTTCATTGTTTTTTATGGTACGATGTGGACGTCGTCAATTTGTAATTTGTAATTTTCCCTTCAATTAAATAATCAAAATTTGAATTTATGTAAAAGGGGTATTATTATCTATTTTACTAAGCATATAATATACCTAAGTAAAACGTGAAATTACTGTAAACATCGAGAATTCAATTGTAAAGGTATACTTTTATGGTAAAATGTAACAGACTGATAGAAAGACAAAGTTATTTGGTGATACCCAAACAAAAAAGGTTAAAGAATACTGGTCTAGACAGAAAAAACTAATATTAAAAATTTTTAGCTAAATAATGTAGGTATACATCGATTAAATATTTGTAGTAGTTCAGTCTCAAGTTGTTATTATCGTCCTCTGAATAACATGTTTTTGTGCAAATACCAAATATTACAGAATCGAACACGATTTGCTTTATATTTAAAGTAAGTTATAATATTATTTACTACAGGTTCTCAAAATTTCTGGCTAAATACGTTTTGAAGCCGATACACATCAGAATTGTTACACGGTCTTTATGAATAGTGTTTTATAATGCAACTGCGGTTGATAAATGATAAGCTAAGGCACGCATATCTCTCCCTCCTTTATTATTTTGCGACCCTCTAATATATGTAGGCATCGAAAACTGGCGGCCACCAAACTAGCTTAACAAATATTATTATTTTTTTTCCTTTTTTTCATCAGGTATAACATACTTTTATAAATTGTTATATTATACTTATATACCTTCATAAGAGTACCTATCAGTATCAAAGACTCTTTACTGTGAAGTCGATATGCAGGAACAACATAGCAAGGGACGCATTCATGGATCCACTAGGTGGACAATCTTTTGGAATATCACACGAGTACTAAACGATCTTCTGCAAAACAAAATTTGGCTGATAGAAATGCCAGTATTCGTACCTATATGATATCCTGATAATAATCATAGCGGAAAATACCAAGGGTGAAGAAGAAAAAATAAGTAATGCGTTGAAAAATATTTGCGATTGCGATAGAGAGCAAAACTCAACTTTTCAGTGATGGAATAATAATATGTTATAGAATATATAATGTATAAAACAAATAATAAAAAGTATTGTCGAAACTCAGAACTCTTCTCAGAACATTAAATTTGACAAAGAATATTAATATCTACCTAGGTACTAATATTTTTTTTCTTACCAGTGGGTCTATTCTATGCTTATCGACCGCTAAAGTGATAAATATTATCAAACTTAGGGTAGGTTTGTATCAAAATATTAGCACTTATTGTAACAATTACACGAAGCTGGTTTTTATTGTTGCAATAAGTGCGATATTTTAACAGCAGCAAGATAGGTGCTGTTAAAATATCGCACTTATTGCAACAATAAAAACCAGCTTCGTGTAATTGTTACAATAAGTGCTAATATTTTGATACAAACCTACCCTAAGTTTGATACTATTTATCAATTTAGTGTTCGATAAGTATAGAATAGACCCACTGAACTATATTTAGTTAGTGAATTGTGACTGTAAGTAATGTTAAATTGACATATTATAAGATTACTTTTAATTACGTTTTATTAATAATATGACAAGGAAGTTATTTCACTTTATCTCAAAACTGAATTAATGTAACAATGAACTTTCTCTCCGCTTACCCTTCAAATGTGATTATTGATAATCCGTTAATTTAACTGGCATTTACGTATAAGGATAAGAACTGCATAACAGTCTTTTTTAGCTCTACAGTATTGAATCATGTACATTGAGAGTGTTTTTGAATGCGACAAGATAAAATAATCAAATTATACTTGTTTCCAAACATTGATAATTAAGATGAACAGTGTCACTTTAATGAAAATTTGATATTGCAAAATCACATATTGTAAACATAGGCAAAGTGAGAGAAAATATTGTGAAACATGAAAGAAAACATAACGATTATGAAGTCAAAGAAAATGTAATTATTGTTAGATATTCAACATTACAAATTTAATATTGTAAAAGAAAATATAAATTTAAAAAAAAAATGCATGAATGTGAAAAATGCACCATTGAAGTTACTATGCCCACCAAACTACCCCCTGTATTAATAAGGCGTATCACAGGACGTTTGGATGTGAAGCACTATTTTTTTATGACTTGGGAATTTCTCAGGAGCAGTTACCCAAGACTGATATCACCGTGTACTCAAATGTGCTTTAACTGAATTTAACTGAAGCAGAGGAAATATTAAAAATTGTAGTAAGTAACAAAAGCTAATACAAAACTGCCGAACATTCTAATTGAAAAGATCATCTTCACGTTGGCAGTATGAAATTTTCTAAATGCAATAAAATTGGCCTTTTTGGCGACCTGGTCAAACGGTCAGACGGTGAAACATACACCATATTGAAATGTTTGATTGCAATAATCCCTGTATTATAGTTTTATAATTACTTTAAATATAATATTATGCTCGATTTAATAAAAAATACATTTTTATTGCCAATGTGATAAGTGACTCGACTAATTGTTAAGAGGGTCCGGATTCAAAAAAGGTTGGACACCTGTGTAATATAAATGTAAATATACTTGCTATACCAGCAAAAAATCGGTAAATAATAATTTTAAATAATATGGCATTATTATTAGTTCCCGACCTGTGATAAAATGGTAAGAACGCGTTGGTCGAATGCCGATAAACTTCTATTAATAGTGGTGACCAGAAGGTCGAAGCTTTACAGCTGACCAATTCCACAGCCTTTTTTCGTACATTCAACGCATTTTATACACCTTTAACTTTCTTTTATGTCCGTAAACTGTAGTTCGGGCGAACTGTAATAATTCCCAAGACATAATAAAAGTAATAAGGACTATATAAAACGCTTTAAGTTTGGAAATATTCGACGGATATTTTTAAAAAAGAACTTAAGATTACTTTCAACCATTGGGGAGAGTTTCAAATGAAATAAACTTTATTTAATTTCACAGTTACGATTTATGTGTATGTATAGCTGTTTCTGGCTACAAACCCATCATTAGAGTACTGATGTTCTAATATCATTTAAATATTTATACTATTATACTACTATTACACACATGGTCGCCGCGCGGCTTAAGCGTTGGACTATAACACCGTGGGACCCAGGTTCGAATCCTGGGTCTGACAAGTACACATATTATTTTCCAATTTGTGTATGAATCAGAATATGGACCTAATAGGTTGAGCAAGTGGCTGTAAAGTGTCGAAAGAAAAAAAAGAAAGAAATACTACACATAACCCAACACAACCTAACACAACCATTAGCTAGGGATGAAAGACTAGTCAATGCGCTGCTCAAACTCGTTTTACGTGGCTGGGACATGTCGCACCCCTAGTTTTAAAGTATGACAAGTCAAAAAACAGCATTCTGAGATAATTGGATTCAAAGATTCAAACCCCCTCAACTAAATCTAAAAATGTATGTACCAAACTGATTTTCTTGCTCAATGTGTATTAGGTCTTGTATTTTTGTATTAAATTATTATTATATTGAAAAATTATACAGAACACATATTTTTGGTAGTTTTTTTGAAATGTCATAGTCTAAAATTGGACTATTTTGATAAATTTTGAAATAACTCATCATGCACACAATACAAACTTATATGAAACAACATAAAATCTCTTCAATATATTATGCATATCAAGTATAATAATAAACGAAATGGTTATTTGAAATTTTTATTTCAAAATAAAATAACTGGAATAGGTAAACCATCACATACCTACCGAATTTTTTAAATATATAATTGTATAAGATTATGATTACCTTTTCAAGATTCTTGCATATTATGTAAAGCCGCGTTGACACGGTCCAAGTACGATACAAGTAGACTTGGATCGAGTGCCATCCAAGTGACAGCTTCATACTATTTATTCCTATCCAAGTTAACTTGGATGAGTAGGACGCGGTCCAAGTAGCTTGGATAGGAATTAGTATGAAGATGTCTCATACGAGTGCACTTGGATAGGAATAAATAGTATGAAGCTGTCACTTGGATGGCACTCGATCCAAGTGTACTTGGATCGGACGCCGTCATCCAAGTGCGCATCCGAGTAATTTGTATGAAGCTGTCTCATACAAATGCGTTTGGATGGCACTCTGTCCAAGTGTACTTGGATCGTACTTGGACCGTGTCAACGCGGCTTAATGAAAATTATTATATAATTTAGAATTAATCAGAGTAATTTCCATCACTCTCTTCGTGAACCAAGTCATTTCTTGCCACTTGAGTACTATTAGCGACTTTCAAATTATTGTAAAAATCGTGGTACGTCATCGGTATCAATTCTTTTGCATATAGTTAAAAGATCTTGCCTTTTCTGCATGGTTATTCCTGGTGGCTCATTATAAGCTTTCTGTAAAATTATCATATTATTCATGTGAACCGGACGACCCGTCATGCGATGCATAATATTAATTTCCTCGTATGAAGAATCAATAAAATTTGAAATAATGAAAAAACTATACGGTGATTCTTTTTTCAAATGCATGACTTTGATTGCTTGCCATGTTACCTTCGTACCTACGGTGGTTATAACATAATTTTGTCCCAGCTCGTCGGACAGCAATTTCAGGTCAAATATATCATCAGTTGTCATTGCATTAACTCTATAAGGTTCATCATTCTTTTCAGCCATAGCTATAATGGGTATTCATTGAGCTGGTATGAAGACTGGAGCACTTTTAGCATTCTCTTTTTTTCTTTTTCAATGAGTGAGTGCATCGCAATACACTGATTTTGGGTGTGACCCGTGGTCAAATATTTTTGCGTTATAGACTTTATATTTTCTGTTTCCAATAATAAATACAACGCAACTAAATATTTATTATTATTCTGTCCAGCACAATTATCGGACCAAAAATGCACATTCTTATTATTTAGAATTTCTTTTTCAATTAATGGTGTGTAAATACAACTACCAATTTCATTAGAATTTCTTTTAGGAGTCACTTCGTTCCAGATACAACAGAACCCTTTTTCTCACCAATATCAAAGATAGTGAAATATGTTGCAAGTTTTCTGGTGTAATAGAAGTTTGAGACTTCACCACAGGGTTATGAGAGAACTGCAAATAATTGTTTTGCTTTTTGTGTATCATTTAAATTTGTATAGGTATGCTGTGCTGACCATCGATCGTTTTTTGACTGAAAGCGCCTAATATTAAATTCTGTATTAAAGATCGTAGAATACTGAGATAACTTCACGAAAGGTCGATCATTTTGTCGACACTTTCTTTTGTATAGCCTATAGTGTTTTTAAAATTTATTTTAAATTTAAAGAGCCATCAATAAATTGTCTGGTAGTTAGTCTGGTGTAACGTCGTGGGTCATAGATTCAAATCCTGGGTCTGGCAAGTACACATATTGTTTTTCAATTTGTGTATGAGTCAGAGTATGAACCTAATAGATTGTGCAAGTGGGTGACATCAATATCTCGTAAAAAACAAAAATCTGTTATTACAAACCACACGTGGAGGCCCATATGATCTTATTAGATCGGACATGGTTGAAAGTTTGAGCTCTCAGGAAGTGGGAGTCTACCCTAGGAATGCATTCGATGTGATCTCTAACATATTGTTTTAATTCGGTATCAATTTTCGTACGATTTCACGTGTTCCTATGAGATCCTTTTCTATGATTTCATCACTGTTTGTTTTATTTATTATTATGTTTATCAACAAACTACTGTCAAATTGTCAATGTTTTCAGAATGGCTAGTCACCAGTGTGACCACAACACAAGTTTTATTTACTTTGTCCATTCCTGACCTATGATAATTCAAGATGTCATAGTCTTAAACTCGCTAAAAATTTGAATCCTAATTTAAGACTATTACAACTCAAAATAGCATAGTCTTTAAATATCACATAATACTATTTATAAAAATTATAGACTATTCTTTTTGTCCTGTATTTCCGTAGAATTCATTTAGACTTGTGATAGTCTTTGACCAGATAAATAATGATATTTTCAACCATTCTGCATTATTAACTCAAAATGTCACTTTTTCGACTTGTAATAGTTTAAAACTAGGGGTGCGATGTGCTCCGGATGCCGCCAAAGAGTGCAAAACTTTTTACTCTGGTTGCACAGCATCAAGGATTCCGTCGTCGTGGCCGACCCTCCTTCACCCTGTAGCGGTGCTACAAAAGCGATTTACGCGCTGCAGGTCTGGCATGGTGGGAGGCGCAAAAGTTAGCGATGGATCGAGGGAAGTGGCGCGAACTTGTGCTTGCCCTATGCCCCAGTGCTAGGTCGTAAGAGGGTGAAAGAAAAAAGATAGAAGATAAAATTGTACTTTTTTTAAATATAAATATAATATATTCTTCTTCTCTCTTGTGAAGGTAATATTTGTTATAATGTAAATCTCATGTTGTAAACATCTCGAATTTAGATTTGTTATCTCCACAATTTTTTTATTTTCTTAAATAAATACAACGTAACACAATCTAATTTTTTTCTGTATTAATGAAAAAAAAAACCGTAACTTGTAACAATGATGCATGCTTTTCAGATCCAGTGATTGCAGTCATATGAGTAAGTTAGTATTAGTATAATGGTATGTTCAGAAGATCAGTCATATGCGACATAACGCGGCTACAAATCGACTACCTACGGCGAAATATTCATCAGAAACACCACTGCCTTGCGCTATAAAGAATTTTCCAGGGTTTTGCAAGATTGTTTCATAGGCTCTGGCCGAATTCAAATTAGCAATACCCGATGCGGGTAGACGAATTGTTTTAGATAAGACATTTTTCTCAGCCGGTACAAATGTCCTTTGACTTGGCATCAAGTAGCGTAGTTTGCGTGCCAAAGTACTTAAAGAAACCTCGATGTTAAATGTAAGGTATTCATAAAGACATCAAGAAATAAATCGTCACCGTTCAGGCAAAAGTCACCAACCCTAAAAACATAATTTTGAGATATCACAATTTGAAAGTTTGAAAATGCAGGAAAAATCAGATTTTAATGTTTTTAAGGTTTTATCTACATTAAATTATTTTCTCATGTCTTCTTAATAATTTCTTTAAGGTAATTTTACTTTTTGATGCTAATTAAAACATCTGGAAGGTTTTGAAGGAGGTAAGGTAGCTCAATTATGGTTTGGTGACTTTTGCTTGTTAATAATCTGAACAATGTTAGTCAAAAGAAGGATCAGTAAAACTCACCATCCATAGTATAGTGACTTTTGCTTGTATATTTATAACGAAGGATTTTTTTTTATATAGTCAATAATGTCTATTCACCTATAATGACTTTTGCTTGTTAAGATTTTATCGAAAGTCATTTAGTGGAAAACAAATAATTCGGATTTAAGCAAAATTTTACTAACTAATGTACCATGGTGAGTTTTGCATCTTAAAGAACATAATTTTACGCTTCGGGTGACATACTCAACTCAAAACTGCCATTTTCAGGGTTGGTGACTTTTGCCTGAACGGTGACGAAATAAAGCCTAACATAACCTGCCATAATTTGACATAACTGAGCTGAACTAAACGGAGTCTAATTGAATCGAACCTAACCTAACCAAACCAAACCCTAACATAATCTAAGTAATTCTAATCTAAAATATATTAATATAACCTATACTAACAATATTATAACAATAAACAATAACAAAGTTGATTTAAAAATCATTGATAATACATGTTTGAATCACCATTTTGAATGAGACGACTGTCCATATCTAAATAATACATAATAGTATTAGAATGAACGCATTTGTAATATTGGTCGTACAATTTTATAATATAAATTTAATTGTATTAATTTTATTTAGGTGCCCTTTATGATTTATTCAATATATTTTTTCAAAGGTGTCAATAACCTTCAGTCATAAAGATTACGACGAATAAGTGAATATTTTACTAGAACTCTTAGTTCAGAAAGTTTCTTTTAAATAATTCAACTAAGCGTTTCTTTGCTTTTCATAAAACCCATTTAAGTTCTACAAAATAATATAATCACGAAAGTTCGTAATCAAAAACTGTAGCGTGCTGCACTTGCGGCGTTTCGCTTCTGCGTTTCGAATCAGCTGTGGTTTTAGCAGCTGTCCGTATAACGGATATACTGCCGTCTTACAACCAAAGCCTTATAAATTGGTATACCGAAAAATAATAAACGAAAGTATCTATTTAAATAAATGTACTTTTAGTATTTTAATTATTATGCTGCGGTGATCTTTTATGGTATATAGAGCAACTGAGACATATATGAGATGACTATGCAGTAGAATAATTAAGAACCAGAGAATTATGATGAGGTATCGTGAATCAAATAAGCCACTTATATACTAAAATAAACAAAACTCATCTAGCGTATATATGTCTTGTGTACGAATTATAATTAATGAAGGTATATTTAAAATCAATATTTTAACTAAAGAATATTAAATTTTCGATACCTCAGTAGGCGACATGTGAATAATACTATTTATTTTTTTAATTTACTAATTCAGCTGCGTTATATTATAATAATATTTGGGGCTCGTTGCAGAGGTCATTCTTAAGAAATTACTTCGTTCACGAGCCTGAAACGTCGAGGAAAGGAGGAGGAAGAACACGCAGTGAAAACCTAAAAATATATTACGATCAACAGCGTTTATTCCACACATCCGTTCTCACACTTACATATTATACATACATTATGTACCTATGTTTAATGTTTTTTATGGCATATTATTTATTTAATTTATTATTATTTAAGCATTTTTATTTTTTTGCACACTACCGCGGATAACCTTGCAGACCATTACGTTAAAGCCATATCAGACTGTATTTAAAGACTATTTATGAGTCTAAGTACTCGGTGTTATAACTGTAAAAATATGTAAATATTGTTTTAATTAAATTTTAAATATTGATATTTCTACTAATAATAATTAACGATATGGTAATATTAACTTATTGTATAGATTATTAAAATAGATTATTTACAATCGTATACTATGTTCACTCTATGCATATCATAATATGGATCACCCAAAATATGTTAATAAACTCGACAGATTTTCTTTACATTAATTTCTTGTAAATTATTCGCTCGTAAATTACAAAGTAAAATTAGGAGGAGGGAGGCAGAACATAATAAACATCCACGCTCTGGATGTTAGATCCCGGAAAACCTGAGCTAACATGATTCAAAGTAGAAATTGGTGACAGGCGGCTAACTGAATATTTTACATCAATAATATTGTAATGCGTACACAACTAAAAATGTTTATTAATATTTGGAATAATTATAATAATGTAGGTAGTTTCGATACATTATTTAACGGACTGCATACGCGTTGACTTATAGTGTCGTATATTCCAGTTTCCAATCCTGTGTCTGGCAAATAAACATATTATTTTCAATGTGTGTTTGGAGTCAGAGTAAGGACCTACGTTGAGCAAGTGGCCAACATTCATTTCTCATAAAAACCAAAATCTTTTAATACATACCTCCACTCTGTGGCAAAACAAATAATATTATATAAAGTTGTAGGTACCAAAATAAAAAGTGATCATTTCTATGAAAGGATTTGTAATATGAAAGGTATCATTGATTATTGGTAAAAATAATCTTACATCTACACTGTGTTGGTTATTAGTGTTATTACACTAAGATACGTAGTTCATTGAATATTTTTTATACTATATTGTTATCAGTATATTTAAGGCTACGTAAAGATATTATCATTTTAACGTAGGTACATAATGGGGACTAAACGTTGTTGTTATTCACCGCGTACAAACGCCTTAAAGGGAACAGGTTGTAGCGCTAGATCAAACGGAATAAAGAAATAATATTATCCATCCCTAACTGCAACAGACCCCGAGTACCAAAAATAATACATAGGTACAAATTATTATTCTACGGATAACTATTTTGTTCAATTTATTATAATCTTTTTTTTTATTGAGTTGCGTAGTTCTGGTTCGGTGGATTTTAATACTATTATGAAGTTGATTCACTGTACAAGAAATAATTTGTCACTTTCAAATATTTAATAACCATTTTAAAACTTGGATGACAAACTTTAGGAAAACAGCTTAAAGTAAATAATGACACATTGTATAAAAAATACCAAACTATGCTGGCTAACCATTTTTAGTTTGTTTTATAGTAATTTCTGGTGTTATAGCAAAATAGTCAATAATGTTGATAATTTTGTTTTGAAAGTCATTTTATAACTCGAATGTCGTAATGTATTTGAACTAAATTCACTATAAAGCCTATCCCAGAACAATATAGTACGTCTGCCCAAAAAATATATAAGTATACAAATGTTTTTGTATTCCACCACTTATGGAAAACATGTGCAAATGCACTGGCATAAGAGCAAGTGTGACCATTATATGGGACATTTTTTAAAGAATTATTATCGGCATTGTTTTTATTGTTGGTCAAATTTATCTGTTCAAACAATATTCAATTTGATATCAATGTTTACAGATGTGGACATGCGTTAAGTTTAAGTCAAACGTTATACACGTGCATTTGTGTAGTGGTAAAAGCTAACAAACCGTTGTGCAAAATGTATGTATATTGTATGACAAAATTCCTTTTAGAAATAAGTTGGTATAAGATTCAGGCCAGTTTTTTGACAAAAAATATCAAAATGTATTTTTGGACCCAGAGTTCTAGGCACACAATGACACGTCCGCATTGAAAAAAATATATTCTTCGTATTAGATGGATGGTAAAAAATAGTACATAATCTACAAAAATAATAAATACCATGACCAGTTTAGCCCACATATAGGGACATTGTAAACTGACACAAAAATAAAATAGCATCAAAAATACGGAAAACTAAAAAAGTATTTAAATGAATAAATTTAAATCATGAGTGGCCAATCCGCGGCCCACTGGGTGGCAACTTGTGGCCCGTGGAGCAGTAAGAAAATAAAAATATTAATAAATCAAATGCTACCGCTAGATGTGCTAATTTCGCAAATTGAGATCAAATATTGGCTCAAGATTTTAAAAACCACCGTGTGCTTTTTGCTGCATTTGCAACACCATTCTCCGTACACCGTGAATTTATTACCGGGAAATTTACAAATGGAATATTGTGAAATATGTTGCGATGAACAGTTAAAGGAGAAATTTTATCAGGTTGGTTTGAAAGAGTTTTACAAAACATATTTGGACAAGGAGAAATATCCTGCATTTTACAAAGATGCTCTAATGATGACTTCGCTATTTGGAAACACTTACATGTGTGAATAGCTTTTTAGTCGGATGAAGCATATCAAATCCCGAGTTAGAACAAGAATCACTGATGTGCATTTGGAAAACTGTTTGCATGTAGGAACAACCTCACTCGATATCGATATTGATGCACTTAGTTCTGCCACACAAAATTAAACCTCTCACTAAAATTTCTTATTTTTATATTATTTTGTTTATTTTTTATTATTTAAAAAAAGTCAAATCTAATAAATATGTTTGATTCTCATTTATGTTTTATTTTATTAATAATATATATATATCTTTTTTGTTTTGTATAATAAAAAAATCGGTTGTGCGGCCCGGCCCGGAAGGAAATCTCATTTTTAGAATCTGGCCCGGCTGCTGAAAAGGTTGGCGACCCATGGTTTAAATGAAACTAGCTATTCTTGGTGGAAAACATTTAATAGTGAAAATTAAAGGTGTACATATAAAAGAGTTTATATAAAAAAACAAAAATTTTCAAGAGAATTGAAAAACACGAAATAAATAAGAACAGTTTCAATGCTTACGGGTATATTTTGAAAAATAAGCATATTCTTTCCATAGAAATAATATTTTGAGATAACACGAAATAAAGCAAAGAATAGAGACATAAAAATTAAAAAAAAATCAAATTAAAAGTATCGAATTGTACATACATCACATGTAGACCCCTCTTCCACGTTAGCCAACCTATTCGAACGAATTTTGATAAACGTGTGGCGATATTATGAAAATTATGTATACCCTTATTATATTATATAGACCCTTATTATAATTATAGGCCCTTTAAATACAATAAAATCATTTTTGACATCAATGTAGTATAATTTATTATATTACCCTTTTTATAGGGATGCCTTCAATTATTATACAACGTTATGTATAATGAGGAGGACTGACTTCATCCACTTCAATCGGACTTAAATTTATTAGTTAAAATATTTGTATCAAATAAGTGAAAAATACATAATATGGGGTATTATTTTAATTAATCAAATATACAATATTCTAAAAATGGCTTGTTAGATAAACAATTAAATTTACATAACCAGTCGACAAAAACACCGCGTATAAAAATAAAAGCACTTAAAATAAAATTTCCTGGATACAACAAACAATGGATATAAAAAGTATTTGACGATGTACCAACCCAAATGTTTTAAAATAAATCTGTCAAAACAATACAAAAATAATAACAAAAATGTATTTCAAGCAAATCAAATATGGATTCAAATTTAAAATTACGTTAACACCTAATCACGTATATTTTTAAGATATAGAAAGAAAGAAACACAATATGAATTATTTTTAAAATACTAAAATGTGTGAAACAGAAAATTTAGCTTAATTATTATTACTAGATAGCTATTTAAAATTATACTAAATCCTAATATATATTTCGTAGGGTGATAGAGTTCGAAAAATTAATTCATTTAAAATGTTGAAATCTTTTATTTTTATACGAGGGAATGTTTGGGGGTGTTTTTAACAGGAAGTTATTGACGGCAAACTAATTTTCGGGGGGGGGGTTATCAAAAGGGCAATAATTATCACATTACTCACAAAATGTATTAATATAAAATAATAGATGAAAGTTTAATATATGTTATAATATAATGGGGGCACCATCCATTCTGCCCTGTGATAAGCGGAAGATCAAGAAGGATGGAAAGTCTTGGTAGCTCAAATCATGGCGAAATTCAAATGTGGTCACGATCCTCAGCCATGAGTGTACGCCCAAGAAGAAGATAATATAATGCCCTTAAGTAGGTACATAAAAAAATACTATTTTCAAATACATAGATATAGCCCATATGTATATATATATCAGTTGTAAAGGATCCATACTGATTGAAAAATATACCAAACACATTATAAAGTTAAAAATAAGCAGACCCATCTGTCACCAAAAACTTC
Organism: Rhyacophila brunnea; assembly: GCF_057557595.1. Taxonomy (NCBI): domain Eukaryota; kingdom Metazoa; phylum Arthropoda; class Insecta; order Trichoptera; family Rhyacophilidae; genus Rhyacophila; species Rhyacophila brunnea. The sequence continues at coordinate 9,434,779 of NW_028232751.1, read as the reverse complement.
AAGTATTGAATTTAGAATTCGTATAAAGGTAAAAAATATACGACAGCGGCATCCGTCTGTATTTATACGATTATTTTGTTAGGAATTCAGATTCATTTTTTATGACCGTCAGGTCATGTGACATTACGAGGGTAGCCGTTTATATTTTGGGAACAACAAACAAAAACGATTTTTTTTATAAATGAAAACAATTTTATTGTTTTTAATAATATCCTCCACGATAATGTATACACTTTTATATGCGTTTGAACCAACCCGGAAAGCATTTTTGCCACTTTGCAGAAGGTAACTCCAAAACATGGTTTTTGAATGCATCAACCGCCTCTTCTGGTATAGAAAATCGTTGACCACGCAATTTATCTTTGATTATTGGGAATAAAAAGCAATCATTTGGTGCCAAATCGGGGCTTTACGGCGGATGACCCATAAATTTTATGTTTTGAGTGCTCAAATCGGCGCTTATTTGAGCCGATGTGTGAGATTGTCTTGGTGTAGGATGATTTGACGCCGACGGTTACTTTTCCTTATTTCACCAAAAACTTCTGGCAAACAAATGTTTGTGTACCATTCAGAATTGACTGTTCTCCAATTCTCTAAAGGCACAGTTGCGACATGGCTCGTTTTTCCGAAAAAACAGGCGACCATTTGCTTCGAAGTGCTTCGAGCGCGAGCAACTTTTGTTGGTTTAAGCCCATTTTGGAAGACTCATACGGTCGACTGATGTTTCCTTTTGGGCTCATACGTATAGATCCAAGATTCGTCACCTGTAAAAATCTTGTAAACGTTTTTTGAAGCACCTCGATCGTATTTTTTGAGCATTTCCTTGCACCAATTGACATGCCCCATTTTTTATGCGATTGTCAAATTATGCGGGATCCAACGCGAATATAGCTCCTTCACGTCTAAATATTCATGCAAGATCATATACATGCTCGTGTTACTAATGTCCAAGAATGCCTTAATCTCAGGGTACGTCACATGATGATCTTGCATTATCAGTTCATGCACAACATCGATGTTTTCTGGAGAAACAACCGATTTTGGACGACCTTCACACGGCTCATCTGTGAGCAAACGACGGCCCCACGATAAAATTCATTAAACCAGCGATATACCGTAGTTTTTATGGTGCTTTATTGCCATATAAAAAACTAAGTTCAGCGATGCACTGTTCCCGCGATAATCCACGTCGAAAGTTGTGAAAAATAGTCGCACGAAAATTTTCACGATTGAATTCCATTTTTTGGCCGAGATAAATTTTTCAAATGAATTTAACAAAAACAAAAAGCGTCTGTTTGCTAAAACTTTTTGAGTACTTTTCCGTTAAAAATGTCAAACTTCAAAATACAGAAGTCAAATTCTACCTAGCAACACCAGTGTTGCCAATTCCCGAAATATAAACGGCTACCTATGTATCTACCGAAATGTATGCAATACGGTAGGCTTGAAGAGCGAAGCCGAAAACCCTTGCGCATAATATTATTGTCTATGACTGCAGCTTTGTCCCAAATAATTAATTGGATAATTTAAAAAAATATATATGGCACTCAAATCAGATATAAGTAAATAAGTAGAGATTGTTTTTTAAAAATTAAAATAAATTTTATCTACAAAATTATTTTTTAAATATTTAGGAAAATACAAAATTTGAATTCATCGCTTAATTTTATATTGTCAGTGAGCTATTGAAATCTTATCAATTTAGTGTGTACCTATTCATCAATAGTAATATCGTATTATCTTATTGTTCCCCGTATATACCTGAAAAGTGTGCTCTTTTTCTCCAAAGCTCCACAGCCTTCCTCTTTAAAAAAGTCACCCTTAGCCACTGATATATAAATATAATAAAACACGCGTCGTAAAAGGATTTTTATATAGGGTAAATAGTCGTATACACGTGTATACATGACGTGTATTCTTTTATTTAAAAACAAAACAGAAAATGGATGATGTTCTTAAATTTTAAAATAACCCAAGAGTCGCGTCGGGCTCTGGAGTCAATATACCTAAATTACTCATCGGTCGAGCGGACCCTGAGAATGCGGTTCGGGAAAGTGTCGAATAAAATACCTCTCTCTCCCTTTTCGCTCCCATTTTCTTAGCCTCGGCCATTTTTTCCAGCGCCGACGTTTTTGTTTGCCAAAGTTTGCATTTCTTCTTTGTGCCTGACACAATAGTCTTTAATGCGAAGGGATTGAGAGAACAACGTACTCACTCGTTGTCATCAAGGAAGTTTTCATTAGGACGCTTCGCTTAAAATTGGAAAAGTAATCACACCGCTTGAACTCTCGGGCGAAAGACTCTTTTTGGAGATTTTTTTAAATGGGCTTTTCGGGTACTTTCGTCGCTTTCTTACCTTTCCGCGACTTTACTTTGTTCTTTGATGAATAATGATCGCAGAAAGGTGGCCATATAAATTGGGAATGAGGTAATAAAATAAAGTTTTCCGGAATTACGTGGCGAAGACCGACAGTGTTGACTTACCACACTAATCTTTAAATTAACGATGTTCAATAAAACCGTCTTCTAATGTAAATATAACTACATGTATTATATATTAGACAATATTTCAAATAATACACCCAATATTTAAAAAAAAAATCTGTGTGTGTGCTTATGTACGCGCGTTAGAAGTTATACTTCTTTGGCGTAACAAAACAAATGATTATTATATTGGACCAAAACTCATCTTTGCTATACAGTGGTTATAATTGATTCAGAATTTCCAATAGATATGCGTATGCAGTATGCGAAAAATAATATTATTGCAGAATGCACCTACTTTGGAAGAAGAAAATCTCAAAACCTGTGTTTGAAAAATTTAGCAAACCACTATTTCGACCATCTTTGCTTAAACAGATGACTGTACAACTATTTTCGTTAACAATAATAACTTATTACAAATCAAAAGTAAAACATAGCCTATTTAATGGTTTAACTGAATCGTGATATTGGCTTTTGTGATGATTGATGAAACATAATAATTATTATTGTCTTCAATTATTATAAGCCGCTATCAAATAAATTGACATGGGATATGCGACAAATATTATCCTAAACTGTAAAAATATCTATTTTTTGTATGGAGTGTCTAAATATTGTAAATTTACAACATACCATTGTTTAAACTATTTACCAACTCAACATTCAAAAAAAATATTTATTTATTAAGATATAATTTACTCATAAATAATATTTACATAAATATAGCCTCAAAGTCAAATATTTATGAATAATCATAATAATAAATTGTGTTGCATCGGCGCACCCAATTTCCGTCACACGCTAAATGCGTTACATCGGCGTCACACGCCAAAAATACACTCTTATCTGTTGCCCCAAATGTCCCAAAAGAAGTATAACTATTTTGCAAATAATACTTAAAACAAGGCCCTCTATATTCAGACTGTGTCACGAAACTGTGAATTTCGATGGTAGTAGGTACTAGTCATTGCTTACACTGTAGAACATTGTGATTTGTACATATTGAAAAATCTGGTGAGTCACTACATATATTGCAAAGTTACTGAATATATGTCGTAAATCCAGTTCATATATTATATCAGTGGTAAGGAGAAGAGAGAGGTAGGCTAGATGCAACAAATAGTGCACACTAAACTTTTTCAGTCATACTAATTGGTTTTCATTGAACTAAGAATACAATTTATTTTTTTGATGGTTCTGGTTAGTTTTTAAAATTAAATTAAACCCTACCTAAGCCAGATTATAAGTTTACGTTGAATTAAGAATACATATTATAGATGGTGTTGGTGAATTTTTCAAATTGATTGCCAATACCAAAACATAATCGATTAAAAATTTATTTTATAGATAAAGAAATATTATTTGACTATTATCTAATATGGCTTAGATTAGGCAGGGTTTATTTAAATTTTGAAAACTAACAAACCTATATACACATTGTAGTCTAAGTTCAATGAAAACATATACGTTTGACTGACTTATTTTAGTGTGCACAATTTATGTCAGATCTTAACAGCCTACCTCCACTATTCACCACTGTTATACATTAATATATTTGAAGAAATTATAATATCTAAGGTACGAATCGATTGACAATCAAAAAAGAAATTAAAATATATTATTATATTGTCAACGCTCCTACAAAACCGTCACTGTTTGCGAAATTATACAGTAGAGACAAAAAACTCCTTATCAATGAACTTATTATTTTCAAATAGTTCCTGAATATATTCTGGGTGAGATATAGCAATATATTTACAAAATATTCTATTTGGTTGTACAATATCTCTAGAGCATGAAAGTATTATAACATAATTATAGTTGATTGATATAGAATACTTGTAATCTAAACCCATCGATTATTAGTTATTGCACACAATTTATAATATGTCGGTCATATTTTAGGTCACATTAAGCACTGTCTAATTGTGTTGATATTACTTTCGTGTGTTGTTATTACAAATGATTTTTCTATGTCCAATATCCAGTACGTATGTCTTCAACACAGTTATATGCTCCACCTGGGAGTGGAGATGGTAACAATTATCGTAGTGTTATTTGGATAAAGCAATATAGGTTTTAATCGACGGAGTCTTTACCGTTTTTCGGTTTACAGCGACGGGTCATCCTTTAAAAGATTATAATAGAGGATGAGGTCGTTATTTAGAATAAGTAGCTTTAGATCCCCTAAAGCGGCAACCCGGGGAAATCCCTGCGATGCGATATGATACTTAGCCGGAATACAGTTTCTGCGCATCATGCGTGAACGATAACGTCCCAATAGAGGAAGTGGGATTACTAAACCTCACTGTGTTGGATGATATCACGTTATTCCGCTGTGACTCGCAAACTTTTCTTTGCTACCTCCATATCCGCTGCCGACGCGGCTATATGGCGTGTATGAATAAGACGTTTAGGCTCCGCCATCTAGCCACCTTGACACTGCTAAAAATGAATGAAACGTATGGAAACACACTTATTACGACTTAAAACACAAAGTATACGTACATCGCTATATCCAACCTAACCTAACCTAACAATATTATTCCTCTTAGGTTTCTATATTAGACCTATGTTGATGTTTTATATTAATTACTTCCAGTCTAATATCTCTTACTGGAAGAAATAGGTAAGAATTAAATAGTTTTTATTTATGTAATTACAAGAAATAACAGTACAATAATTTTACTTTACACTAATACAAGAATAACTATGCGATAACACTCAGGCTAAGACTATAACCTGGTAATTAGACAAAGTTTTAATGTGTTCGAATTACTAGCCATTGAAAAATTAATATTCTTTAACTTGGCGATTTGTTTTGACAATTTATTATATTTTACTAACATTACAACAATGTAACATTAATAAAATATAACACTGTTGTTTGAATTTGTCTGGATGTTTTTAAACTAAAACATGTACGGATTATTGTATACAACTTTTTAAAAGTATGTTATATTAATAACTTTATGCAGAGAGTTTGTATCTCAATGCAGTCCAAGTAAATAAATATGTTGTTATGTTACGTATGGACGATTCTTTGTTAAGTGGAGGTATTTCGTTTTCAGCAAAACCTGCAATTCAATACATTTTATTGATTACTTTCCTACTAAATAATCAATACGCAGCTAAGAAGAACATTAAAACTATATATATATATTTTTATTTTTATTTGTTAGTAAATCGTATTTTATAAACGTTAAAAAATGTAATATGAGAAATTATTTAAAAGGTAATAAAACGATTTTCGAATTTTTCATAGTTTTAACGCATTTTTTGTTAAACTTGATATTTTCTTTATTTATATTAAATCGAGCTTTGGTGCGGTTATAATACTAAAATTCGAATCGATATAAACTAAAAGATTGTCAAGATATTATATTAATTATTAATATTTTCTGAAAAAAACGATGTTTTTAAATGAGACATATAAGTTAATAAAATTAAAATTATGAATTATTCAAAAAGAGTGTTTCCAGTTTTAAAGACCTTATTCTTATGTAGATACTTCTGTCTTCTAAAATTCATCTTTTTTTCAAAATTGCAAGCTAATTTTTAATTTAAAATAGAAATTTTAGATTTAGATACTTACATATTGATTATTAGATTTGCTGTAAATGGATGTCAGCCACTTGCTCAATCTATTAGGTCCATACTCTGACTCATACACAAATTGAAAAATAATATGTGAACTTGCCAGACCCCCGATTCGAACCTAGGACCCACGACGCTAAAGACCGACGCTGAAGCCGCGCGGCCATCGTGGGGGTTCTGTCAATCTGTTAATACAAACCTCGACTCTGTTGAGTCCCATATGATCTTATTAGATCGGACATGGTGAAAGAAGAAGAATTGAATTTTAAAATAAAAATGATCTACGAAATGTATTGAATTGAATTTTCACTTCTGTTTAGTCAATACCTGTACATTTAATAGTTTACGGAATGACAAAATTTAAAAACTTTGAAATGCTTGCCGCTTTTACCAGATGCGGTCGATAACAGTTGAAGTTTGCTAAAAAGTAATCTTCAATGCAGAATAACTTTCATTTAGTATAAAATTCTGTTTTTTTTCCGTTCTACCCGGTATCTAATATTAAATTGACGGTTGTCTATAAAAATATAAATCTGTCACCTGTGTATTCTTGATAAATAATATTATTTCGTAATTTTGTTATATAAATGCTTTTGACAGTCAACTAACGGTGTGGTTAAGTTTTTTAGATGTTTGATGCAAGTGTAAACTACAGGCAAAGTTTTCCTTTCGCGACAACAAAAGGAACGAATACCAGCACAACTGCGATGTGCTCCGCCGACACAAGTTTCTTTTCCGCGAAGCAAAGTTTCAGGAGCGCTGCTTTGAAGTAGATGAGGGTACAAAACAACATCTGATCTTTGAAAAACAAAAAATACTATCTTTGTAAAATACGACATATAAAAAAACAGTGCTTAAAAATGATAATTCTAAAAAAAATACTTTTTCATAAACATTATTTTTAGTGACCTGGGTTTCGACATTCAGGTTCTTCCGGCTGTGTATATAATATATTATATAAGATGCCGAAAGGGTAACTTCAGATAATTGAAACCGATCATTCTGCAAAATTACATAACATTTTTATCATTTTATAACATTTGTTTTTGTGCGTGACGTAAAAAAATAGTAATTCTAAATAAATACGACGCCCGACGAGACGGACATCTTATCAGGGATACCTTGATTTAAAACACAAAACCCGATTGGCAAAAATTAACTCAATTTATTAAGCTCTGCTGTTATAATATTATGACCTACTAGCTAATTTTATCTTAATTAGATAGAACGAACGTGGCTCAATTAGTAAAACACATTGACGCCAATCCAGTGGCATCATTACTCTTATTATCGAAGAGTTACATTCTAAAATTTTGTGAATTATTCGTTGAATAAAAAAAATAGTTTATAACATATTATTTCATTCATATTACTATCATCTACATTTCATGTTAGAGAAAAATTCCTATTCTGCTATATTTCCATTTTGTTTTAAAGTGATACCTACTCTACTACATAACATTTATTTTTATTTCAGAGGGCATATTTTCTTTTATTTTAAGAGGGTACAACCAAATGGCTGCCATTTTACAAAACTAAATGTACCTTATAGGGGGGTAAATGCAAGTATATTTATATTCTTTGTTCTATTCTATCTTTCTTCTATTCTTTTATTCTATTTCTATTTCTATTTTATTCTATGTTCTATTGTTATATTCTTATCTGTATTGTTTTTTTTCCAGCTTCTATTATTAAACTATCTACCACGTATTTCCCAAATTATGAGTTAAATACCTTTATATGAATTGATGATATGTGGCAAGGATGGCTTAATTGATAAATCACATTGGCTAAAATCTAATGGATGCTAGTTTGAGTCCCATTCCGTACCATTTTTTTAAATTCATAAATAATATTTTGTTTCTAATTTTGAATAATATGTGTAATAACGAACGCGCCGCGAGTGGCTGCCAGAGACCCGTAGATTTTTTTTAAGAAAAATCATAACTCCATGCGCTGATGCACGATTACTACTCGGTGTCCAAAATATTTTGTTAACCTCATAACCTTTATTTTAAAATATCCGGTTTATTTTGGAACTGTATTTTACAACGTTTTTATTCGGTCGTATTCTTATTTGTATGGTGGTTGCTTGTCCGGTATAAATCTTGCAATCGATTTTTAATTAACTTCCCGACTAGCTAGACATTTGAAACTTTTAGAATATATCAGAACACGATGCCAATGCATTTTTTAAAAACTTTTAGCTTTTTTTAAGTAGAATTAAATTCATTTTCAGTTAATTCTGTTTTGTATGAAAAGTTATTTCGGAAGAAATCCGTAATCCAATCCACTATTATTGGTTGCTAGGAAATTATTAATATATACGTGCGTTACTATGGAAATCAATATGAGTGTCAAAATGACATTTCAGTATTATTTCTATCAAATATTTTTTTTTTGATCGTTTAAGCTAGTCAAGTCAAGTTTATATGATTCAACAGAAAATTTAAAAACGTTGTATATAAAAAGTTCTTTTTATCTTGTAATTATTTACAGTTTAATTTTCTTTGTCTCCGTAATTAACTTAACCGCAAAGTATATAATGATACAACCGATGTTAGTTTATAACTTCAAATTTTGAATAGTTTTTTCCACATATTATTACGAGAAAGTTTGCGTATTTTTAATTCGATTTTAATTCAGTGTTCTTTTGTTTTAACCTTTACTGGCTGTCAGAATTAATTTTGACATATTGTATGCTTAGAAACAATAATTATTTTAATCTAACATACATAAAATCTGAAAACACCTACTAGAACAAATCATTTTTTATTATTCTGAAAAAATACATTTCCCGACGGGACTTTAACCTGTAACTACTGGATTCGGACCAAATTGCTTTACCAATTATGTTACGGGCTCTCTATCCCATTATGATGCAATTAACTAGTATGTTTGACTATAGGCTTTGTGTTTTAAATCAAGGTATCAATAATTAATTGCCCTAATTACTAATATACGCCCGGATCACTCCAATGTTTAGTTATAACGTACTTGTTAATAATTGAATAAACGATTTTTTATAATACTAAACGAATTATTTACAAGATTTGAGAATGTAACATGATAATTACAGGATAAAAAGAACTTTTTATACACCTACAACGTTTTTAAATTTTCTGTTGAACCATATAAACTTGACTTGACTAGCTTAAACGATCAAAAAAAATTGTACTTGATATGTAATATTGATTTACATAGTAACGCACGTATATATTATTTAATAATTTAGTTGCTAGGACCCCAGACCCCTAGCAACCAATAATGGTGTCGCAATAACTTTTAATACAAAACATAATTAACTGAAAATGAATTCAAATCTACTTAAAGATGGCTAAAAGTATTAAAAAATGCATTGGCATCGTGTTCTGATACATTCTTAAAGTTTCAAATGTCTAGCTAGTCGGGAAGTTAGTTAAAAATCGATTGCAAGATTTGTACCGGACAAAGAACCACCGGACAAATAAGAATACGAGCTAAAAAAACGTTGTAAAATATGTATACCTACTGGAAAAAAAATATTTGAATAAATTATTCGTTAAATTAAATAAATATTTTATTTGGGGTGTTTTCAAAAAAATATGTTCAGTATAAAGAATGTTAGATTCTCAAATCTTGTGAATTATTCGTTGAATAAATAAATTATTTTACCATAAAAAGGTATTCGGTTAAGTTAAAATAAATGTACATAAATCAACGAATTGACTACGTGTGGGGCGGGGCCAAGACAGACAAGTCAGACAGTATTTATTATTAACCAAAAAATACTGCACATAGATTGACATGGAGAAAACCACCTCTAAAGTCTAATTGTATTAAGACTTTCGACGTGCAGCTCAGAAAATCTTAAAATATTATATCTCAAATGGCGCAGTCAAATGGAAAAATTTTACTACCCCTATCCAATTTTATTAATTTCATTTAACTTATGCAAGTCCAGTTTTCTTTTTGATTTTCTGTTAACTACGTAAAAAAAGAAATATATCTCAATGTAGGTAGTCTTTAAATAGCGCCGACATTAAACAAGCTACAATCATTTTAAAAATCATTTCACTTTCAATTCAAAAGCAACACAAAAAAATATAATTAAAAAAATGAAATGAAGCCCGTCCATAACTATGAAACGCCAACACTTGTTGTTGAAACATTGCGTGGCAGACTAAATCGTTGAAGCAGATTTCCACCCTGAAAGTTTTAATTGCATCCCCCTGGAATCAAATGAGCGCCCGCTAAATACGTTCCTGGCAACAATATTGCACCTTTCAAATTGTGAATTTACCCCGAGTTTGGCCCATTCGCGCGAAGGGGGTAACAAATTAACAATACACCGCTAGACAGTTGACTCAAATTCTTTTCATGAATACTTCTTTGTGCTTAAAATAAAGTTTAAGTTAAAACACAAAACTACAGATGTACCGTATGTACGCGCGTTAGAAGTTATACTTCTTTGGCGTAACAAAACAAATAATTAATATATTGGACCAAAACTCATCTTTGCCATACAGCGGTTATAATCGATGCAGAAGAGCCCATTATGAATTAATATAAAATCAAATTTTATTGGCGTGTTATTATGATTGATTATATTCATTTCAGTCTCAAGGGTATTTTATCGATATAGGTCCCGTCAGTAATAATATTATTATGTATGCGAATATATAATATTATTGCAGAATGTACCCACTTTGGAAGAAAAAAATCTCAAAACCTGTGTTTGAAAAATTTAGCAAACCGCTATTTCGACCATCTTTGCTTAAACAGATTACTGTACAACTCTTTTCGTTAACAATAATAATTAATTACAAATCAAAAGTAAAACAAATTTAATGGTTTAACTGAAACGTGATATTGGCTTTTTTGATGAAACATAATAATTATTATTATTGTCTTCAATTATTATAAACCGCTATCAAATAAATTTACATGGGATATGCGACAAATATTATCCTAAACTGTAAAAATATGTAATTCTGTGTATGAAGTGTCTAAATTTATAAATTTACAACATACCATGAATTATTTACCAACTCCACATGCACAAAATTTATTTATTTATTGATATATAATTTTACTCATCAATAATACTAAATATAGTCTCAAATCTTAATAAATAATCATAATAATAAATTGTGTTGCATCGGCGCGCGCAACTTCCGTCACACGCCAAATGGGTTACATCGGCGACACACGCCAAAAATACACTCTGATCTGTTTTCCCAAACGCGCCAAAAGAAGTATAACTTAAAAAAAAAACAAGGATGAGAATAAAATCAAGAGGGTTTTTAACATCCAAATGTTCCTACATTTTTATTATCAACCATAAATTAATGATATGGTGGATCCATTACAAAAAAATAACCATTATTGGTTTTTAAAGAGGTAGGAGGGTGGGGTAGTTAACAAAATCTACCCGGTGCCACTGAATTGTATACCCCTTATTATGACAACTAATAATTATAACTTCACGTCGATTCAACCACGCACTTTTTTCCTGTGCATTACCCATACTCAGAAACACTGAACTTCGAGTCAAGCAATAAACACCTCACTGCAGCTCTAATTACGGGACCGCACCTATGAGTCAATGTGACCAGTTGTATACACAGGTAATTATTGAGTTATTAAAAACGTCAACATTTGTGTGTTTCATCCGCTCTATCTCACCTTTAAAGACATGCCGCACCAGAATATTAAAAGCAAATATTTGATATACGTGATGGTTGCATACATGGGTAACGATTCTCATTCATCAGGCCCTAGCGAAGAAGATGATAGATATTAATGTTCTATTCACGTAAATAATTTGTATATTTTTCTGTCCTGGGTTGGTCCCTTGTGGCGAAAACTGATTATTTCTGTATGGTGATTTTAGGTTAGAATGAAAGACCCCAGTAAACCCATATACTCGATTGCTTCAATGCGCTGATACTCGACTTTTGTTTCACCTTCCTAAAGACTACCCATAACCACCAGTCTCTCATCGGGAGCCGTTTCTTTATCTGGAGTCTCTGAATGATTGACTTATTCGTTCTGTGTTCTGTACCAATAACACATTTTGAAAGTGTAGATTATCTTCCGCTCCATTGATCTCACGACCCTTTACTAAACAATATACAAAAATATAGAGAAATCTAATGTTTTCACAAGCATTATTTTCGTGACAATTGAGATTCTATAATTCTTCCATTTACTGTTAAGACATGGAATTTCTTTTTAATTTGCAAATTTCTTATTTCTGATTCACATCCACTCTTTCCAGTAATTAATATTTGATCCCAGATATACAAACTCTTCCATTGTTTCTAGATCTTTTATTGTACTCGTTGCGGATAAGAAGTTAGCTAAATCAATAACTATTATATTTAGTATTATTCCTATTGATAAGGTAGTCATATTTACGGCTCTCTTCGTCTACTCGGTCATATTGAAGCCCATATCCTCCGTTTTTTGTCGAAAATAGTAAATTATCTATGTTTCTTTTCACCTTGTGTCGAATTGTTTTGTTATATTGCTAAGTATAAATAGTGACATGCCGTGCCATAGGAGATAAGAAACGCTATAAACTTGTGAATATTGTTTGAATAGGTGGGTACTCGCCACAATGTTACGACAAAAACAACAGACCGTACATCTGGTAATGAAGTTATAAAACAATACAAATTCCTGTGGCCAACGTCTTAAACTGACTCTTCAGTCAGACACTGCACTACATAGATGACGTAGCCGCGGTATCTCGAACTAATTAAAACTTAAAAATTATCAACATGATATTAAAGTTTACAACATCTATAATTATTTTACAATTTGAAAAAATAACCCTGAAATTCACATAGGTCTTCTGCGTATTACTAATTTCAATTTAATCAAAACACTACTTCTAAGTTGATGACAAATGACAATAATAAATTAAAATAGCCTTGCAACCATTCGTATTACGCACTGAAAAAAAATGTTATTAATATAATTATTAATTTTAAAAATAATCCTTACAAAATACGTTTTTCTTTGCCAGCGAAAAAAATATGATGACGGGATTTGGTACAAAGTTTATAGGGGGACCTTAAGCATTATTTTCAGTTATTTTTCATGAGGCATGTTCCTAAAGTATCTTATAATTAACAAGAATTTAAACAATCTTATGATATAAAAATGAACATAAAGAATACAAAAGTATTAACTGTATCACAAATAGCGACAATAGAGGTTATAGATCTTGAAATCTCGTCTCAAGAATTCTCGAGAAATAATCAGAAAGAAGCCAGTGATGAATCTGAAAAAATCAATTTTCTGAACTTTTAAGAATTCTCGTTTTGCCGGGTCATTAATGAGATTCTCGATCAATTATCAATAGGCTAAACTGCCGACCGCAATCAGAATTTTAAAAAAGGTGAACGGCATTTCAAAGGACAATTTTATTTTTCGGTAAAAAAAAAGTCCTCTACTTTGATTCTGAACAGAATTCCTAAATATCCCGGGTAATTTTATTTGGCCAGTAGACCTAAAAATGTCTCGACTATGATTCTGAATGCAACATCTTAAATTTTCCAGTTTACAAAAAAATACCGAAGTGTTAAAACAGTAATTTTGTAATAATGTCGATTTGTCGAAAATATCGAGAATTCAAAGATAATTATCAAACTTTAAGTCGAGAAATCATAAGCTTTGTTATTAACAGCGTATACCGTACAGATTTAACATAGTGTGACCCACTATACATATTATTTAGAAGCATGGATCTATGGAAATTGGACACTAGTCTCAGGAAATGAGTGCAACAAAGAGTGCCTTATCGAAATGAGACGTTTCTCTAGTAATCGAGACAGACATCTGGGACTACGTACTGTTCGCTGCTACGTTCACCCAATTCTTTTATATGCGGCTTGGACGCTAAACCAGAGAAACGTAGAACTGAGGCTTTCAAAATGCATCTTCAAAATTCCTTTGCAGTCCCGGGCAGTCAATATCGGGTAACATTTACTAATATTGACATTCTCAATCGAATTCTAAGCCACAGAAAAAATTCAACAGTATACGCAGCAAATAATTACAATGCCGTATTTTATGGCCTCAGCATATTCGTGATTGATACCAACGTAACTTCATCAAACTGCTCCAGATAGCAGATGATAAAGAAATGATTATTGGAAGAGAAGAAGATTTTTTTTAAAGACGTAATTTCATAATTAGTCCGTTTGTGTTTTTGGTCCGTAATTCGCTTGACTAATTATTTAACATCCAATACGTTTGTCAAAGCAAGGCGTATTTGCCGTCCCAGTATTATAGTCAGTCAGGGCTTTGCGAATTTCTCAGAATAATAGTTTATATACATAACTGACGTTCCAACTAGGAGCTATTCTTGTATTGTATGAATATGCTATTATTATTATGTAGTACGGGTATATATGCATGGCAGCCATTTGATGCCTCGTATAATATGGGATGACTTACAGTTCTAACATTACTCGTATGTATTAATGTATTATTGTACAGCTGAATTATATTTGAACAACTTATTGACAATCTGAATAGTATGCATATTATGCTCAATTTCATCAATTATAGCAATAATACTTATTTTGTTAAGAGAATTTATACTAGGCCACATACAACCTACGATCCATTAACTAGAAATTCTTTTCTGGTTGAACTTTGACACAAGAGGTCGTTGGAGGAGCGGTTCTGCGTGGCAGTCTGCCACGCAGTTGTAAATACGTTTCATTTTTATTGTTAATTAATTTTAAGTTATTTGTATTAATTATAACCTCACTCACATGTGGATATTTTGTTTAAGCTAGGTTAAGTTGCTGAGGAACTATTATAGTTTGCAGACGGTAGTGCGTCTTTTGTTTAACGTAAATATTCGTTCTTTATGTTATAATACCATCGTGTATGAACGATGGTGATTTCACTTCGGCGTTGTACCGCCATTATGTACTTTCGTAATTATTTGTTATTACGATATAGTACCATTGACTTTTAATTACAATGTCATATTAAATACAGTGAGGTTAAAGTATCACGGTGTTTCATTAAATTTAATTGTATCCTATAATATTATGTTCTTTTACGTTGTTTTCTTTCACAGAAAAGGCTTTGGCGTCCAGTTCGAGTATAGTTTTCAATACTCGCAATTAACCGCTGCAACAGTATGATAAACACATCCATCGGATACCAATTGATTCCGATGGTCCTTTCCGTAACAGGATTGGAATTCACCAGAGAGATAGTGCGAAAACCCAGTACCCTGAGCTAGCGGTGCCTGTTATCCACATAGACTTGGATAACAGTGTTAATGGATCGTTAGATGTTATTTTTTCTTAACAATTTATTAATTTTCTTCATCATGCACCTTTCACTAAATCTATTGATTGGTAATTATTTAGACTGTCATACCTTCAGACTGCAGTAGAACCTCTATTATCCGGATTTTCGATTATCTGGATTATTTTCATTAAAATACAAATTGGATATAATCGATGCTTTAAAACGCGGTAACTCTGGACGTTATCTATCTAAATATGGTGTTGGAACCAGTGTTGCCATCTTTTTCTATGCTGATTATAGTACGATGGGGTAAAAATTATAGTATTTCTAAAAAAATATATAGTACAGGAACATTTTTCGTCTTGAATCCTTTAAAATTATAGTATTTTGGTATATTTGGCGTAAAATTATAGTATTTTACATTTTTCGAGGAATCAAAATTATAGTATTGTACTATAATTATAGTATGGTTGGCATCACTGGTTGGAACGTCAACTATCTGAGATATAAAAAAACAAAGTGAAACTATTATGAAGTTTACTAATTGTTTAATGTTAGAAGCTCAGAGCGGAAAGTTATGAAAAAATCAGGAAATAAAGAAGTCGAAGAGTGTCTGTTTGTTTTTATGTGGTTCATACAAAGACGAAAGAGTCAAGTCGGTAATACAATCGATGGATCAGGGTGTAATAGAAACATTGAAACGTTTATATAGAAAACATTCGCTTCGACGATTATTGCTAGCAGACGAAAATAATGAAGAAACAGTTATCAGGCTCTATAAGCGTTCAACCAGTGTGTGCTTCCCGTAATCACATATGTGTGTGAAACATACAACCTAAGTAAAAGAAAGATCCAGAAACTTAGAGTAGCACAACGTAGTATGGAGAGGTGCATGCTGGGCATAACGCGAAAGGACAAAAAGGGGAATGAGTGGATAAGGAAGCAGATAAGGGTTTGCGATGTAGTAGAGTTCATTAAAAGCCTCAAATGGAGATGGGATGGACACATAGTTTGAAGAAGAGACAGTCCTTGGACAAATTTAGTTATCCAGTGGTATCCAAGAGGTAAAAAACGTCCGCAAGGTAGACCTAGAGGCGGCTGGGTCGATGCAATGATAAAGTTCTGCGGAAATACGTGGCAACGCAACGCACAGGACTGAGATAAGTGGAAGCAGCTTGAAGAAGCCTTCATCCAGCAGTGGACAGATTCAGGCTGATGATGATGATAAGAAAATAAATTTTAAATATTGTTGTTACATGGCAGCGGATAGCAGCAGATACCTGGAATTCTTTAGATGTGTCAACTTTGAAAAAATCATGGAACAAAATTTTGAAAAGCCATTTATTTGTAAGTTCCAGTAACGCGGTAGCACCTGCTTTAATCTTTAAGCAAAAATCGATAATTGATTTTTTTATGAAAAATAATTTAGTATACACATATGTGTATGTATGTATGTATATGTAAATCTAGACAAATAAAAATTATTCATACTGAATATACCTACTTGTCTTTCTCTGTCAATTAAGATTTTTTTTCGATCTTCCGGATTTCCCCTTATTCGGACTATGTTATATCCCCAATTATTAGTCTGGATAATCGAGGTTTTACTGTTGTACTTATGTATATAAAGATATCTTTCATTTATTGATATATTTACAGGATATACCATTCCATTAAAATCTGAATATAAAAATAGGTAGGGGAAGCTGTTGTACCTTGGACATGGTTGTACCTCGAACACATGCATGTTTTTGTATATTGGCGCCATTTTATCTTGAAATTTACAATAGTAGTTTGAACACATTCATCTTGGTGGATAATTGACGCTAGTTTCAGACGGCAAGCGGCACGCGTGTTTATGTGAAGTGAGTTTGAAAATTTTCGTTCGTAAAAGTAAGTTTTTTTAATTTTTTTTTTGTAAATATATGCCATATTATGTTTCTTGTGTGAATAAGTAATAGTGTATTTGAATTAAATTTCATATGTCCATAACATTGGGTTATTATAGATTTTGTATTCCTTACCTAAAAAAAACTATTAATTGTTTTTGTCATTTTGGCGTGGTGTTGTACCTTGGACATAAAAAATGCGTTGTACCTCGAACATGTCCAAGGTACAACGCGTTTGCCACCCATATCGTGTATGACTATGATTAGTATTGATCATTCATTTAAACATTCAATTTAATTCAAACTATTGTTTAAACTTGTTCCAGGTGTTTACTTAATATGCCTCGTACGTATCAAGACAGGAATCAAGAGGGTTCACCCGGATAACGAAAAAATACAAAGTGCGATCCGTTTAATAAAATAACAAAAATATACGCTGAACAGAGCTCCGAAACTAAACGGGTTACTCAGAAGCACAATAAGAAAGTATATTCATCATTTTGAAAATACTGAAAAGCCTGCACCCTTTATGAAAATCTTGCTTCAAAGAAAATTTTCAGTAAAAAAGAAAAACATAATATGTTGCTGCAATACATTACAGAAGCTGCATCTTTGCAGTATGCCTTCTATGATAAGACCTCACCCCAAAGCTGCCCTTTGGGAAAATAATCGCCAGGGGCGAGAAAAGGGTCGATCTCGTAGTCTGACTGATACACCGGAGAAATTAAGAATCAAGGATAAGAAGAAAACCAAGCTGGCGAAGACTTAAAATATTATTTCATCGAAAAAAACTAATGATGTTCTTAAAAAAGTTTCTGCTGTTAAGAAAAAGCTATTAGTTAGTTTCGAATCTTCGTCAGCAGAGTCATCGGCTGATAATTTTGCACTTCAAGACTACAGCGATTCAGAAGGACTTCAAGAATTTCCAGATGAACTTTAATCTACACTGAATTTAGAATATCAAGTGGGGGATTTTGTAATTTTTCTTTATGAAAGAGAATAATTATTTTCTAGGAAAGATCCTAGAAATATGCAAGGATGGGGCCAAGATTACCTCAATGCGAAAATCGCTAAAGGGTTGGAAATGGTCGGAGAACATCGACTCGAAGTATTATCCTTGAGGTGACGTAATCCGGAAAATTCTACTACCTGAAAAATGCCAATCTAAATTTACTCAATCTACTAAATTCTAAATCTACATTTATCAAGTTAAGGAAATGGTCAAGTATTAGGGTGATAAGGAAGAGATAATTGAGGTTTTATTATTAAATACGATTCACTTTGTGTGTTATAATATCTACCTAATTCTAATTAAGATAATTATGGTTTATGATTAAGTATAACTGTTATGAAAAAAATGTTCTTCTGTTCCATAAAATATATTTGTAAAAAGCTTATTTTCTTTTGTCGTAATAAACAAGCGAATGCGAATTTAATAAATCTGTGTTTTTATTTAGCATAGGTACTTAAATGTCCCCTTATTAGGATTTTTTAAATGATGTCCAAGGTACAACCTTCATATGTTCGAGGTACAACACCCCTGTTGTACCTTGGACCTAAATCCACATTTTTTTATATGGCCTAAAATCACCATAAATATCAAGATATTTAATTTGATACATGTATCAAAGCATGCGCAACAGATGCTAAAATCAAACCAACTAAAGTTGGCAATTTTAACTATAACCAGTAATTTATGAAAAATCAAAAACAGAAAATAGGTCCGAGGTACAACAGGTTCCCCTACTTTTTCCAGAAACGGTCATAGTCACTTGACAAAAATCTGTAAGAATCAACGAATAATTGAATAGGGAGGGTTTGGAGTCCGGACCCCCAAGCCCAGGAACGGAAAAAAAATATTTGCATTCGCACTCAATAATCTTTTGTGGATGCGACAACTAGCAATAACTCATAGGTCAAATTCAGGTGTTTATCGAGAGACTTAACATACGACATAACGAGTATCTGGGTACGGGGAATATGTTTCTGTAAGTGCGGGAGTCCACGGTTGAAGTGACGAGAAGCTGTAAATGATAGCAAGGGCAAATGTGAATATATCCGCCCCCACCCACCGCCCTAAAAAGCAGGACTTCGTCATAAACTATTTTCTTGTATGTCCGCCTGACCATGTTGCAATATAAGCAGAGTTTAGTTACAATATGTATTTATAAAATGAACATCTTGCGTTGGCGTACGAAAGCGTCGATGAGAAAAACTATAATGTTAGCTCGATAACAGCATCTGGAAAAATCACACGTCGTATTTTAATGTGTGTTTGAATTTAACATGTTTGGGAAATATTTAGGTACCAACCATTCTTCGTAAGAAAATATGCGTCTTCCTATATTTTAACCTCTGCTCTGTCAAAGTCCCACATAATCTGCTTAGGAGTGAAAATGGTAGGTAATATACTTGCTAAGTATTGTAATTAAAATGTGACTTGTGTATAGGCTAAATTAGAAAATTGTAGATTTTTAAATCGTATTGGAAACGATTTTATTAATTTGATATTAACGGCCCACGTGCTCGTCGTAGGTCAAAATTGAGTTTTTATTGTATTTTCAAACCATGATCCTGGACACTCCTTAAACGTTGTAGATAATCTATTCATATAATTTTGAAGCCTTATTATCCTTTATAGTTATTTTAAACATTTGATGACTGCATAATACTATTTTATGTAACAAAAATACTTTATGCAGTCATCAAATGTTTAAAATAACTATAAAGGATAATAAGGCTTCATAATTATATAAATAGATTATCTGCAACGTTTAAGGAGTGTCCAGGATCATGGTTTGAAAATACAATAAAAACTCAATTTTGACCTTAGACGAGCATGTCCCCCCTTAATAAAAACGATAAAAATTTTATGTACTTACATATTATATTACAAATTTTACACTTTTTTCATTTCCAAATGTATTGAAAACGCTATTATTAATTTGATATTTAAAAAAACGATAAAATTTATATGTATTCATCTCATGTGTATAACGATCTCTAGTTAATTATATGAAAAAAGGGTATGAGTGTGGAGTATCAATTCCACACAGTGCACGCCCCTGGCGTTGCTACGCACTGGCCTTTGTGTCTGCACCGAGGAAACAAAGCTCTCACAGGGATGATTAAATTTTAAGCCCGAATAAACACAGCAGCACGCCACTGGAGGGAGAATGTAGACGATCTATGGTCGAGTTTCCAAGCGGACATCATATTGTTCTAGAGGTTTATTTGCAGAGGCTGTGTCCAGCTTGTACAATATGCCTGTAATGAGAAATATATACCTATGCAAATGTTAATAATTGTTAATAATAAGACAGAAAAAGGTATAGGTCATAACAATGTTAAGGAACGGCTATATATATATATATACATTATTTCACTATAATATAAACAACACAAAATATCTACCATTTTATAATATTATGATCGTTTTAAATATTTGCACATCTCATTTTTTAATACTTTACTTTTCATTTTTTATCTATATACCTGATGAATACAGCAAACCTCATTTAAAATTTCCTGTTCGATAATAAAACAGCATAGACATTTTCGTATGTATAATTAACACATAATAAAAATTACGTTAAAAATATGTAACTTGTTTATTCTATAATATTTATTTGTTTTCGTAATATTATAATAATTATTATATTATAACTATGTATATATATATAATAGTAAAGTGAAGCAAGAAACTGCCTTATAAAGCTAATGATTAAATTATCTGCAGGCATGGATAATAACACAGACAAGAGTACGCGATGTGATAGATGTCGCCGAGTAGATTAAGTGGTAATGGGCCAGACATGTCACTCGGCGAGTAGACAATCACTGGACAAACGCCGTAGTACAGTACCCAAGAGGCAGTAAATGAACACAGGGACGATCTAAAACCCACTGGATCGATGAGCTGCTCATAAAGTATGGTGGATGTATGTACCAGCGAAGACCTAGAGACCGAGAAGAGTAAAAGGAAGAGCTAGTGGAGGCCTCCATCGAGCAGTGAACCATTTGATGATGATGAAACGTTATTACAAAGATTACCAATTGACGCGGACGTATATTAGTACTGAAATAAAAATGTCAAAATAGGCTTACACTCTATTTTTATATACACACATTAATATCATTGGATATAATATAAATTGTATAGTTACCGATCCAATCATACTTAAATCTTTAAAACACATATATTATATACATTATATAGTGGTAAATTTCACATACCCTTGTTTTCATGCTGTGACAATCATTTGGTTTTATTTATATTTTGATATGCAATGATCGTTTCACTAGGATTATATACTTTACAATAATAATATAGTAGAAATAACACAATTCAACGCAGTTAAAATAGTCCGCTTTCAATTTGAAATCCTCATTATTATGCATTTTCATTGAAATTTACGCTCCAATGCGTTTTGGAATATTGATAAAACAATAATGGATATTATTATTTATATGAAAGGTTGAACAAAAAATTATTTACATGGCCCTGCAATCGGTGTACTGCGTTTTATATTACAACAATTTGCTCCAAAGTTTTTTTTTATTTAAAAATCATTCTCGATTATAAATATCCAGCACCTACATACCTAGTTTATTATTTTTATATTATTTTTTAATGCATTGTATGCATAACTTGACATAAGCGGGTATAACAATTATAAAATTATTGTCAATTACGAAATAAACAATTTATTCTTGAAAAGACGGTGTATAACAAAGAGAATAAGACTTTTGAAGTAGACATTCTTTAGTCACGTTAAAATTACATGAATAAAAGAAACGTGAGACCAAAATTCTTCATGAAATATTCGAATGCTGAATATAGACAAATAATTTTAAGTAATAACTAATAATAATTATAGAACATACCGTCTCTGTTCTGGCAGAACACACTAACTGGAGAATACTAGTTTTGAGTAATTTGACTTTGAAGTTGTTAAAATGTTTGAAATAATGGTCTATCATGTGAGTTTATTAAGTAATCGTAAAAAAGATAACTTTAAAATAAAGACTGTTTATTTATTAAGAAGGTTTCCAGACGGTAAAGTTTGAAATAAGGAACATTTTGGTACTAACTCAATATGTCATTTTTTCGAATTAGTGTCTTCTGCCAGAACAGTGACGATACATACTTTAGAAACCGAATTCCGGCCAATGATCTTTACCATTTTTTCCCCTATATCCCGATTTTTTTTCAAGATTTTTTCTAATGTGTTTCCAAATTTTGTTTATTCAACAAATAATGTCAAATTCTAAAATCTTGTGAATTATTAGTTAAATAACAAAAAAGATTCGGTCAATGAATTGACTATAGTTAGTTACTTACTTACCAAAAAAACTTATCCATAGTTTTCTTAGAGGTTTTATCGGTGCCTACTTTTTTTACCACGTTTTTATTATCTCGTATTCTTGTTTGTCCGGTACAGATTTCTTTTTATGTGTACAGTACAAATTTTTTCTTGTTTATCCAAGATTTGTATTGGACGATTGAAAAATTTTAACTAACTTCCCGACTAGCTAGACATTTGAAACTTTTAGAATATATTAGAACACGACGACAATGCATTCCTTTAATACTTTTGGGCATCTTTAAGCAGAATTGAATTCGTTTTCAATTAATTCTGTTTTTTATGGAAAGTTCTTTCGGAAAAAAATCGTAAAAAGAAAAGACCATTATTGGTTGCTAAAGGGGCAACTAGCAACTAAATTATGAATATATATATACGTACGTTACTATGGAAATCAATATGAAATGTCAAAATGACATTTCATTATTCTATAATATTTATTCAGTATTTCTATCAAGTACAAAAAAAAGTATTTAAATATTACATAGAATTGTCAAGTTTATATGATTCAATAGAAAATTTAAAAACGTGGTATATAAAAAGTTCTTTTTATCTTGTAATTATTATACTTCGTGTTTCAAATGATGAAACTTGATAGATTTTACCAGCATCACTGATAATTTGTGTGGATCTGTTGCTTATAATATATCCAAAGACTCCACTAAGAGGGAGACATACATAGGATGAACGATGCATCAGCGTCGAAGCGATTAACATCGACAAAGCCGGAGGGACGACGACGCGCCGGGAGACCATGACTCCGATGGCTGGACGTCAGTGGCGAAAATCCATGCTAAGCGATTATTTAAAGCCCACCTCTACAAGAAAAAAATATAATTATCTAATGACATTCGAAAGGTTTAAAAAAAATACCAACATAGCCACATGTCTCTTATCATTGAATTTATGATTCACATACACAGATATATTCGAAATTCAAATATATTTACCTATATTATAATAGTAAACTTTACAAATTATAGAATCCAATACGTTCACAAAATGACATTAAAAATAAAGAAATAGTTTTAAAACTGTATAAATAAACAACAAATTAGAAGCAGTATAGAAGAGAAAATATATTAAGTAGATACACATGGAAGTACGCCGAATGAGTTAAGTAGACCCTATTATAATAACTTTTTCTACTGTATCAAAGCATATCGAATCTTCACTAACCATGCTCACAAGGGATTGGGATAATCCAAAGTTTTTCTGAAAATATATATGATTAGTCTTTGAGTCTTAGAGCGCGATGCTCAATTCGTACTTACCATAAAATAACAGTAAAAATTGTAAGTAGCCGAAATCCATCTGTTAACTATAGATTATAGAGATAAGGAATCCTTAACCATAGACTACTTTTGTTATGAACTCGCCCCCTTGCCCCCCTTCCGTATTGCCATTTACCACTGACAGCTGCTGTCAAAATAAATTGATGTGTCTTTAAAACGGCCAATACACTCAAATTCATTTAACAATTGATCTCAATATGGGTATTGAACAACTATTAAATATCCGTGACATTTAATACGACATATTTTACATTACTTTCTTGATTCTGTACATGTCTTAATTTAGTAAAACCGATTATCGAATTGAAATGTCAGTGTCAATGAATTATGAATTAACTTTTCTTATTCAGATATAGATATTTATGTAATATTAAACCAATAGATAGGTAGTTGAAATATATAAGTACTTAGTTACCTACACATCAACATGGTAATATTAGTTTTAATCACTCTATATAATTATTCACGTCATGGCATATATTTGTAATAATTGTAAATGACAAAATCTGACATTTCAACGGCAAGTGTTACCGTATCGGGAAAAACATGGTCAAAAAATAACTTATATTATTCACTAATTGCGGAGACATTTAATCATTTTTAATAAATATTAATTGTGTATTTATAGTTATTGAATTTATTTTGTATATTTTTGTCATCGTTTAACAATTACAAAATAATATACCTAAATTATGAAAAAGAGAATTTTTATATATGGTAATATTTTCAATAGAAAAACAGAACGAAGCTATTGCAGATTTGGTGGACCATAGACAACTCGATCATAACTATGAAAGGCTTTCTGGATAGTGTTTTGTTGTAATTTTGTTGTAATTATGACAGACGATTGTGCATAGGGCTCTTAGCGCTGTATGGTTCATTTTATAAAATGAGTCATGGTTTCAAAAAATACTCACTTTTTTTGTATGTGTATGACCAAATTATTGTGCAATGCACTCAGTCCTAGTGGCTTATAGAATGAGAATGTCAAATAAGCGCAAGTTCGATTCCTGACTGGGAATCATTTTTGTAGTATTCTAGAATGATACATTCTCAAATCTTCTGTCTTATTCGTTGAATAAAAACTAGTTTTTTTTTTAAATAATTAGCAAGTCTAACTACGTATAAAAACGAAATAATGGAATAATCCGTGACGTCAGTTGGTAATTAAGGAGTTAATTGATATATATCTTAATTTAATATACTAAAACCGATAGCCAACATTCGATAAGCATTTCATATATCAACCACTAGTTACAATCGTCGTAAGTAACTAATATGCCGGTATCTTAACTGGAAAAGCATACTGGTGCGAATCCAGCAGATACGGGTTCAAAACCCGTTGGGTTTCGTATTTTTTCTACAAAATGATTTTTTCTAGAATATTTTCAAATTATGTTTATTCAATATATTATAGAATGTTACATTCTCAAATCTTGTGTATTATTCGTTGAAAAAAAATAGTTTATTTAATATATATTTCAAAATAATTATTATATATAATTTATATATATATATATATATTAATATACTACATTATAACCTATAATTCACGAACGTCTATTTATTATCAAATTTCATTCAATTGCGTAGCTTACAGTTTTTTCGGCTCTGAATCGTCCCAGATCCTATTTCAATTGTAGTAGTCAATATTGTATAATAAATTTGGATATTCCATTGCGAAATTTTGCTAGTGCAATAAAAAAGGTACCACTGATTTTTAGTAGTACTTAATATTTTTTTAAGAATTTTCCACACTTCATAATCATATTACCTATATGATAATGAAATACGTATATATTTACGATGGACTAATGGAGCACAAAGCACGTCCTATGCTTTACAGGAACCAATCACAGCTCCCCCTTCCTCACTCCTAGTTTTACTGTTAGCATTATCACCAATATACAAAATCAATCAAAACACGACTTGAAAATTGCATATAGGTATAGATAATATCATGTAATTTAGTTAATATCAAAGAAAAACACGTGAGACTTCATGCAATGATGCACACAATTTTACTCAGAAAAATATTCGTAACAATTTGTTTATTGCGAATAATATTTCCTGTAACTAAAATTCGATTTTTTACTTTGCTAGCAACAGTTATACCATTGAATTCTCGGATACCTTTAGAAAACTATGTCTCTGTCGTTACACCAACCGCAAAACGCAGTTGATAAGAAAATTATGTGAAAATGACAGCCTGCAAAAAGCGATTGTGCTTTCAATATCATTTTGTGGCTTGTATTTTCCGAACCTTATATGATATAACTGCACGATTTTCGTGGGAAAAATAAATAAATTTAAAATTTAATATTTTTAAAACAACATTAAAAATAATTTAAAAGGAATAAAAGTTTTCTGTAACTGTCTTCGATTTGCAAATAAAAACAATAATTAACGAAGTGTTGTCGCAACAAATCTATTATTTCCAATTGAGTGATGAATAATAATTATTATATCGATTATCTGCCCGTAACTACTCCCTATGGGGAAAAAATATGTGTGGTGTGAGATTTTCTATTTCATAGTAAAATAATTTACCATTTGATAATGAAAAAGGATTAATATTGGTATAATGCAAATTTTAATTTTTGGGTTTAATATTATAATCTACAAGTAGAATATTATGATAGGTTCTTTTAAATATTTCAATACTTTTTTACCTTGCACACTTCACACGGAATATTTTTAGACGAGAAATTCATAATAATATATTTATAATAAGTCGGCATAGAAAATATATTTCCGAGAGAGAAAAACTGTTCTGCTGATCGAATAATACAATCAAACGTCTGTAGGCAGGTCCGATAAGTTTTACAGTTCATAATAATCAATATACAAAAATACGTTGTCGTAAAAGAGAATAAATTGTCACATCAAATTATATTGTATCCAAGTGACAGTAGATGGAACGTTATATTGTTTTTTTTAAACCTTGTAGAAAATGAGTGTATAAATAGAATAAGTTAACTTGGACAGATTGCGATTTATTCTACCGTGCACGAATTACATAGGGTAAATTTAATTATTGTTACCGTTATTATTTCCGACTGGTCTTGCATGAAGCCTATTGGATTGTTTTCTCTCGCTCAGTGTCGCTCTAACTACGTCGTATTTTCAGATAAAACTATCAAACTTCACGTTTATGTGGTATATTTATAGTATTGCAGTGACTGTAAATATCGTATATTAATATACAAACTGTTAATACATTCAACAAACTTTTTAATTATCCACCACGCCTATTCACCCTGCTAACCTCCCCTTCTATGGATATTAAATTTAGTGACACTACTACGAGAGATGCCATTTCACCGAAAATTCTTTAATGAGCGTTATCATTATTAATTCGTAATATAGATAAAAATAATATATCGTCGTTTCCATTGCAAAATTGTATATCAGCAAAATTTCATTTTGTTCAGGGGAGCATAAGAACAGTTTAAAAAATGAATGGCACTTGAATCAATTCAAAAAAGGTTTTCATAATTTCAACGAAAATGCAATTTTGTAAATTGTGTTATTTTGCATGTGTGTAAAGGCGATTTTTGCATTTTTAATTATACAAAAATATAAAAAATTCATATTTTGCAGATATACAATTTTGCAATGGAAATGACGATATTATGTTTCTTCATTCATAGATAAGAAGGCGAAAGGCTTCAATAGGGCCTTCTAAATAAGAGTCGCCTAGACTCTTAACAAACATTTTTCAATTTTGTCATTTTTGAGTTAAATATACCAAGTAGTGATTCTAACGGCATTAATATATTTAAATAAAAATAGTTGGCTATCAAAAGTCACTTTAAGCCAAGTAAAAATCGTTGACCAAGAGTCATAACTCACATATTTTTTCAATGAATAACGAAATGCCGTCATCAAGGCCTTTCTAACCAATCAGGGAGCTCTATTTCTCATAGTGTTCTATGGTCTGCAGCCTTAGGAGTAAATTAGTATATATTTTTAATAAATAATGTAAATCGACTCACTCACTCATTAATATTGAAGTGGGTTCAATGGGTACTTTTCTTCTTATTACAATCGATTTTTGGAATATGTGAGTTATGACTAGGCAATTTATTAAAAGAAACGAAAATAGCACTTGTTGACAAAGTTAATTCCTATGTATCTACATATTATATTTTTACATAATCCAAGTACTTTATTTTTTTGTAGTTTTTTTTCTGTGCATAGCTCTATGCTAAAGAAACGTTCACAGTTGTTTTCTCCGATAAAATTTACTGCTCGGTGAATACATTTTTTTTTCATAGTATGTTTATGATTTTCTTAACGTTTATGTATTTTTTATGATTACCAAAAAAAGCTTTACTTAAATATACAAACATTTATATCGCACGCAACAGATTGCGTGATTTTTATTCAACAAAATTTCGATAATTCGTGTGAAGTAGCTATTATAAAATAATATATTTCCGTATTAATAAATAAGAAATAAACATATTAAATGTACCCAATTTTACTCATATTCTACATTACATGTTCGTAGAAGTTAACATAAATTTTAATTTGTGTAGTTCTATGGTAACCTACCGCATGGTAGAAATATTATAGTTCAGTGAATATTCCGGTCACGAAAATTCCAGACACAGAAAACTCTGGACACAGAAAATTAGAATTAAAATAGAAAATTTAAAACTTGAAAATAGTCGTCACAAACATGCCTATATTCAGTTTTTTTTAATTCTACATTATAATTATCGAGTGTTTTTCTATGTATATAAGATTTTCTATGTCCGGATTTTTCGCTAACCTAAATTTTCTGTCCGAAATCTTCCGTTAACCGTATATTATATATTAATAATAAAACATATTAAATTATGATTTATTTTTGGGTAAAAGTTAACTGTTCTCTGAATATTCAAAATCGATCATTCGAACATTTATTATCAATAACTTTTTTTGGATAGTTTTCACAAGGATTAGGTACTCGATCTTTCTTATTGTTGAACGAATATAATTTAATCACTTTTTAATAGTCAAATATATTCTGAATGTCTGATATTGATAGATTTCCTGTACATTTTAATCTTTGCAGCATATGTTGATGAAATAGTAAAAATTTTAAGAGCAGACCCTAAATGTCTAGGAATAGAGTTTTTAGAACAGGCTCGGTTTCTTCAAGGGCAGACTTCTAAATACAAAGTAAAACATAGAAATAACTAGATCGGCTGCAGACCATTTTACTTCTTATTATTTTTAACCGGACACGGAAGTTTTCCCTTCCAATCTCTGTCAGCTAGGCCTAACAAAATCGCCGACTTGCTTATGTGACGAATTGCAGTTTGCAGATGACATCCTCTGAGAGTGTACCCATATGTCGGTTGAAAGGAAAGAGCTTTTAAAGTTTGTCCGACCCTCATTTGAACCGAACAGCCGATGCAACGAGGGAAAAAAATTCAGATCGTTTCTCATACGAATCAGAATAGGAATCACACATACCTACTAGTACACGCCAACTTGAACCTTGGAAAATTACTCCATTGACACTGTCAGCATAACATTTAATAGCACCTAAAGTTCGTTACGCCGTGGTATACGGATGTGGAGACGTGGCGGGTGGTGGAGGAAAACGTAAGTATACATTTCCAAAAAAAAAAATCATGTCCAATTGGTTTAAAAGTATCTATACTTCATCGTATCGATTTTTACTTTAATGTATTAGCTTCAATATAAATATTTATTTTACGTATTATGAAAAAAAAATGAGCGATATGTTTTATGAGTAAAAAATGAAATGTTATATAACAAGTCAGAATATAATAGTAGGTATATTAACAATTAGCATTTTTTCTGTATAGCTTCTATATAAATTAAGACATATAATAGGTACCTATAATGATTTTTTCCGCACAAACAATGCTTTATTAGTCAGCAGAAATTATGTTCGTGTTGTTAATGTCAGATAGGATTGAAATAAAAGTGTTTGTTCACTTTTGCTAAGGCCATGCTTTTATTTTTGATCGTAAAATATTACGCCAATGATGGTGAACAAACGGTAACATTTAAATTCCGATACACCTAATTATTATCAATATCATATTATTATAAAAAAAACATTAAAAACATAATAATAAAATTATATTCTCTATTTTCTCTACCCCCTTCACGATCATTATTTCATCACAGATTTCTTATAAATGTATATCATTCATTCGCTCAAACTACTAAATCAATGTTCTGGGTCCAACATAGATACTTAATAATAACAGATATTTGAGCCGTGACTGGCGGCTTCAGAAACTTATCTTAAATCCTAAATAATTATTATACAACTTGATCAAATGGCTAACAACTAATCTTAACAAAAAGCTGTTATAAGGTAGTTACCTACATCAACATTCGCAACTCAATGTGCGTCTAGAGTGGACATGGCGATATTATTTTTTTTTACTTCATGTTTCATCAATTGGCCTGACCTGCTTTATTTTATTGAAATACATAAAACGTATTGTATTGATCAGTTTAATATATATTATATATATATATATATTGTGAGTTAATAGAAAATATCCTAACAAGCTAAATCAGTAATAATTTATTAAACAAAGTATTAAAAATAAAAATAAATCAAAACGTGATACGTATTACTGTGGTTAATCCGTATGTATAACTACAGATTAATGATAAAAAAAATAATTAACTAAGTATATAATAATGTAACTAAGTATATTTAACTCCCACGGTGGCCGCGCGGCTTAAGCATTGGACTATCACGCCGTGGGTCCCAGGTTCGAATCCTGGGTCTGGCAAGTACACATATTGTTTTTCAATTTGTGTGTGAGTCAGGGTATGGACCTAATTGGTTAAGCAAGTGGCTAACATCCATTTCTCGTAAAAAACAAAATCTGTTAATACAAACCTCTACTCTGTGGAGGCCCATATGATCCTATTAGGATCAAACATGGTCGAAAAAAAAATATATATATATATATAATACCTAATATTAAGTCCAATAATGTTGAATATGTTCGTATAGTATTCTTACATTTCGATTCGATTTAGTTCATTATTGTGTTTGATATAGTGTAATGTTATTTAATTTTAATTTGTGCGAATTACCACATCGTCAAAGAGCTGTTCTATGAAAATTAGTTTCAATTTGATTGCTTTCCAGCATTTTGTAAATCGTCGTCATTGTATCGCCTAATTTTCTAAATAAAACAGATTTCATATACATTTCCACATAACTGAACAAAGAGTTGATAGAATATGACAATTAGATTAAATTGAAATAACTATCCAAATTTTCGGAATCAACCTGATGATTTAGGCAAATTTTTATTCGTAGAAATGACATGAAAATTCCTATTCAGTTTTAATGCTTTTCCGCCTTTCATGGATGGTTTCGGTCAATTTACTTTCGTACTTATAACAAAATAATACATATTTACTGTACTGATATCACACTAGTTTCCATGACAATTGTTTCATTGAAACATAGTCACCATAGTTTCTAAGACTAAGTTGGCGAATTCTTGATTGATTCATCCAAGGTATCTTAAACGGAAGTTCCGTATAGAGTATTACGCAGATATTATGAGAGAGAAAAAATGTCAAATCTGTTCACCTTCACTTCTCTGAGCCGAACGTACCTACCCGACGTGGAAAACTATTGTGGAAAATTGGAACCGGTCCAAGAAAATTTTTTTCGCCTCGCAAACGACAAGAAAAGCCGAAATCATCGTATTTTTCTCTTCGTCCTTCTCATTTATTTTTCGTTTCACCATCGCCATTAAGCGCCAATTTTTGTAAGCTCTCACCAATTCACTTACACGTTATGCATAATATGTGTTGGAATAGGCCATTTGTATGACATTAAGAAGGCATTTATTTCGTTTCCATCAGCCATTATCAAATTGAAGACCTGGCTCATACTATCTGATTCTATTTATTGATCCAACATCAACACACGACAGAGTAAATAACAAAATACTTTACCACTCTAAAAACATCTTGAATACTAACAGGATAAAAATTATTATTATTAAAACATTTATAATTATATATAACATAATATATTTATTCTGTAAAATGTATATTATATCGACATATCCAATAGGAACAAAAAAATATTGGGAAATTACTTTATAGATGTAGGATTCTCAAGTGTGTAGAAATATAGGATAAATTTGAACACACCGTGTTAAAGAATATGTTATTTTTATAATTACGTCTGTATCATAAGATAGTAGTGATATGATTGTGAAATATGGAACCACACAGCTTTTCTGAAGGTGCTAGGTGAAATTCTTTCACCTGGGAATACGCAGGACAGTACTTAGACGAGACCACGCTACGCCAGCCTTAATTGCGTTCGCTACGAAGGTGCATACCTAACAATGGACCACAAAAAAGGAACCAACACTGATCCAGACAAATTCTTCAACTGCGGAGGGCCTCATCCGACCGGGGGATTTCCGAGGTACCCAAAGCATACGCGAGTAGCATACACAGGCACTGACAGAGCACTCGCAGATAGATCATCAGCAAACCCAGCTTAGCCCCGCCCTCCCTGGCGACAAAACCAGTTTAGCCTTTGACCTTACAGACCGATTTTAATTCCAAAACACACTGAACACAGACCACAATCAAATCCAGATGAAATCAAAAACGTGATTACCCACCTCAGTGGCACCATTGCCCATTGACAAAGAAAAGAAAGTTTACTGCGCCGTTTAAACACTTAAAAAGTTCAACCAAGCAAGATCATCTCGCTGAACATGAGAACGATAATTCCCTCAATGATATTTACTAAGATGCAGGGGATAAAGAGCCTAAATCAGGTGCTCAACAGACAAGGAGACCACAAGCAAAAAGATAAACCAGAACACCGAAAATTATGAGGAAATGGAGATAATTCAATAATCCAACATCCGTACCATCGTCATCGTCGATCCATCAATAATACACAGTTGGGGTGGAGATAAAGATACGAGCCGTACGATTTGCGCGGGGGCCATATACTGCACAGTCCATCAAATTGAACCGCCTTAGAGCCTGCTCACAAGGCGCGTTTTGGCGCGCGAGTAACAAGTCGCGCGTTCTCCAGGTACATGTGACCCAATTCAGCTGTCCACAAGTACTCGCGCGTGACGACTCTCGCGCAACAATCGCCTGCAAACGCCAGACTCTGGAATTGTGCGGCGACACCCATTCATTCAATAGCCATTACAAATTGAATTACAACCGCTTGGCGCTCGAATGCGAGACTTTTTATTGCTACTCCAAAATAAATTACGTCACTTAGGTTGTAAAGTGTTGAGAATAGGTATTTGGAGTAATCGCGAAATACAAAATCTCATAGAAACCGACTAACACCATTGAGTTGTTCCGCTTTTTTTCTACACTCGCGTTTTTTATACTGATTCAAAAATGAATTACGCCACCTAATTGTTTCAAACGTGCAAACTACGCCGTTTCTGGATGGAAGACATTTCTGGTTCTCGAGCGTAAATCGCAATGGGACTCGCGCCTTGTAGACAGGCTCTTACATGGCTGGTCCATGTATACAGGATGGACGAGACACGCACGACAAGGAAACTGACATTCTGGAACCCGAAAGGCAAACATAGACCTAATCGACCTCGTACGTAGGGCGCCCTAAACTAGAGAGAAGCAACTGGATGGAGGCAGAAACTGGAGGAGACAAAGACTCACATAATATGATTGTAACATCAGGAAGAATAAGAAGAATTATAGTTTTTACTATATTCAACGTAAAAATGTAATGTGTTTATAAAAATTATCTTTTTATTGTCTTCAATAAATTCTAAAACTGACTAATAGACACAGAAGTTTTACAATATTATGGGTATACTTTTTCGTTCCTCTAATTAAAGTGACACAAAAAATATAAGTATTATGATGTTTAATGAATTGATCACTAATTTGACGTAAGCCAATATTTAATAACTCGCTATATAATGCTAGACAAATAGGTAACAAACACGTAATAAAATAGTTTAAAAAAATATGTTTGTTTTTTTCGGTACGATCTCCCTTTGCATAATCTGTTTGCATTTAACCGAAGACGCCTCTATGACCGGCTAAACTGCCCGTTAATGCACTAACTTATACTATAATAATACTTCAACAGTTCGTAGTTTGCAACTAATCATTTCCAGTTTACTGGGGATAATGATAATGTACCCCACAGTTTGGGCAATGACTGCATTTTGGGTTTGCGGCGATGGCCAATATAAAATCCCCGCATTGCTACTTTTTTTATAATATTTAATGTAAATTATTATGTAAATTGATCAACACACGTCATCACAGATTTCAATTACCAAACTTAATAACAATATATTACATACCTAATATCTTCTTATAGCAGAGAAAAAAATATAGTGGTTTATTAATTAATCACATACGGTGCCATAAATTTAATATGAACAAATAATACTACGGCTTTTATCCAACCCCTGTAAAAATTCCACAGTTGTGTCATTATTTGTTACAAATTATTAAGTTATCGTCAGTTGAAAGTCTACCATATAACATAAAGGATCGTTTCTCCACAGCATAACACATCGTATAATCATTCTACTGCGAAAATTAAGGCTACATTTTTGCAAGCTGGTTAAAATTGGAGACAATCGGCGCCAACTTAGTGCCGCTGTTACAGGGTACAGGACATGGTGAAAATTGAATATTTTTAATCATATTATGTTGATTTCTTTTTAAATTGAAGTTACTTAATAATAGATGTAGCGATAATTTTATGGTGTTAATTATATAAAATACGATATATTTTTAAAGAATTATTTGAGTTATAAAATCTATTTTTATTTAAATTTGACAAAATAATGACCAGTTTGGTAGGTATGAGGTGTTTGAGTGAGTAAAACACATATAACGGTCTCCATTTTCTAAATATCTTGAAGAGTATTATATTTAGCTCCAGTTTTAGTATATCTTATCGTTTAATTCTATCATAGACTGTTTATTTTACCTTTGTCATTTTGTATAAAAAACGGCTAAAAAAACCTATATTTAATATATTTTCTTGATTCTACTAATACACAAAATTAACTTGAAATATAAATAAATAACAGAAGAATTCAATACCTACAAATATTTAAATGATTTATTTGAATTAAATAAATAATAATTGAGTTATATCAATTTTAGTAATCAGTTTGCCTTTTAAAGTGATACTCAAAAATTAATTCTGTCTCCAATGGGTTCTTCAAGAGACTTCTAGTTCTTCCAGTTCGTTCACGCGAAAATACTATTGATGTAAGCGAAGTGTGACCGATGGAACAGAAAATGTCGTTTCTAAGAAGATCACAGTAACCTGGCCTCTCATACAGCTCTTTATGGCGATTTTTGCATAAACCTTCACATAGATCCATATTAGATCCGGCTCACAATAACTAAAACCAACGGACTACGAACTGATCTTACGCCATACACGTAAATGCGTATACAGACAGCGTCGTTACTTTGTTGTGTGATTAACTGCACACGAAGGATATTCTCTGAAAATAAAAATAACGAGAAAAAAAGAATCTTGTTTCTCGAGAAATTACTTTTTTGTTCAAAATTCGCTGTTAATCTTTGGACAGGGAGGATAACAAAAAAAAAACTGGACAAAAAAAGTTTGAAGGAAATAGACCGTAAAAAGAAATTTCTCAAGAATTCTCGAGAAATAAATATTCGTGAATTTGAGAATCGAAAAAAGTATAGAAATGAAACTAGTGTTGTGAATTTTTAGATGTAAAGTGAACCGTAAAATAATTTGACATTACTTCGCCATACTACTTAAATATAAACATAAAAGTACCCTAGGATATCCAACGTGAAAAGTAAAATACAGTTTTAAAATATATTTTAAACTGTCATAATATAATATTATTGGTCGAACTATTATTATCTTGGCAAAAATTATGATTCAAAGCTTAGGCTGACTGATTAGCAAAACTATCGAATTTTTTGGTAAACTTTTAAATCCAGTTCAATGTCAATAATGTTCTTAAAAATTAGGCAAATAAAATGGTTGCCCATGGTTTCCGTTACCTTTCTATGCCCCCTTTTCCCCAACCCCTATCCTCCCCCACAGCTTGCGCGATATCTGTGACCCGGATCTTAATGTTTTTTCTTTACTTTTGTGAGCGAAGCGAAATATATATTTTATGAACAGTGCCTTTATGTTATGAATTTCATTCAACTTACAAAGGCAGACACTTAAATTTATGTGGAAATTGTGAAAAAAGTGGGATTACGACTAAATCTACACCTTTCAATACGGAATAACGAATATAATAGTACCATCATACATAAATAAACAGCCAATGGATATCATTATTTAAGATTATATTAGAAACTTAATATTGCATACGTCAGTATCGCCATCTCTTTTTATGTTGAAGATATCGTCTCTGTTCTGACAGAACACACTAACTGGAGAATACTAGTTTTGGGTAATTTGACTTTGGAGTTGTTAAAATGTTTGAAATGGTCTATCATGTGAGTTTATTAAGTAATCGTAAAAAGGATGACTTTAAAATTAAGACTGTTTATTTATTAAGAAGGTTTCCAGACGGTAAAGTTTGAAATAAGGAACATTTTGGTATAACTAACTCAGTATGTAATTTTTTCGAATTCGTGTCTTCTGCCAGAACAGTAATGATATTATAATATCTCAAAGATAAGTAGATCTTTTGTTGCCATGTTCGATTCTAAGAAGATCAATCGTGGCTGCTTCTAAAAGTTGGTAGTAAGTCGATAATTTAGGTATTTAGAGTTAACAACATAAATATGTACGCTAGAAAAACAATTCAAATAGGTATATAACATGCACATAAAGCATAAAGAAATAAGCATTATGCCTGATTTTAGAGGGCTTGTCAAACTTCAAATTGCAATTACTGGATAACAATATTTCAAGACTTACCAACTTATGGCAGTAACGAGAAATAAATGATAGCCACTTTCTCAACCCAATGGGTCTATACCTAATCTGGTTTCAAACACACATTGAAACATGTGACTTTTTATCAGATCTGGGATTCAAACCCGGGACCCACGATATTATAAGCCAACACGTTACTGGCTGACGCTCGGCC
This sequence comes from Rhyacophila brunnea, assembly GCF_057557595.1. NCBI lineage: Eukaryota > Metazoa > Arthropoda > Insecta > Trichoptera > Rhyacophilidae > Rhyacophila > Rhyacophila brunnea. Next base: position 9,397,781 of record NW_028232751.1, on the reverse strand, counting down.
ATAGTAGGTATAAATTTAAAATATATATATACCACGCTGTAACATACACTAAATTGACCGCGTTTCGGGGATAAGGCAGTAACTGGCTTTCGAAATAATCTTTAAATAAGGAGTCGGCTGCTACGCAGACAGAATATTAATATTACGTGTTATTTAAACAGTGTTATAAATATCCAAGATTGGTTATAAGGTGTGTAACAAACATTTTACTAAGTCTTCTATTCCGAAAAAAATAAGGCTCAGGTAACGGCTCGGTTAAAAATAATTGCTACAAAAAACATTTAATTTTTATAATAGGTATATTTACGTCATTTAAAAAAATTTCTACACCTGTTTTAGTTAAGTACCTACTACCAACATGAGCATAATTAAATCATCGATTGTATGACGCTAATCCATGCCAGGATACTGCATTGCAGATTATTTTATATTTTTTTTTTCCATGAAACTAATTACAAAATTTGACTAATTACACCAAATTAACCAGGTTTAAAGAATGTCCGTATTTTATAAAAAGGCTACTGTAAATGAAAATATTTAATAAACATAACAATAATTATTTGTGTGTTAACATGAGAATATTATACCAAGACAGAATTTCTAATAAATTTTTAATTTATAAATAAAATATATCTTTGTACCAATTAAACAATACAAAAAGCATTTTGAAATCACTATTAAATCTTTTAACATACAATTATCGCATTTCTGGTTTTATTATAGTATTTATTTCAATCAGTTATAGTTATATGGTTGTTCCATCATTAAACAAATTCAAATTCATCATAAAATTAGCTATATAAATTCTGCTTCTAATTACCTATTACCTATATAAAAAAAAGCTTAAATCGCAACAAGTACTCTGAAAGGTGGTCTAATAAATTCAACAATTTTTACCTGTTGTGCAACAAGTGACCTGCTTTTGGCTTTCGCGAAATTTAAATGTTAATTTAAGTACTTACCTAATGCCTAACGCGCTTAAATTGAAGCACGCTTATTTTTAATTCTTTATTAAACTTTATATCTGTACCAATAGTGTATGTTCAAGACTTTGTACATATCATTAGGTATATCTTTCATGCAATTCGCCTACTCATTCTATTCAAAACAGAAACCCGAAATTATTAAAACCATGTAAGTACATTAACGGTTTTCAAAATCTTTAATTAATTAAGCCAGGTCTCAAGTATATCAGTAGCGAAGGATGGATGTAGGCTGTTAAGATTCGACATACATAGTGCACAGTAAGCTTTGCCAGTGATACGTATTTGTTTTCATTGATCTAAGACTACAAATTGCAGATAATAATGTTAATTTGTTTTCAAAAATATTTTTCACCTATTATGTTTTGGTCGAGGTATGGCTTATTGAATTTTAAAAATCGAACCAATACCATCTGTAATGTAGTATTAATCCAACGAAAACAAATAAGTACGAATGAAAAAAGTGTGCACTATTTTTGTCGGGTCGCCCACACCACACCTAAACTATTATGATTTTGTTTAAGCAGGGTTCAATTGATTTTTCAAAACTAACCATCAGTAGGTACAGTTTGTATTATTAGTTCAATGAAAATAAATACGTACAGGAAAGGAAAGTACAAAAAACACGTTTTAATGAATCACATTAAAGTCCCTGAGTAATAGTAGTATTTATGTTACGCCGAATGTGTAAAATTACGTATTACATGAAATCGGAAAATTTTTGCCTATTTCATGAAAAATGCAAGCCATTGCTTATTGACGAATTAGGCAAAATATCTGCCGAGTGCGTGAATTCGGCAGTATTTTTTTCTGCCTAGTTCATGCATTGGTCAAAATAGATGGTGGAGCTCCGGTGGTGTTTTTTGCAACTAATCAAACTAACCAAATGACGTTCATTTCCATTTACTATGCCCAAAAAAAAGTCTAGAACTATAATATGATAACGGAAGAATTTTATTAAAAGGTATATTCGCGATTCGTGCTTGGGTATCAATCGTGAAATGGTCGATTGTTTGTTTGTGATAATATGATTTGATAGTTTGTTGACAGTTGTTAACTAACCTCAAAATGGACATTCAGTTGAATTCAGAACTATAAAACCTAACCTAACTTAACCTTATATTATGATATAATTATATTATGTCCAATTATAACTAATAAAACCATCCGTATTAAAGTTACTTTTTCTACTGTCATGTTGACAGTTTAAGAATTCCATACCCTGCCAAATTCACGCACTCATTAATTCTAATTCCTTATTCATGAATAATTCCTAATTCATGAATAAGGCAAGGGGCTTGCATTTTTCATGAATTAGGCAAAATTTTGCCGATTTCACGTAATATGCAATTTCACGCATTCGGTGTAATATTTTTGGTGCAAATTGAAAATAATAGATTGGTGCAAATTTATTTCAAGTTTTAAAACATTTTTTTTTAATTCAACATTCACCTCAAGGCATTATAAATGACATTATCAAAACGGATTTTAAGCTTCCTGTATGTTGATATAAGACAAAAATTTGCCAGTCAAAGTATAGTAGCACCACAAAAATAAACTTCAATAAAAATGCGCGCATGTGTTTATAAATGTATGGTGATCTCACACGACAGAATGAAAACTCTTTTGTTATAAAATAAATAGTTGATAAACTAAATAGTTGCTCACAGGATTCTCATTATCACTGTAATCCACTCCTCCTTGACGCCCACTTAGTTTCTCCAGTCACATAGTTACTCATAAGTAACATAGGTAAATAATCTCTGGGACATACTTTTTTGTATACCTACATAAAAGAAGAAATAACCAAAATAAATAATACGTATTGCTGCATGTATATGTTACTTCAAACGCTGATTTTAACCTTAAGATTTAAATTTAAATATCTACCGGCGATTTTTTCTCTTTTGATATTATTGAAATTTTTATGAGAGCAATTTACGCGGTTGGCCGGTAGAAAAATCAAAGCAATCTGCCTTGTCCATTTTTATCCACTCCATCAAGTAGTTGTGTTTAAAATAAAATTACATTTCCCACGTCTACGATCGTGCATTTGCTAGCGAGTTTGACTCTCTACCGAAATGTTGGTAGTTCGACGGGGATTAGTGTATTTTTCGTTTTTTTTTATTTTCAAAAAGATGCACTGGAATTGTGTATATACTTTTTTATTGCATGATTAATGACAATCTTTATAACAATCGGTGTTTTCAACTGCCATTCGATTGACAAAAATATGCCAGATAGGGTAAGAAAATAACCTAATTTACGGGAAAAAACACTAGATTTACTTATAATTAAAAAATGTCCACACACAAAGATTTACTCCTTGACAATAATAAGTAATATACAAATAGTAATAATTTTAATATAACATTATAATAACATTGTTTTGCGAGAAGAATAATTAATTACCTAAGTCATACAATCAAAAATTAATCAGGTTTGGTCATTACTTTAAATATCGTATGTTACATTTAATTTATTGGTAAAATATTATTAGGCACGAGAAGTCAGCATGTTGATTTTCAAGGAAATTGGTGTAATAGTCAAGCTTTTAACCCTTATGTCAGATACGTATTTCTCAAGTTAGGTGTATATTAAAAATACCAGATCTGGCAATAAAAATGCTAAGTTGACAACGCCTCAACGTATAAAAATAATATGAAATATACTAGTACGCCTTATTTATTAAACTTTGCATAGTACGACAGCAATAGTTGGAACATGCTTTTAAAGTGGTGTAATACATAACAAGTGTTCGGGGTAAGGGTAAAAGTCCATTACTTCAAGTGCGCAAATGTGTTTTGACGCGACAGATTCAACTTATATTTCACGGCGTTGCGAATGGACACTCGAGATTTCCCATTGGCATACAGCCCATTCATATCATAGACTGCATCAATACGATTGCAATCAACCAAGCAAATAATATGCTATCTATTCAATAAAAATCATCTTCGAATTTGTTGCAATATATGCAAGAATATATTAAGGCTCTGGAAACAAAAACGGCACAGTCTCCGTGTTCGCAATATTTTGGCTAGTCATTAAAAATGTATTACATCTTTCTTATAGGTATAATGTCTGAATCAATTCTGTCAATATTTTCGACAATAGTGTCCGGCGCGGACCGGACAACCTGGAGAGACCATGGCCCCCATAAGGGGGGGGGACTGACAGGGCTCTAGCCTGGGGGCCCGGGCTTTGGGAGGGTCCGGCGCGGAGGGTTAATCAGATAAGTGAGATCAACACACATCATAAATAAAATTAGCGTTAATAGTTTTTAAAAAAAGTCTCCTTGGGCGCTATTATCCTTCATGAACACTAACATTATAATTTACTTATATGATTGTGCGTTGTAATTTTTAATTATTGTGTGTCGATACTCGACAACTCCATGATTAAAGTAGATGTGATAAAAATCGCTAATAATTACCTTTAATTTGACCTAAAACACAATTTGAAAAACGTTAATATAGTGCATGACACTGCTTTTAACTTAACCGATAGGTAGGGGGGGCGCCAAAGATCCTAGCCTGAGGGCCCGCTTTAGGATGTGGGAGGCATGAGAGAGACTGGTGGCTTTGGGTGGCTTCCAGGGAAGGCGAAGCAGACAAAGAGCGTCTGCGCACTGGAGCGACCAAGTGAAAGAGCTAACTGAGGGCACCATTCATTCTGCCCTGAGAGAAGCGGAATATTGAGAAGGATGGAAAGTCTTGGTCGCTCAAAGCATGGCAAAATTAAAAAGTGGTCATGATCCTCAGCCATGAATGTACGACCAAGAAGAAGAGTGCTATAATAAAGTATTCACAAATTTATTTATTTATACAAAATATGATAAAATAATAAAATTGAACATCGGTCTTAAATATTTTCTGATAAAATAATATTTCAAATGAAACTGTGCAGAACCATATGGATTAACTTGACAATATACACCATCCAGAGTTGCTAATTTAACTCGACTTTTTTATTCGTGTCTTGACAGTAATTGAAATGGTTTTGTTCTGGGCCATTGCCTTTTTCATAGATTTATTACCTTCTGTAATATGACAAATTATTATGTATGAATACTGTAGGCAACGCAATTCAAGTTGCTGATATTGGCCTCTTAAAGATAGGCGTATATCTTAAGGACAGGGTGTCTCTATGGTTCTGTATAGCGCTCTTAAAATACTTCCACATTCATGTGAATCAGTCCAAACACAATTGATGATACGTTTGTACGACATCTGAAGCCTTGAACTTTTCGTGATATAAACTGTTTTAAAATATGTAGTTATAATTTAACTTTTAATTTGTAATATATACGTTATCTCTAATGTAGTTTCGGATATGTGAAAATTCAAAACACGGTCCAATTACCGTACCTACCTGAATTTAGCCTATTTCTCGTCGTAGTATTTTATCAAAAGTAGTTAATGTAGTAAAATAGGGTATGTAATATTTTCCTTTATTTTGTTAACTGTCAATTCATGGTGGAACTGCATTGTATTGTTGTTTTTATTTAATAAAACGCAATTTTTTTTTATAGTACTTATTCCACTTTTAATTAATATATTAGGACCGGTTTCAGTCGAAAATGTCCCACTGAAGCGGACGAAACCGGTCCTAATATATTAATTAAAAGTGGAATAAGTACTATAAAAAAAATTGCGTTTTATTAAATAAAAACAACAAATATGTAATATTTCTCCGGCGGCGAGCGTCGTGAATAATGGTGTACACGCGCCCTGAACAATTCGCCTCTCTCTCACGAGTTTGCCGGAAAACTCACTTCGTGCAATACACCATGCGTTAAATTGATACAACATACAAACTGTACAGATTTCGTTTTTTTCAAACTAAAGTTTTTATATGATAGTACCTATGAATGTATTTTACATTTTTTCATCAACTTTCCCACGTTAGGTTTTTGATAATATTTTACTTAAACTGTCCAATCAAATTGATTGATAATTTCCATTTAAATAAAATATATTTAGTCGGATTTAAACGGATCAGTTTATATGCCAAAAATTCCAAGGAATGACGATGTATTTAAAAAAATATATATATTATATCAATATAGTTGCATATCAGAGGAATATTTTCCACTTTGCAAAAAAAAAAATTGGTGCTGACGTCAACCAGAAAGTTTTGAACGTTTGAAGTCAACATTCAAACGTTCAAAACTTTATTCATTTTATCTTGGAAATGAGGATACTAGTGAAGGCAATCTATGGATTAATAATCCCTTAAAGGAAAACGTTAATAATTATGCATACAAGAGAAAAGGGAAACCTTGTCGAGTTGTCTTGACGAAAAGCTTAGTCTTAGCTTAGTTTAAACAAAAACTGGTCTTAGTTTTGAATATTACAAAAGCCATTTATTTATTGTCCGCATTTTTGACTACCTATTCATGTGAGCTTCAACGCTTCTTCTCTCCAAGGCAACACTGAAGTCACCGTTAACTAGTCAACTAGTCTAGTAAAGATGGAGTAGCATATTATGCACTATTTAAAAAAAATATAATATTCCTTAATTATTTTGCTAATTAATATCAGACAGAAACTTAACAATTCATTTTCGGATCGGTTTTTGACTATTTCCAGTAACATGAGAATTTTCTTGGAAAGTATGTATTTTTTTATATTCGCAATCAGACTGTTATACCTAGGTTCTTAAAAACTAAAAATCAAAATACTATATAAATAAATAGTTTTTATTTTTTATTAGCGATCCGCGAAATGATATTTGTTTTATTTTCACCGGTCCGCATGTGTAAAAAGGTTGGCAAACACTGTTGTGCACTGTGCGTCTACCATTCTGATGTTTTCTACTTCTTGAGTATCAATACAAAGATTTGTCCAGCGATTGTCTATCTGCAAGATTATTCCACGATATTTAATAAATATTATAATATAATAATATTGTGTTTTATATTCACCAATACACATTTACACAAAGCATTGACGCTTAACAAAAATAAATGATTTTTTTCAGTTTTGATTTATTAATTTAATTATATTAGATATTTTTGAAGATAGATTCATAGCTTGAAGCAACCGTCAACATAGATATTATATACCTCAAATTTCGTAGAATTTACAAAAAAACTTGATTCAAAGCCATAATTTGTAATAATTGAAATTAATTTGTTTGAACGGTGGAAAGCTATTATAAAAGATAATCAATAAAAAACGATTATTGAGGACAGGAATAAATTAAGGGTCGTCACAACACCTATTTATGGGTTACATGTACCTAAATTATACGTCTTTCATTTCGCCGTATCATAATTCAGAATAAGATGTCGTACCGGAAGGAGGTGGTCACATAGCATTGGGATAAAAAAAATGATGCACAGAGAGTAATGTTACAATATTATCAGACTTAATAATACTTGCGAGCACCTACTCGCTAATCTATTTTTCAATCATTCAGAATGTTATATAAATATATATGATTCCTAATATGAATGTATTTCTTTTTTTTTCTTCTGTTTTTCTCTTGTATTCTGTGGTTTTTATTACGTATTGAATTTGATCATAATACTATACGATCATTGGTTTGCGATACCAAATCTCACGATAAACTGTGATACGGCTAACTTCATATATATAATTTTCTGATGTGCTATAATTGAAACTCATAAAATGATAACTAATTAACTAGGTTACCTTTAAAATTGAATCATTTTAATCCTCACTTTCAGCTCTTCCTCTCTCTCTAATCCTCATTTCACCAATAATTTTGCATATAAACAAATATTTTCCCTGTGATTTTTTTTATTTTTATCATTTATATTACATTACTACCTTAAGTGGGCCTTGACCGCCCCCGGAAAATAAATTTACCCACTCATTCTCTCTCTTTCGTAAGTAGATGTAAGTACTGTCATTCTCGTAGAAGCTGTGTACTTTTCTAAACAGTCTAAAAACCTCAGTTTAGATCTCCTAAGCGTTCTTTTCTAGTACATTGGAGGAGCTTTCTCGATGGTTGAATGTCTTCAACACTTGAGACATAGACTGCCAAACGAATACGCGTCACTATCACTCGCAATACGATAGAGATCATTGTACAATACATACAGTGTTGCCATATTTTTCTATGCTGATTATAGTACAAAGGCGTAAAAATTATAATATTTCTGTAAAAAATATAGTACAGGAACATTTTTCAGCTTAAATTCTTTAAAATTCTAGTATTTTGGCATATTTGGCGTAAAATTGCAACACTAAATACATACCATTCTATAAAAGTTCTATATAGTATTAATTCACAAAATATAAATTAAGAGTCAAGGTTCTGTGTGTAGGTACGTCGCAAATTAAAAATTAGGGATATCTTTCCGAGCTTATCTTAAATTATATGTAGACTTTGTAAGAACACGAATTTATGTGTCATTATGATTCTATGTCTTTTCTCATTTAATAAATAATGTTTAATTAGGCGAACATCGAAGATATCTTTTTATACTATAATTTAAAGAATATATTTGGATGTGGCTACCGTCGCGTCGGTTTTTCTTTATACAAATCCACACGCGCAGTCGGATTTCAACAAAATTTGGAGGGTAGACGGAGGCCAACGAGCCAGAGTGCGTGGTCTGGGTCTCACATTTCAGATTTAACCCGGTTCGTCTTCTTCTTCATTCTATCTTCTTTTATTCGTATGGGTCCTATACCATTCATCCGATTGCGATGAAACTTTGGTAAGTTGTTGTGTGCACACCTGCGAAGGTTTCTGAATTAGAAAAACCATCTTCTTCTTCATTCTATCTTCTTTTATTCTTATGGTTCCTATACCATTCATCCGATTACGATGAAACTTTTGTCAGTTGTGGTGCGCACACCCGCGAAGGTTTCTAAATTAGTATTATATAAAATACAAAGTGTTTTTGTTTGTTTGTTCCATCCAATTAAAAAAAAAATACTACATATTAATACTATTTCTAACGTTTGCATATCTGGATTCGATTTTAATTTAGTATTCTTTTGTTTGACCTTTACTCCTATTAGAATTATTTTCATATTGCCATATTGTGTTACACAGATATTTTAATATTAAAAAAAATACTTATTATTATTTTTTAAATATCTAAGATAAATGTATCCACGAAGCGACCCTGTGCAAAGCCGGGTACTTCAACTAGTAATGCATATGTTGAAAATATTTTTTTTAAAAAGAGGTAAGTATAATAATTATTATAGACATCTGATGTACTATATATGGCTTTATTCTCAATTTTAACATGAAGACCTTTTAATATCATCATCATCAGCCTGAATCTATCCACTGCTGGATGAAGGCGTCTTCAAGCTGCTTCCACTTCCCTTAGTACTGTACGTTGCGTTGCCACGTACTTCCGCAGAACTTTGTCATTTCATCGATCCAGTGGCCTCTAAGCCTACCTTGCGGACGTTTTGTACCTCTTAGATACCACTAAATGACTAAATTCGTCCAACGATTGTCTCTTCTTCTAGCAATGTGTCCAGCCTATCTGCATTAGAGAGTTTTAATGAACTCTATCACATCGCAAACCCTTGTCTGCTTCCTTATCCACTCATTCCTATTTTTTTCCTTTCGCATTATGCCCAGCATGCGCCTCTCCATACCACGTTGTGCTACTCGAAGTTTCTGGATCTCTCTTTTACTTAGGGTCCATGTTTCACACGCATATGTGATTACGGGAAGCACACACTGGTTGAATACTTTGCGCTATAGGCACAATTTAATATAATATTACTATGTTATAATATCGTTATTAAATATTAATTTATAATATGATAAAAGACAATGTTTCATATAGACATACTCGTATTATAATCTACAGATTATCTATGCTAAGATCGCAAAAATACTTTTTTTTATTTTATTTTCGACCTTCACACAGCATCCGGGCCCTTAAATACCTATATAAATCGTTACTTCTATAAATTTAATTTATAGATACTTGTAGCCCTCTCTACTCAGTATGTGTATATATATACACATAAAACGTTGTATCAATAATTTTGCTTGAATGATTTCCATGTGAATTGAAGCGTAGACTTGTTTGACTGTATTAGAGATACATTATACTATAAACGCATACCGCTACGTAGACACATTATAGATAATACAATTTGTGTACCAACATCAAATCTCACTCCAAGTACACGCAAAACGTATATAAATAGATTCGTGTCGCTAGAAGCTTAAGGGGGAGAGGCATGACAGCAGAGAACCCAGCGGAAAAATAAGAAGCTTGCAATTTGAGATTTTTTTGTTGTTGATAATATACAATTTCAACTGTATTATAATTAATAAATTTAATATGTATCTGAAAACATTAAAAAGATTTTTAATTTTTTTTAATTCAAAGATAAACTACTCGCTATTGTAAAAAAACATATCTTATTATTACATTGTAATATTTATTTCATATATTCATATTTATTATTAAAATTTAAGTTTTTAATTTTTTACAGTTTAGATTTTTGACTAATTCATCGTTTTAATAATTTTTATATTTATTAAAAAAAAACATCGATTTTGATAAAAATATAAATTTGTATAACTTGAAGTCCTTTTTATTTATATCAAATCGAGTTTCAATATTAGTACAATACCTAAAATAAATTTCGATAAAAATAAAAAGGATTTCAAGTTATACAAATTTATATTTATATAAAAATCGATGTATTTTAAAATAAATATAAAAAAAATATTAAACGATGAATTAGTCAAAAATCTAAACGGTCAAAAATTGAAAACCCTATTTTTTCATCAGTGCAGTGCCCAGTTATTTTGGCACACAGTCGGCGGTTTGAAAACTACCCATTCCCTTTTCCAAATACTCGTGATGCACTGTTTGGGAAGCTATGCATTAATAACTCTTTTTCGCTAAAAAAAACTCTACGTTTTTTTCGATTAGTAACATTGATATTACCTGCGCTCTATATTAAAATTATTATATTTTTTATGTAAAAAGTTATAAAAAATACTCAAAGACATTTATTATGTACATTATTTTCCAACACTACGACAGGCCTAGAGGCGCAATGACAATATTGTAATTAAACAGTAGCGTATTTCAGTAATAGAAATTATGAAACAATCACAAACACCCAGGCTTTGATAAGATGACATAAATATGTCGGTCCTCGCCGGGCTTGAATCCGGAGCCCCCGGACGAAAATCCAGCGCCTTACGTACTGCACGTAAGAGCCGCCATTAACTGCATTATGTAACTTTCACCTCATTCTGATATAATTATTATGTAGGTTCATATAACTTATCGAAAATGGATAGTGTGAATCTATATTAAGGTGTTAGGCGGGCCTAATGAGTTGACAGAGATAATTTCCGTCGCCGTACGCCGCCCTTACTCTGTGGAGTTTGGCCCCACTTGGCCCCACTCTACACCGAGTTCGGCCCCGAACGCCATTTCATCTGGCAAGGGGGCCCACTCACTGAACTGACTAATCTCCGCTCACTGATTCTAGTTTCGTTTCGTTTTATTCCTTGTTTTACAGTTCGGTAGTTTCGAATCGCGGTGCAACTTTGCAAATTAGTTCTGTTTTGTTTTACTTACAAATCCCATAATACAACACCATAGTCGTCGTGATCATCGTATAGATATACCTTGAACTATTTTCAAAATTATATTGAAATTGAAGTAATAAATAGTGGTTAAAAACAGTGGTATTCTAAATAACTTGTCGGAGTAATCCACATAATTATGTTCAGAATTGTTTTGTTGATTAAATCTGCGGATTGTTTTAAAAATAAGTTCTATATAAGTTAGTTGAATCTTGAATAGTAAAATAATACATAGTATTATTTCGTCTCTGTTCTGGCAGAACACACTAACTGGAGAATACTAGTTTTGAGTAATTTGACTTTGAAGTTGTTAAAATGTTTGAAATGGTCTATCATGTGAGTTTCAGTAATCGTAAGAAGGATGACTTTAAAATAAAGACTGTTTATTTATTAAGAAGGTTTCCAGACGCTAAAGTTTGAAATAAGAAACATTTTGGTATAACTAACTCAATTTATGTCATTTTTTCAAATAAGTGTCTTCTGCCAGAACAGTGACGATTTACAGTGCGTGAATATAATGAAGGTGAAAGCAGGCCAATGAACTGAACTGAACAAAAAGGCTTAACATTTTTGAAGAATTTTGGAAAAATGGCTAATTTAATGGATTTTATTAACACGTGTCTTTCGTAAGGCTTAAATATACAATACATCAGTAGCGAAGTATGGAGGTAGGCTGTTAAGAGCTGCCATAAATAATTATAATATGCTGACAGCATGTATTATCGCGGCCATAACAAGAAAATACAGGTGTAACCACATATCACCGTGCAGGTTGCAAGATTGAATGCATGGATCAAAAAAGTTCAGAAGTATCTGAATTTTCACTCGACAGTTGGAATTTGTGATATATATTCGCCTGCGTATGACGAACCTTCCTAAAAAAAACGAACTACACCGCGCAAAACATTTTTGACGTTTACCAATTTTCACAACCGTTCAAATAGCAACATACAATGACAACATCGCATATTGCTTAGAATGATATTGGCAATATAGTCAGTACTTTTACACGTAAACAGTTATTATCGCAACAGTTTAAAATACACACTATCGGTGCCAGTAAATCCGCGGTATACAGACGCTATACAACAAACTTGCATTGTTGTCTTTGATAGTGGTAGGTGATATGTACAATTTTACAGTTCCAGGGCAATTAAAAAGATTCACAAGCTTATTAATACATAATTAGCGTAATATTAAAATAATAACTACTAAGACAGTAATTCTTTTTTTCAGTATTATTTGAAAAATTTGCAGCGTCATATTATGGAGGACGAAATAATTCCGATCCCTCCTTAGATTCATCACTTTCAACTCCTGACTTCTGTTTCGACACAGGTACAGAGGACAGTTCATATTATTAAAGATAAATGATGGCCGAACAAGTCAAGATTCTTCTTTTATTTTCTAAACTCTGTTTTGAGCACCAAGGTGCACGGTTACTACATCATTTCCGTGCAGCTTCGTTTCGGAACAAGAAAGTGTGGCACTAAAATATTTTTATTCTGACACGTTTATAGCGTCATGGAAGACGATCGTGCACAAATCGCGGCTGTATATACATGCCGTGTGGAGATGGGGTAACGGAAATGCTATTATTTTGTGGAAGAACATGAAATAATAAACACTAATTATGTAAATTATTTTATATTAAATATTTTTTTTCATTAAAAATACAGTTTATTTTCAAAATAATTGTCAGTATTTCAATCCACTCAGTAAGTACCTATTCCAAATCGGCACGTCAATTTTATTATTCATACTAGCCGACCAAATAATGCGGAGAATCGACCTGACGGTCGTGTCCGGAAACTTGTACATATGCAGTTTGCCGTATTACATACATTTCACCGTGAAATGTTGTATCGAAAATATATTGCGGTATGTTAAAGACAGTCGCACCACTTTGGTCGTATAGTACTGACATAAAATGTCTAAATAAAACACGGTTCTTGTCGGTTTACACTTTACAAGAAGCCAGCAGTAAACAAATTTTGAAAATAGCCGATATATTGGATTATTTCTTAAGTTGGGTTAGGTTTTCATTCTTGAATTCATGAATTTTGCCAAAATCAGCTATGAAAATTGAATTAATATTCACATTGAATCTAACAAAATTGGAGACCGTATAGTATACGGTCATCACTTTCCGATGGAAAGCTTACGGCGAGCTGTGCCAAGGAGAAATATTTTACGTACAATTCGCATGTAACCCCAGACGGTGCAGTCTACATTTCCCAAGTGTGTATGCGTCGATCGGATGGAACTCGCTACAGAGTTCAGAAACTAATAGCTTGCCGTCGTAACTGACGTCTTCTTTTACCCCACCCATTACCTTACCGTGACTCGTCACTTTTACAACTTACCCACGCACCCTCACTAGTTCATTCCTCATGTCCGGACAGATTGAGATTCGCGACCTGTTGTAACCAAATTATCGTATCAACGTGGTCTTAAATTGTTACTCAATACTACACACTATTTTTAATTCTAAATGAATGTAATATAGTATAATATAATATATGACAAGTGTATCCAACTGTCATTGACAAAAATATGCCAGATTGGGTAAAAAATAAGATATTAGACAAAAAAACGATAGATTTACCTTTAATTAAAAAATCTCTACAAATTAGCTTACTAGCACTTTACAAAAATAAGTAGTAATTTTGAACATTGTTTTGCTAGAAGAAAATATTTTGAAAAATAATTAATTCTTTTCCCAACAATAAATACATAAATCATAAAATAATCAAAAATCAATCATACGAGAGGCAAACGTGTTGATTTTCAAGGAAATTAGTTTAATATTATCGTAGCTTTTTTAAGCTGTTTGCAATGAGGAAAAACGCTAGGTTTAAATCCGGCAAGACTACAGATAAGTAGACAACGCTAAATGTAACTGTATCTATTTATCAATGAGAAATAAAAAATGTCTCAATTAACAAGGTAACTGCTTAGTTTATTTTCTATATTGTAAAATATATTGCATTTCGAACAAATTATTGCATATTCCGGATTATTAATAAATGAAAGTACACCGAAGTACACTGCCCTGCTAAGTAAAAATATTGTCTTTGTTATAGTTATATTATGACGTAGATTAATAAATACAACTGAGAATATCGGTTTTCAACAGCTGTTTATTTTTGTAGATACATAATCCATTTAATCTTAACAAAGAAAAACAATGTTAGCCGATACCGAAGGATCAGTGTTACCCGTCTAGATATTGCTATAATGTATTTTACCAGTGGCGTGTACAGGCTTTGAAGACAAGGCAGGCGCGTATTTAAAAATCATTTGAAAGTGGAAAGAGCGAAATATTTTTAATGTGTCGATATAAATTTATCGCACTAGTTTATTTTTCCTTGCGACTAGTCTCAACATATCTTTGTACAGCCTCTGACTGAGTAAAGTTGTATAAATACTGTTTGCAAATATATATTTTTTATTTTTAAAAACAATTTAAATATTTTTATACAAATGTCTATTTTTTTTATTCCACCAGAAATGGAAAATATGTGTAAATTTTTTGATTAAAGCTCGCTAATTTTTGAGATGTGTACTGTTGAAACTACGTTTCATTTGATAGCAATGTTTGCAAGCGTGGGCATACGTTAAGTTTCGATCAAATCTTTGTGCACATGTATTTGTGTAGCGGCAAAAGTAAATAAACATTCGTATAATTTGCTTAGGAGAAGGTGTGTGTTTGTTTAAACTAGGCTTGAGGCAGTGTATGTATCTGGGACCTATTGCTAGAAGTACCATTGTCAAATATATCCATTGTTATTAAGTTAATATTAAGTTAATATATTGTTGTTGTTAAGTACAAACAGGCGATTGTTTATTTCTCATCAATAATTAATTTATTAATATTATTTACAATACACATGAAAATCTGGTTATAAAAATATAAATTAATAAACTCAAGGCCGATAATCAGACAAATGAGGAAATCTCAAAGTTTGAATTGCAACGTCAACATACTTGATCAAAAAATATGCCAACACATTATTTTTACATAGGTACACTTTAAACTAATGTGCTCTTATCGGCTGATATAGGCATTTCTAGCATTGAAAGAAGGAACATTTTAAAGTACTTTCTCATACTTAACTCAAAACAGCCAAAATCTGACATAGGTACTTCTAGCACTAGGCCCCAGATATATACATATTATTATATTGGTAAATTGTAGTATAGTATGAGTAAGATTTATCCTGACTGCGCAAAATAAGGCACAAGAGACAGGAGTAGAATTAATACAGTTAAGAAGCTTTTCGAGGCAGCCCCACAACTTGAAATACTTCCAAGAAATACTCTGCCAGAATCAATAAGATAATCAGCCAAATAGAAAGAAGTGTAATACAGTGTTTGATGTGTAAATGATTAAAACCTGAACGGAAATACGCCGCACGCGTCAAACTGGTAGGGGAGAGGATAAATGACTTTCGCCGTGGATTTATCACATGGAAACAGTGACAAAATCTCGAACCACCCACGTTATGTGTATGCTCCAGTAATAACGCCTTTTTATGTGGACGATTACAATACTTTGTAGTTATGTTATGCTGTTGGTGGCTGTTACATTAATGAAGTTGTGACATATCTCAACAAATTTTTAATTTTTAATGAAACTGTTGCTATTATAACAATTTTTGAATATCAAGAGAACCATAAAATAAATTGATATTACCTACGTCAGAGTTTATCAATTAAATTATAATCACGGAACTTTTTTTTATGTTTTGTACAATAAATAACGTAGCCCCATCGATCAGTCTTATTTTTCTCCACAACTGAAATTTACAATTGTAACTTACGAGATAGCGAAAATGTTTATGAGTGTACCATTCTAATTATTGAACATACATAATTTTGAAAAAACTTTTGAGAAAATATATTATAACCAATAAAAAAAATCTTTTAGAAAAAAGTAAGATAATCGGCAGGATTCGAACCTGCATCTCATGGATTTACGCCCCGTGCACATTGTCCACAATGTTAGTAGGTGACATACTAATTACGACAAATTTTAACTATTGGGCTTTATAATACCTGCCCATCAGTGCTCTTCCAAATCAAGCTACTTGTGCAATCGTTTTTTGTTTATTAAATCAAAGTAGGTACCTACTACTTTAATTACTAACCGACGTCACCGATCTCTCCTAAACCAATAAATAAATGCGTTATCGTTCTTCACACAAAACAGCCAACTAACTGCAGGTGCCAAATTTTCAATATCGTAAATGAAACAACTCCGCTCTTTATACAATTTTTCTTTATATATGAAAAGGAAGCAAAAATAGTGTAATAATTAATTCATAGTAAAGCTTATTTGTGAAAAAAATACAAGTGTATTTTTTGGGATTGTTAAATTCCGCTCGATAGTTAAATTATTAAGTTGTTTCTACTTCCTGAAAAAGTTGTCGAAGTGGAGTTAGCCGGTTTGCAGATAAAGCAGTCGAACTTTTTCTATTAATTTCGATTTTTTGGTTGTTCTACGTAATCGTACTGCCCTGATACATATTATTTATAATTCGTGTAAAGTTTTCATTCGAATAAATAAATAAAATCGAACTTGAATGCTTACTATAATCCCAACGGTGAAGGATATTAATTCGCTTCAATTCAAAAGTGTTCTCAAACTTTTGTGTTGTTTGACATGGAAGTGGTATTAGAAAAAAATCAGACTTATGGATAGATAGATTACGTTTATAAGATTTGCATTTTTCGAGAATCAACAAAGTTTTAGGTGCTAAAAAAGGCGCTCTCGGGGTATGGCTCAACTTAATATTTATCGTTCTCCAAGGTATCGAGAAAAGTGAGCCATAAATTTATGTGTTGAAAAAGTTTTTGGTTGTCGGGCAGAGGAAAGCGGGGTGTCTGGCGCATCGTGCCCACCGTTTCAACTCGCTCGCGCCTTTTCATATTTCAAAGGGACGACTTCTAACTTCCATTATGCAAAGTGAGAAAAAGTATCGACTCTGTTTGTGCAAAAATCGATACTATCCTTAGTCAACAATAGTTACTTACTAACTAACCGATATAACTCTCATAAATAAAGCGCATCCTAATTATCGTGTTAGTTTGTTACCAAGTTTGAAATCCCACTACTATGCCGAAAAGGCGTTAGTTACAATTTACAACTTTACATGTGATTAGATTTTAAAAAAGTTGTATTTTTTTCATTTATCAAAAAATGGTCTTTTGGGAAGCCAAAAATTACATTCTAAATAAAAACAATATAACCCCATAAATGATTGATATTCTTCGCAACTTCTTAAACACTATTTTGGTTTAGCATCTTTGATAATTATACTTACATATATTATATTTATTTAGACATATTTGTATTATAATATAAATAAATATATTGCTGATTTTTTATTTTACTGTTATTGTGGGGATAGTTTTAAAATAATTTATCTTATATTATGTAATAGTTTTAAAATAAAATGTCGAATAATACGATTTCATGTAAAATGTTGTTATAAAAGTATTGATACGTATATATTGTATTGATGGTACTGAAGTGTATGAAAAATCATCCCTATTGGGGGCTCGCGCGGCCGATACCGGCGGAAGCACCCTCGGAATAAGCTTCGGTAACAGGTGTCGGCATATTGAAAATCGATCCGCGGAGTGCCAACTTCAGGGGTGCGGGAAGGCGGCAAGGGAGACCCCTCGCGCATGCGCCACCACCAGTTGCCCGCGCACTCCGCCAACTGTAGCGCAGTAGAAGGGAGTGGTGCGTCATGAACGACACACGCCCGCCACGGCGCCCTCACGCACGACGACAACACTCGAATCAATCCGCTCAATCCCGTTCGCAATCGTTCACCTGTGGATAATAAAAAAAACAACGCCCGGCGAAAGTGAAAAGTGCGCGAGGCGGTTCTGGCGTGTGTCGGGCGTCGCGGCGCCCACGGACGCGGTCGACGCCGATCGCCGCTTCCGGATTTTCGACGACGCTCGTCCGCACCACGTGTCGGCGTCGCTTTCCAATCTTCGATGACATAGATCGGAAAAGGCGGCCTGCGGACCGAGCGGAGCAGACCAGAGTGAGTACCCAACAAAAAACACCACTTCTCATAACAAACAATTTTAACACATTTATTGCGTGAATGTTATAATATACTGCTATGCGTAATTTTAAAATCTGTACCGCAGCATCATACTGAAATAGTTTTAAAAATTCGCGCTTGGCGCTGTGTTTTGGTTTTAAGATTTGAGTGATCTTTAAATAATATAATATAAAGTTGGACGATTGTTAAGGTGAGGTGGTTTTCTCTCTCGCTGTTTTCCCCTCTCCTCTTTACCTGTGGCTCTCGTCACTACTTGTTGCTTACACCCTCTGCGGATAACTTGTTTGCTACAAAATTGCACAGGTCGCCTCGACTCACTTCGGCTCCAACATCAAATATCAACATAATAATTGACGAGGTAATTTACTCTGTTACCTGCTTTCCAGCCAATTTGCCTTCTCAGCATTTCCGTTAGTTTAATAGTTTAATGGTGTTGTATGATTAATATATATGTGTGTGTATATTATATTAGTTGCTTATTTATTATGTATAATATATTATTGAGAATACTACTATGAACATTATTTATTTCATATCATTCATCAAATCAGTTACTTAAATTATTATTTCTAACATCAGGTTGCTATTTATTTTATAAATATTTGTGTATATTTTATATTATTATTATTATTATTATGGTATATAACTGAAAATAACCTTAATAGGTATATAATATTTGAGGCTTTCACGGTTGTTTTTTATCGTAGTAGATTTTTGGGTTTCCACCGTGTGTCCTTCTTCCTTCTTTACTCGGCGTTTCGGGCTTGTTGCAGAGGCCATTATCAAGAGATGATATATAATGGCCCCTGCAACGAGCCCGAAACGTCGAGTAAAGAAGGAAGAAGGACACACGGTGGAAACCCAAAAATCTACTACGATACCCTTAATAGGTGATTGCATTTTTCTTTAGATCATTATTTACATATGCATATTTATCACATAATTAATTACTTACATAATTTTGAAAACATTTATTAATCATTCTAAATTCTGTATAATTACAAATTTTTAATATATTTTTCTTTGAATAGGTACCTACCTAATTAGTTTCATCTGTACTCGATGCATGCTTTAAAATAATATTTAAGTGCTTATCTATAATATTATCATCACCTGCCTCTTTCAATTGACTAGAATAAAGACCGCCACAAGCTCTTTTCACTCTTATCGGTCCCATGCTCTTCATTGCCACTTAACTCCGCCGGAACTTAATATTTCATCAATTCAGCTTACCTTTGAATGGCCTTTCGGTTATTTTATATCCGTCAGATACCATTGAATAATTGCGTTCATCCAACGGCCATCATATTATCTTTCTATAGGTTTTCGTTCAGCCCATCTAAATTAAAGCATTTTGGTATTCTCTCATTTGCTCACTTGAAGCGTAAATACTATCCAAATCACTTCTCCTATACAAATAACATCGTCGTCTTTTCAAGTAATCCAAAGGACGTACGTATATATAATATAGGTATAATTAATGTAATCATATAATAACATTTTTGTGAGAATCAACACTTAGTTTCTAATATAAGCATCTGCCGAAAACTTATGTATAATATGAATCATCATGCACAAAATCCACTCTCCATATTTTTAAAACTCTATTTCTGTACATGTCATGTTCTGTATGACAATTCCATGCAAATAGGGGTAGTTATCATCATCGTTTTATGTATGTAATAGGCGCGCACATATAGAGTGGGGAGGTTCGGGTACGCACCCCTTCCCCAGAAATGTAAAAAATACAAATTAATTAGGCATATGAAATATTACTTCAGTAATATACTTATTCTTTGCCACTCATGACGGAGGATCGTGACCGGGATGATTTGGCTTTCAAACAACTTATAAACTAGTTGGCCGCACTCTTTCCGATATTTTATGACCTGTGGTCACCAGAGGACCTATATTACTCATAAATTGGTGCAACTATTTGAGGTATCCAATGGTCGCTTTCATATTCCGATGCAGCATGTCAATAAGACAAGATAAGGCGGACGACACAAACGGGCACTACCAATCCTAATAATTATGACCGTTAAGCCACGCGCATTCGATAACCACTTGTGGATGCGAAAGCTTTCAATAACTCATCATACCTGCAGGCCAGGTGTATATCGCAAGACTCAAAGCACGGAGTGCCTGGGTGTGCGGAATGTACCTGGACAAGTGGTATTTTGCTGTTAAGGTAACAAGAAGCTTTATCAAGTTGGCAGGATAAATTTGGAAGTCAGTAGCACCTAAATTCAATAAAAAAAACTATTATGATTATATTTTTTTTAAATCGAACCCCAAACCATTTTTCTGTCCGCGCACCTCGTCAGTAAATATAACGATAAAATAAAATTCTATACTTATATTATGTTATGATGTGAACTGTTTTTAAGATTATACTACAAAAAAAATCTTCAGAGCGAGTTTTGTGACTGTGTGTCTCAATATACTGGTGGATTAAGACTTCTCCAAGTTAATTACATTCTAATTGGTTCTTCGCATCACTTAACGTCGTACTTGCACGGAGCTTAAATAACATCATCTAGTTATATCTTTCAAAAGATTTCTACCCCAGGATTTCTAAGTGTATCCCGTGATTGTAATATATTATATTATATTACCGGTATTATAAAATGATTTTAACACAAATTACATGATAGATAACAATTGCAAGAAATGCTGGAAAATATAAAAATACATTGTTGTCATTTTTCCCAGTAGAATAACATTATAAAATATGATCTGTAATTACTTGTATGCATGGCGTGATATTTAATTGACATACAAATGGATTTAACCTATTAACTTTACTTACCTTCATAAATCAATCAATGAATCCGCTACTGAAAAGAAAATTTACGAAAATTCAAATATTATTTAACATTGTTTTTATATAAGTAAGTAATATTACTTAAATCGATTTACAAATATTTATTCGTCAAAGTGCTAATAATATACGTTGAAAATGATTAAAATCAGCCATTCTAATAAGAAGCTCATATTTATTGAATCAAAAATCCACAATAAATAAAAAAGTACTACATATTTAAAAATAATTTACATTGCCTTGCATTGAGTGAGATTTATACCTTTATTAATATCGCATTCCACTTCGCGCAATGATATGTTATGAAAAATTGGTATTTTACATAAAAATGAATGTTTGTTTGTTTGTTTGTTTGTTTGTCCCGTATGCGTTCCTATACCATTCATCCGATTGCGATGAAACTTTGGTGAGTTGTTGTGTGCACACCCGCGAAAGTTTCTGAATTAGAAAAACCACCTTCTTCATCTTCATTCCATCTTCTTTTATTAGTATGGTTCCTATACCATTCATCCAATTGCAATGGAACTTTCGTCAGTTGTTGTGCGCACACCTGCAAAGCATTCTAAATTAGAAAAACCATCTTATTCTGCTTCTTCAATCTACTTTCTTTTAATCGTATGGTTCCTATACCATTCATCCGATTGCGATGAAACTCTCGTCAGTTGTTGTGCCCACACCCGCGAAGGTTTCTGAATTAGTACAACCATCTTCTTCTTCTTCGTCTATTCCAGGGCTCGAAATAGATCGAATCGCACCGGAGCGCCGTTCCGGTTCGTGAAATAGATAAAATTATCGCTCCGTCTCGTGGAGAAATTAATTTGGCCGTCTGAGCTAGATAAGTCACATAACAAAAATACTAACACACTTATTTTTATAAAATACACATTTAAGTTTATAACTATGTTAATATCTTCGGAAAATTGTCGAGCGCTCCGGTTAGAAAACCTTTCCATTTCGAGCGCTAGTCTATTCGGTCTTCTTCTATTCGTATGGGTTCCTATACCATTCATCCGATTGCAACGAAACTTTGATGAGTTGTTGTGCGCACGCCCGCGAAGGTTTCTGAATTAGTACAACTACCTTCTTCTTCATCTATTCGTATACATTCCTATACCAAATTTGGAAAATCCATGCTTCTCACATGGACAGCTGTATGTGGCCTGCTCACGCGTTGGAAAACATTCTGATTTATTCGAGTACGCACTAGACGGAAAAGCAAAAAATATTGTGTATCCAAAAGCACTTCAATAAACAGAATTAAAACACAAACACTTTATTTCTTTGAGTAGCATTGCAACGCATGCCGGCTACTCACCAGTATTCAATAAATAATATTGCGTATTGTTGTTTTCAATAAAGGAAACTTTTGATATTGTAATTTGAAAACGGTTACTGCTTTTTTAACTAAATGTGGACTACTAAATATTTAAATATAGTATTTTATGAAACATGCTTAATATTGACAATAATTATTATATTGTAGTGGTGAAGGGTGGAGGTCGGCTATTAATATCCGCTATAAATAGTGCATACTAAACTTTGTCAGTCATGCGTATTTGTTTTCATTGAAATAAGAATACAAAAAACTTACAGATGGTGTTAATAAGCTTTTAAAATAGAATTAAACCCTGTTAAACCAAGCCATAATAGATAATAGTCAAATAAATACTCTATATATTATACAATATCTAAAATTATGAAATTAAATCATACATAACTTTATGAAATTAAAAAATGAACCAACAATATGTGTATTATGTATTCTTAATCCAACAAAAACAAATAAGTATGAATGAAAAAGTGTGTACAAATTTGTCGTATCGTCCAAAGTATACCAAAACTATTATGGATTGGTTAAGGCAGGGTTTAATTGATTTTAAAAAACTTATCAATACCATCTCTAAATTGTAGTCTTAGTTCATTAAGAAGAACTTAGTTCAACGTATGACTAACAAAGTTTAATTTTCATTATTTATGGCGGATCTTAGCAGCCTACCTCCACTCTTTGCTACCGTTATATTTAAATTTCTTTTAGCTAGCATGTTGGTCTTTCCACTAAAAATTAACACTAAATAAATTAATAATATATTTAATGGAGTTATACCATTGTATTGTACATTTTAAAATATTTCAAAATAATTCCGCTTGTATATATTATTATTAAATCGTAAATATTAATAAGTTTTCTTTTATCCTGAACATGGTGAGATCCTTTATAGTTTTCTCTTGCTTACAATTTATTAAGCACCCTTAAAATAATAAATCATTTCCACCCAATTATGCAATTCAAATTATATTTATTCATTAAATAATCCTAAGTGAAATTTGTAATATTCACATAATAACGTTATAAAAAATAATCATAGGGAATAAATACGTGCACAGATATTATTGCGCGACTTGCTTTTTTGTTTAGCCAACGAAAATGCCATTGGTAATTTTATTATTTACCAATATCTCAATTATTATAAATGACAACCGTGTCCATATCTAATTAATATAGAATAATCGAACAATAATTATTATTCTTCGAGTAAATTGGCATTTACCTTCTTAACAAGATTCTCTTAAAAGTATATTATGAACTATATACTATAATCGTCCGTATCGACTTAATAAGTGTTTATATCAATTAAGGATTGCAATACCGGTATTACGAAACCAATATATCAATACCGAAATACCTGTTTTAAAAATCCAAAATACCGGAATTTTCGGTATTAATAAAACACACTCATTTACGTTTTGAAAATGAATTTAATGTTATTTTTTCATTACTTTGTTCTGTATTAATTGCCTATTAATTTGAATGTATAAGTTATGTGCTGCTAAATGAAAATATATTTACTGAATTAGATTCATCAAGATCGGAGAGGTGAATAATTAACAACAAAACAAAATCCATCAAATATACTTATTTATAAAATTGTCCAGATAAATTAACATAATATTATTTCGAAATAGAAAACATCCGTGAGGAATTTTCAATTATTCTATAATACAATTATTGATATGACTGTATAAGTGTTGAAGGAGCTTTTCCTGCACCCGCTCTTATTTTCATTTAATGAACTAGCGTTTTAGAGGGCTTTAGTTATCAATATACTGAAATTATTTGTGAAAATCACCAGTTCTACAATATTATGATCAATACACATTTTTAAATGTCAACATAATAAATGTAGGTAGATAGGTAGGTTTTTGCTACAAAATAATGTTTTATAGAGATTGTAATAACTATATTTACTGTTTTTTATGTTTTAACGAATACCGGTATTCAATAATAAATACCGAAAAACCGGTATTGATATTTTCATTCGGTATTGCAATCCCTAATATCAATGTTAGATAGACTTCTACGATATGAAGTTATCTTAACACGTTTTTTTAAGAAATAGTTGTCCTTGCTCTGGATTAAAGATATTTTTTCAAAAAAAAAATCATGCCAGGTTTACCATAAACTACAACAGTATCCATACATAAGACCCATCAAAAAGAAGTGAACATTACAATCGCTGCTTCACCGGAGATATAATAAAATAATACATTTTAATTTTTAAAATTCAATATTTTTATAAATTAATATAAGCTGGTTTTCTAATAATTATTAATGTATCATTAGATATATAGATACATACCTAATTGTTTTTTTTGTTTAAATAATAAAATAAAATTTCTTGCTTAATTACTTCTTCTTCGTTGGGATCTCATGACTGGGGGATCACGACTTTACTCCAAAGACTTCGGCATTCAGCAGCACATAGTACATTTGCCAATGTGAATACTGTGCCACTCACGGGTTGATCGATCAATTTGGAGGGAGATTTTCCGCGTCCTCTCCGACCTTAGACCTGACGTAATATCGCGAGTTTTACCAGGTTCTCATATTCTCCGCGTGCTATATTACCAGAACATTTAATAGTCCGGCGAAAGCAAACCGAGGAGTCTGTCTCGAATTTGGGGTTCACTGATTATGGAATCTTTGGTTCGTTTGGCCATCCATGAGATTCTCAGCATCCGCCTCCAGCAGCACATTTCAAAAACGTCTGTCCTCTGCCTTTATCTTGCTTTTACTGTCCAAGTCTTCAAAAATATATAGTCATATTATATGTAACAATATTATAAGTAACATATATTTATAAAGATTAAAAAAAATGTCAAAACATAAAAGACATTTGAAATAATACATTTTGGTAATAAAATAAAGTATGGTAAATCACTATTTTCGCTCCTATATAGAGCATATTATGAACCTCCAGAAAAATTTGGATGTATTATATATCACTTACTTAAGCCGACATTACAGTCGATTAATGTCCATGACCGACTGCATAACTATCGTCTAGGAAACTCCATCCCGAGCACTTTTTCTCCAGTCTGTCACATTCATTCTCATGGCGTCCCTCGTAACGTTATCCACCTGCCTCCTCGGGGGCAGCCACTGGCCAAGTCCCTAGAGGGGTTTTTTCATAAACTTTATGAAGATCTTTATATCCATCGCATCTAACAACATGACCGCCCCATCTGAATTGTTCATATAACTCAGAATTCCAACGGATATGCGTTTTATTTTAACCAAGCTAAGTATTCTTCGGGGAATTTTGTTTTCGAATACTTGGATAGTCTTATCTTGTTTTTCCATTTATTAGGCTCCAGGTTTCACACCTATTCAAAGCGATTGGTTTCACGGTCACCTTCCATTCCCGAAATGTCTTTTTCGTCAGTAGTTTAGACCTGGAGAGGCTTGCGAATAACGCTGCTATACCATTCTTTTAACAAACTTTCAACGAGGTGTAGCTTGTTGCAATTCACCAAACCCATCAAACTCCAACTTGTAATTAAACACTCACTAAATATATAACGCGTATTTTTTTTCCAAACTCGGAATTCGAGCCTGCATCCAAGGCTCAGAGATGGATGCTCCAACAACTATTCCACCGTTGAATGATAAAATAAAATATCTCACCGTTTCGCCGTTTTATTTACAATATTGATGTAATATTATTATTAACTTTGTTAAATGGGTGGATACAGATCATTCAGTGGCGAAAGGTGGAGGCAGGCTGTTAAGATCCGCCATAAAATAGTGCACACTAAACTTTATCAGTCATACGTATTTGTTTTCATTGAAATTTAATAATACTACAGTTTACAGATGCTGTCGGTTAGTTTTTAAAATTCAATTAAACCCTGCGAAAACCAAACCATAATAGATATTAGTCAAAAAATACTCGTCTATCTATAAAATATCTAAAATTATGAAATTAAATCATTTATAACTTTGGATATTTCATAGATATAATAATATTTTGTATCTATTATCGTTCGGTGTAGGTTTATGTGTAATATGTATTCTTAATCCAACAAAAACAAACAAGAGTGTGAATGAAAAACTGTGCACAATTTTTTCTAATCGCCCAAAGTACCAAAACTATTATGGTTTGGTTAGGCAGGGTTTAATTGGTTTTTAAAAACTGACCAACACCATCTGAAAAGTATAGTCTTAGTTCAATAAAAACAAATACGTATGACTAACAAAGTTTAATGTGCACTATTTATGGCGAATTTTAACAGCCTACCTCCATCCTTCGCTACTGAAAATCAATATATTCACTACTCGAAACCGCATTTATATATTATTACAGGTCGTGAGGCCCAGTGTAAGTAGTGTAGTAATAGAAGTGAAACACCCAAACTTTGATAAAATCACATAAATATATTGTGAACTCGCCGGAAATCGAACCTTACGCACTGGACAACGAGGAAATACGGGCATCGTGAAACGAGTAATTTTGCCGCTGGTTTAGTTGTACCTTCCCTAGCCAAAGTTTATGTGAATATTCCAACGAATTACAATCAAATGACATCGGGAAACTACGTTATTTAGATCAGTGCTTCCCAACATGTGGGTCACTAATTTTCATTTAATTTGTTTTATAAATCATATTATATGTTTAAACTAATATGTCCGTACCCTCTTCTATTATAATAAATTTGTTCTACTCATAAAAAGTAGCGTAAAAAACTCTATTTTTACTTAAGGCCATGCATTAGTTGAGGCACGGTCTAAAAAGATCGTCGCTAGGTGATGCGCGGATTGCGGGTGGCGGGTGAAAATGACGCCTGTCAAACGAAATATTAATTGTAATATAAATCCAACATACGTCCATTTTATGTTCTGTTTATTGTTCTATTAGTAACAATAATAATATATTCATTGACATGTTTTCTTTTTAAAGTAAATGGGTAACGTTTTTAGTCATCTTTACACGATTTTAGAATTAATTGACCCGTCGCCATCACGCAGCAAAGTGACGTGTTCCTGGGTCAACATTCTCTCAGTGAATGGCAGCGAGTCCAAAATTTCGTCGCGCGTACAGTTGAAAATTATTTGGCGTTTCACTGATGCGTCACCTTAAGGCGATACTTCAGTGAAACGCCAAATAATTTTCAACTATGGGTGTGACGAAATTTTGGACTCGCTGGCAGTCTGAGAGCGAACGTCTAAGTGTCAATACGTCAATTTGTTTCGTGATGGCGACGGGGGTATTAATTCTTAAATCGTGTAAAGATGACTAAAAACGTTACCCATTTACTTTAAAAAGAAAACATGTCAATGAATATATTATTATTGTTACTAATAAAACATACGTTAAAGTGCCCACCACCACCCGTCATATATGCACAGCCGTGGATATGTACGGCCGCTTTCTATGACGCTTTAAACGTGTCTGAAAGAAGTGATTTTAAGTGCTCATTCCGTCCCGAGACGGAGCCGCACGGGACTGATGCTGCAACCATGCACCGTAGTGCTTAAAGAAGAAAGTTAAGAAAGAAAATTTTTGTTTTTTGGTCTGGCTCTGTTGTCCGCTGACGTTAAGCGCTTTGTGTACCCGCATACTGAGTGTCACGAATTGAAATGGATGAGTCTACATAAGAGTTGGGACTATCCCGCTCCCCATACGACGCTGCAAATTTCTCAAATGCCGTAAAGTTGGCCTCGGTTGCCACCAGATCGACCCGCAATCCGCGCATCGCCTAGCCACGATCTTTTTAGACCATGCGTCAACTGAGGTATAGCGTTAAATATAGTTAAAAGTCGCCATATGTGTAATATTCTATGGTTACCTACCAATACTGTGGCGGAACCACTTTACCATGATCACGTGCAGATGTGATTTCTTCTAGTACGCAGTATTCAGTATAATATGATTATTGTTAGGTACGGTTAGTATTGTCGACTTTACTTGGTCCAGCGAGTCTCGTATTTCAGAGCATAAGGCGCTGGCCTTTATAATAATTATATGTAGATGTCAGTTGAAGCCAAGTAGGAAAAGAAAATTAAACAAACATTTTAATTTATATTTATTACATAATAGAAATATTAACTATTATTGCGTGTATGTGTTGGCCAAGACGTTACAAATTCAATATAATATACTTAATTGTTCACTTCATTGTAGATGAATATATATTACAAGTCAGCAGTCCTCGTAGTCCAGTACGTAAGATCCTGGCCTCTCATCTGGGGGCACCAAGTTTGATTCCCGGTGAGGTCATAATATTATATTTATGTGATTTTCTCAAAGCCTGGATGTTTGTGATTGTTTCACTGATAAGATCCATGATAAGACCGGGTGTGGTGCGGGGCAGGTATAGTTTTTTAGGCAATTAATTTCAATATTGGTTTACATTCGAATGAAATAATCATATTATGTAAATGCACTTGATTTAACGCAAAAATTATATACCTACACATAATACGTATGAAAATATCAGCGGTAGCAATCGGCGATTCCCAGCTGATCTGTTAAGCCTAGCATCCTGGGGTGGTATCGGATGACACCCCAAAGGCCGAAATCGCAAATGGCCGAAATTGCGAAAAGCTAAATGACTACGCACATGACCCCAAATTTATATTCACGTAACGACTTGCAAATCGTAAAAGTGACAAATCAGGGAAATGTCAAACTGTCTGAGTTGAGTGAAAGTTCATCTCAAAGGAAAAAATACGGTGCCATCAATGCATATATATTTTTTAGGTTTATTCATAATTATAATAAAATCCACCACCATGTCGTGAGGACGCCAAGCTGGCTCTGCTAGTGTGGCTAATTATCATTGTTTTCTTAAGTAAGATAATTAATGTATATCGATCAATGAAGCCATCTCTTATGAAACTGGGTACTTACTTCAACTAGTACCTAATTAATATATAAGTAATATTTTTCTCCTAAGAACGAGTTATCAATTATGGTAATTTTGATATATTTTTTTGTTATTGTGTTCATAAATGTACCTATAACTTATATAATGAAAATGTTGTATTTACACTTTATACAATTATAGTCAGTAACAGAACCGATAGAACGTAATTAATAATAACGTTGTTTTTTTTTCATTTAACACTACAACAGGGCATGAGACCCAGTGTCAGTAGTGTAGCAGGTAAATAATTACAGAAACACTCTAAGTTTGAGAAAATTACAGTGTATTTTTACTGCCCCCATAAGGAAAAGGGCAACTTTTAGACAAAAATCACATATTGAGTTAGTGTACGGATAATGCTCTACGTAAAATTCTGAACCATTTGACATTAAGTTAAAAGCAGTATAACATTTATTCCAGTATATAAATCGACATATTGTGTTTCATTTTTTTTTTGGGAAAACGGTAGTTATTCTAAACAAGAAGACGGTATAAAGAGATTCGTAAGCAAAAACACAGCATGTATTAGAAATAAACCGGTTTTTGCTTTTGCCATTAATCAAAAGATTCATCCACATTATCGAAAATTTTCTTAATAAAAGTTGAAAAAATGTAAATGTCTCATTATCTCAAAATGTGACTTTGGCAAATAGGTAGCTGCCTTTTCTGCTTATGGGGGGATCTATAATAGATCATATCTGCTCATCGTCAATTTTATCGAATGATTATGAAATCTCAATTGATATCCGTGAACAGACAATAATTATATTTCTTCACACCATAAAATCGTTGTCACACTCAACGCTGCTAAAATTTATTAAAAACAATATATATTTTTTTTTATATTCATCAATTTAAAATTAGTTGAATTATAAAAATACATTTCTTGTGAGCTGGCTTATATTTAATCCTCTTCAAACCTTCATTTTGTCATGCACCCACGTAGCCTACGGCTATATAGGAAAATAATAATATACATACGCAAACAATTGCTAATTGTTTCGCATTGCATTGTAACGTAAACAAACAACATTCGGCAAAAATTCATAGAATTATACTCAATCCTTTTGGCGTAAAACAACCGCCAATCCATGTACCAAAATCGGCCGACGGATATTGAAATTGATTGGTCTGGAACGGAGTTGCTCTACCGGGAATACGCGGGTGCTCCCCAGGGAATAACGCAAGAGATTAATAAAAATAATATTTTATAACAATTGAATCATATTTTTTATTCAACCAAATTTTGTGGTGATTACACTATTTTCATTATTAAGCCAACTGATGATTTATGGCTTATTCGATTTTATTGATTTGTTTCATTACAGTAGACATACACATTATACATGTAGGGGGTAAAAAACCTTCTTATCTCCTTTTGAGTTATGCGAATAATTAAAAATAATTACGCATGTCAAAAATCTAAACTAGAGGCTGTTGTACAGTCGATTATATTATAAAGTCCTTCGATAATATAAATGTCCTTTAAGACGAATTATAATATGAACTTTACAATTGAACTGCGCAATTCGCTCAAACGCATGCACCCATGCCCCTAATCTAAATATGAATACATATCGATGGAAAATATAACACATTGTGAATTCGGAATTAAATAAATGCGACCAAGCATTAAAATTATGCGTTACGTTACTATTGAGTACTATTTGCAAATAGGTTTTTTTTCTCGAGTATTAGCCGTGGCAAAATGTCTGTCTCGAAAGCCCTGGGTCTCCGGTTTCAGATCCCGTCTCCTTTAATAAATTAAGGGGGGACGTGCGCCGCGTGGGTCAAAATAGAGATTTTATGGTATTTTCAAAGTGTGATCCTGGACATTCCTTAAACGTTGTAGATAATCTATTTATATAATTTTGAAGGCTTATCTTTTATATTTATTTTAAACATTTGATGACTGCATAAAGTATTTGTATTACATAAAATAGTATTCTTTTAAACCTCTCGATCTAACGTTTTAGAATATAGTCATATTTCAGTACATCCATGTGCAGTGGTGTTAAGATTTTGTTATATTTATTAATTTTTAAAAGCATTTATAAAACCATTAGTATAATTTATATCGACGTTATTACAGTGAAATATTTACGATAAAAAATTATATTGATAATCTCTGTGATCCCAAATTTGACAAGAATTAGGCATTTTATTATTCAAAAAATGGGCAAGATTTACACATTTAAAGATACTGATTATAAGCTATGTTTTTGACCATTCAAATGTGATAAACAGTCTACGAATAATGTTTGCTTTATAATAATTATTGACCTAAGAATAATGTAGTATTTTTTTGAAATACGCCATTTCTATTGGCATTTCCCAATGGTTAAGCTATAACATACGGCTGTAGCCATAAATTGACAAACAATAAATGAAGTAGGGAGTAAGATCATGGTATCGCGCGTGTTTGAACATGTACCGTTTTAAAAAAAAAATCTCGGTTAGGT
Organism: Rhyacophila brunnea; assembly: GCF_057557595.1. NCBI lineage: Eukaryota > Metazoa > Arthropoda > Insecta > Trichoptera > Rhyacophilidae > Rhyacophila > Rhyacophila brunnea. The sequence continues at coordinate 9,365,644 of NW_028232751.1, read as the reverse complement.
AGAATAAATAAATAAATTATATAAAAATAGATTATCTACAACGTTTGAGGAATGTCCAGGACCACGCTTTGAAAACACCATAAAAGCTCCATTTTGACCTACGCGGAGCACGTGGGCCGTTAAGTGACACTCTTTTGATTGATAATTTAATTTAAATACAATAGGCTTAAGGGGGGACATGCTCGTCGAAGGTCAAAATTGAGTTTTTATTGTATTTTCAAACCATGATCCTGGACACTCCTTAAACGTTGTAGATAATCTATTTATATCATTTTGAAGCCTTATTATCCTTTATTGTTATTTTAAACATTTGATGACTGCATAAAATATTTTTGTTACATAAAATAGTATTCTTTTAAACCTCTCGCTCTAATGTTTTAGAATATAGTCATATTTCGGTACATAACTGTGCAGTGGTGTTAAGATTTTTTACATTTATTAATTTTTAAACGCATTTATAAAACCATTAGTATAATTTATTACGAGATAATTTTTGTAAAATATTCACGATAAAAAATTATATTGATAATCTCTGTGATCCCAAATTTGACAAGAATTAGGCATTTTATTATTCAGAAAATGGGCAAGATTAACACATTTGAAGATAATTCTAAAGATATTTATTATAAGCTATATCTTTGACCATTCAAGTGTGATAAACATCTTATGAATAATGATTGCTTTATAATAATTATTGACCTAAGAATAAGGTAGTGTTTTTTTGAAATACGCCATTTCTTTTGTCATTCCCCAGTAGTTAAGCTACAACATACGGCCGTAGCCATAAATTGACAAACTATAATTAAAGTAGGGAGTAAAATGATATTGACGCGCGTGTTTGAACATGTACCGTTTAAAAAAAAATAAAAAAAAATCGGTTAGGTACATGTTCAAACACGCGCGTTAACATAATTTTACTCCCCACTTCAATTATAGTTTGTCAATTTATAGCTACGGTCGTATGTTGTAGCTTAACCACTGGGGAATGACAAAAGAAATGGCGTATTTCAAAAAAAACACTACCTTATTCTTAGGTCAATAATTATTATAAAGCAATCATTATTCATAAGATGTTTATCATACTTGAATGGTCAAAGACATAGCTTATAATAAATATCTTTAGAATCATCTTCAAATGTGTTAATCTTGCCGATTTTTTGAATAATAAAATGCCTAATTCTTGTCAAATTTGGGATCACAGAGATTATCAATATAATTTTTTATCGTGAATATTTTACAAAAATTATCTCGTAATAAATTATACTAATGGTTTTATAAATGCGTTTAAAAATTAATAAATGTAAAAAATCTTAACACCACTGCACAGTTATGTACCGAAATATGACTATATACTGAAACATTAGAGCGAGAGGTTTAAAAGAATACTATTTTATGTAATAAAAATACTTTATGCAGTCATCAAATGTTTAAAATAACTATAAAGGATAATAAGGCTTCAAAATTATATAAATAGATTATCTACACCGTTTAAGGAGTGTCCAGGATGATGGTTTGAAAATACAATAAAAACTCAATTTCGACCTACGACGAGCACGTGGGCCGTTAATGATAATCATTAATCACACATATATTTAATCCCGTATGCATTAATGAGAATTTTAATTTTATTATAAAAATACATCACTTCATACTAATTTCGGTTCTTGTAGAAACACAAAAATGTGTCGCTTCTGGTAAAATTTATATGAGCCCATTGGAAATAAAAACGGAGGTTTCCATTTTTTTTAATGTTGGCAAGTCAACTAAAATATTTGATTTCTCTCTTTTATAATTATTATATACCTATATGACGTACGTATTCTAAAATATTGTTTTTATCTATATTAATAATAAATAAAAGTTTATATGACTTGCCAACGTTGTATGAGAATGGAAACTGCTATTTTTGTTTCTAAAGTCATCATGTAAAGTACCTATAATCTTTAATATATCGGGATCCTGAGATCAAATTATCAATTTGGTTTTAAAATTGATAATTTAGCTAGTATTTAATATTTTACCAAATTTACTATGTGCAATGTCGGTAAAGTGTACAGTGTTTAACGCATGGCAGTCGTCTAATGCAAAATAACATTTTTTTAAAACGCATTTTGAAACATAAATAATTATTATTATACGTCTGACAACTTTGGCAACATTGCACGCTATTTGTTTCATGCATGTATTTATTCGTACGTATTGAGTGTGTGTCTGCATTTTAGGTGTTCCCCCACAGCAGCGGTGAGATTTCCACCCTCCTAGCGACGCCGGGGCCATTGTGATTGGGCAAACCAGATCGGGAAGGCACCCCGAACAAAAGGTTGGCGGCGTCCGCAACCATTCACTCGGACGGTAAGCTATAGTTCCAATCTGAAAGCGGACATTTAAACATAACCCATTTTATACAAACACTCCGTGACATCAATAATTCACAGCTCTATTACTTGTACATGGATCATTGTACTTAATTTAACTAAATTATTCTAAAATATTGATGCAGACCAGTGAAAACAAATCGACAATTCTACATGGTAACTGTATCCTAAATAATTATTGCAGTATACAAATGTTATAAAATAATATACGATTTAACTTTGTTTATCTGTATGTGTTGCGCGATCCGAGGTTATTTATTTTCATTTTTTGAAGTTAGAAGTATAACTAGGTAACTAGGTAGAGGACATTCAGAGGGCTTTGTATTTCTAATGTTTTATAACCTGACCGTCGTTAAATCACAAACCAAAACCAGTTTCAAACAGTCTTGGCCGACGTCGACTGGTTTTCACTTTCCTCTGTTATTATCATTTATAATTATTATATTCTGTGATGTCAAATAAGTATGTATACCAGTAAAATCCATGTCTCTAAAGAAGTGCATATGAGCATGTTTTTTGGAAACTCTGCATTAATGGATCCATCCGTATTCTTAACATAAAATCATTACTTCATTTGTAGGGCTACAGTTTATCAATGGTTTAGGTCGACTGCCTATTACGACAGCTAGACACAACCACAAGTCGCAGAAAGTAGCAGTATAGGTGAATTTTTAAAAATGATCAACGTGGAATAGTTCGTATTTTTTCTGCCAGGGGCCTTATGTTCTAACTTGTGACATTAAGTCACCCGACGACATGACGTAATTGTGACGTAAGCCAATACACGGTCGAGGCAAGCCGCCCAACGCACACAGCTCAAACATGCTGAAACACCTATTTGTGTATGGGGACAATGGATAACGCCAGTGTTTGACCAGAGTTAATTTCTCGAATGCTATTATCACTCCGGTAATACCTACGTCACAATGATGTCATATGACGTCATGTCGACCGGATGACTTGGACTCGCAAGTTCTAACATAAGGCCCCTGGTTCGCCACTATATTTCTACTGCGCGTGCGCAGATATCGTGCAAGTTGTAAGCGTGAAAATTCCAAAGCCGCTAAACTTTTTTGATCCATGTATGCAGTCTTGCAACTTATACTATAGTAATAGCCATGATAATTATGTACAGACAAATCTACTTATTCGTGAAAAAAAATATATAAGTGTATAAGTTCTACTTGATAATCATTTCCGGTTGTGGTATCAATATTTTCCTATAGTATTTTGGTACAATTGGCGTAAAATTATTGTAATTATAGTATTCCTTCATTTTACGTAAGACTAAAATAATAACTCAATAGTCTTATTAAAACACGGTTGGCAACATTGGTGGAGGTTTTTTGTTATTCCTACCTTGAGCGAATTTCTCAAGAATTTCCTTTGCTCATATCGACTTTGCTGACATGTAGCTTTTAACTAGTGGATAATGATGTTTCATTTGACAACTTGGCGTTGTCATAGACAGAGTGTATAACTCAAGTCATGTGAGTGAAGCTATTATAAAATAGCCACCATTAAGCAGATTTTGAATACTTCCCTCATTCGTTTTTACTATCGTTAGGTACCTATTTTACTATTTAATTAATATATATTTTTTTAAATAATCCTATACAGACAAGTATACCAAATATCTTTCAATTGACATTCATACCATATACTGAGAATTGGATCATTTCCACAAAACTTACTCTCAAACAGTGATAGTTATAGTTACGTGAAGATCTGTAGCGCTGACAGATTTGGAGACACCCTTGTGAAAAATTGCCGCTGCGATAAACCGCCAGTACATACACAATGAAGATTTTTGAAATTCGATTATTTTTTTTAACTAATCTAATAAAGCGACCCCGCATCGTCTGCTTCTTCTCCCATAAGTTGTAATATTTGTATTCGTTCTTTATAATGTGCCGTACTCTACGCACCGCATGACCTGCCTGCCCCCACGGGACGTCACTCATCTAGTCGGTGGCGTCGACGAATGTCTGCCACCTAGCAAATTCATTGCGCCCCTTCTCACAGTATGCTAAAGTTGACTCTGAGTTTTACTGAGTCGTATTAACAAAAACAAAACAAAAACGAAAAAATACTTTTAATAACAAATAACTAAATTAGAAATAAACTGAGTTTGAATGAAGTTTGATTTATACCCATATGTAAGTTGCCGATTCATTTTATTTTTTCATATAAATTAATAAAAATGAGAAAGATTGGAAAAAAACAATGCTTCGCACTTTTAACAAAGTAATTCCACCATGATCTCATACGTTTTACGGCAGTTTCATATTTAGCTGGCTAATTAGATTTATGAAGCGGAAAGGCCATAAGTACACCAGGATTTGCTTTATTATTTTAAATCTCGTTAACCCATTCATTAAGTCTTTAATATCAGAAACATCTCATATTAAATTCACATTATTATTTATATTAAAATATTATTTACTCCATTAAACTTATGTATTTTCATGAATGAACAATATTAACAATAAAAATGTCGTAAATAGTATAAATTATACTAGATATATTTTCAAATTGTAATCCCGAAATCCCGGGATCAGTATTTGGCTCGGGATTGGATTCCCTACTTCCTACCTATATATTATATGGCAGGGAAAATACTTATGGATTTGAAATAATTTTAGTGTCTATATTAACTCAGATTGTTTTTGATCAGGCAGCGTTTTCCAAAGTGAGAAAGATAATTATGGATTCCGTGAAAAGTCATACGTTATAAATTTCAATTATTGTATTTACTAAATTCATGCAATTTTAGAATATTACATTATTTATTGAACATTTTTCAAAAAGATTTTTCTAGTACTTATGTATGTATGTATCATAATAATATATCTAATTTTGTATATAATTGTACTTACGTGTATATCTGGCGGACAATACACTATTTAGGTAAAGACGCTTTTAATCAGCGTTGCCAACTAAGCGTTTATCTTACCAGATATAGATAGCATTTCTGAAACTAGCTTGCAAAATACACATCTGGCATATGGCGTTAAATCTAGTTTTTGTCGTCACGACAAACAACTTTAAAATTCTCACGAAAAATGTAGAATAATATACTATATTTTCTTGAAGATCAACATACTAGTCTAACTTACCAACAAACTAAACGTAGCATATTTCTTTATATATTTCCATATTTTCTCCCTTAATTTTTTAGTTATATGCTTTTGTTTAGTCACGAAACCCTCAATATTCTTATTCAATGTTCAATGTGACTTAATTTATGAAATGATAGTTTCTATTTTTTTTTTTTTTTTAATCTAGATATTATATATAGATCAGCCAACTAGCTTATTTTCTTACTTTCTTACAGTTCGCAATGCACACTTTGTGTAATGTACTGCATTTGAGTTGTAATCCAGAACCTGCACAATACATTTGAGTTTTTAGACTGATTTAAAATTGTGGTGATTTTTTTGCCTATGCTACTTCAAATCAGCTGACAACCGATCTTGAAGAGGAACTTTTTTGAACATAACAAATATTTCTATTGCAATGTTGATTTTTCTCCAAAATTTAAGAAAGACCAATAATTGTTTCTATTATATTTCTGTCTAATTATTTTAGCACTGGACCGCACCGAAATGCAAAGTGAGACTGTAATCGGTTAAATTTGATGGAAATTGAAGATATAATCCGTATGCTGACTAAATCCGCGGAAATCATTCTGGTGTACCAAATTTTATGGCTTCATTCTCAATTTCAGCACGACGATGGTTACAGCAATACTCTATTATGTTATTAATATAAGTATCTTATGTAGTCATTACATGTTATTTTTAAAAAATAAAAAAAGATATTAAAGAGCTCGCAAAGATATCCCAAATTCTTAATTTTCGACCTTCACACAATATTACGGCCTTTAAGCAGTGGGTTCACGATAATAATAGTATTATATCACTAGAAGTATCACCCGGCGCTGCCGGGAGTGGAATGATTTAATATTTGAAAATAAATGCAAATGATTGAATTTAATAAAGTAAAAAATACAATATTACAGATTTTTATTTTAACATAATATAGTATAGTATATGTTTGTAAATTTGTTGCATTTAAATATTTTAAAAAGTAGTAGGTACATATTCAATTTATTATTGTAAAACTGTCCCGGGCAGCAACGGGTTAAATCTGAAATTCAAGACCCCGACCACGCACTCCACGTGTCCGTGAGTGAAGCATTCCGATCTAATGTAGCAGCACTGCGTCGCCCGCGCCCATCTGCCGATTAGCGATTCTAATAACACAATTATTTGCATCTAACTTTGCCATTTGACCTCCGATCGAGCTTAAATAAACGCCAATATTTTTTTAAATGTACACATTCAATCGACATTTTCAATAAAAAATGAAGGTTGCAGCATTAACGTCCGCGTTTCAAAGCCCTGTACGCGGTGCCCTTTTTTCGCAAAAACCGTAAAACTGTCCCAGGGGTGCAACGGATTAAATCTGAAATGTCCAAATTTTGTCGAAATCCGACTGCGCGCGTGAAAAATCCAAAAATATTCTTAAAAAATTATAGTATAGACTGTATTTATAATTGATTTGTTTTCAGTATTGTGGAATACCGTTGTTTAAAAACTGTATGAAAACTAAACATTACATAATAAATAATATTTGTTATTGTGTGTTGACATAAACATAAAACCTATTTGCTAATGTGAATAGTGATAATAATATACCAATTAATATTACATTAAGAATCTTATTAATCTAGTGACAATTAATTAATCTAAAATGGTTCATGGGTCTGTAAATGAATTGTTGCAAAAAGTTATACGATAACAGTCAAATAACACATACAATCACGTCATTGTGAGTTAATCCGTTTCTTAGTTTAACTTATCAACCATTCTCGATGTAATTGTATTGTTGTTCATTGGACCGCATAGTCTGTTGTAGTCATAGCCTCCACAGAGGGGGGGCTGACAGGGCTCTAGCCTGGGGCCCTGTCTCAGGAAGGGCCCGGTGTGGCGAGTCGACCAGATAAATGAGATAAACATAGATCACAACTTTGCTCTAATAGTAAAAAAAAGTTGCTAAAAAAAATATAAAAAATCGCTTAAAAATACAACTTAATTTTACCGCGTACACCATTTTGGAAAACGATACTGCAGCGCGTCACACTGCATTTAATCTTAGCGATAGGTAGGGGGGCCGCCAAACATCCTAGCCAGGGGCCCGCTACAGGATAGGGGGCCATGGTTGTAGTGTAGGTAAAAATTAAAGTATAAGTAAATAATATTAATATTAAAGTAATTAAACACATACATTCATATACTACAAACAAAATTATTCGGGATGAAATCGAGCTAAATTACAAAATTGCATGACGTCACACAATATGACAACACTATAATATTATTCTTATATTATAAATATGGAGCATAAAATGTCACGGATAATATCATTAACGAGAAATCAGCTAGACCTAAATAGTATGTGATGTTTCTCTCTTCAAACTGATCTCTTGTGATTTTAGCTATATGAAAAATCGTTTGCATTTAACGACAACTTTAATTGACATGAAAATTAAACCTTTAATTTTCTATTTCATATTATTATTTTTATTTATGATTCTTTCTACTATTATTGATTATAAATTGGTCTTACGATATTGACTATGGGTGGGCCAACTATAACTTTTTAAAACACCTTATGTTGGATTGACAATGTTAAAGACATTATGGTTGATATTAAATGCATTTAAGTATGGCCTTATGGTTGAGAGGGTTCAGAAGAAATTCTTGAGACTCCTTTACGTGAGGTTGTATGGATACTATCCGTGGCTTTATCCAACTGACTTTCTCTTAGGTATGCTTACATACTGCAGTCTGCAATTTAGAAGAGATATTTATTTAGTTACGTATTTTTTTCGACATATACGATGTATAAATGGGAACTCTGCTATTCTGAACAGTATTGACCCTGATAACTAGCTTAGAAATAGAGAGCATCAGTTTTTTATTCTCCCAAGGTGCAAAACCAACCTACCACTGGTAATGCCAATTGGGTGGGCGATAACTATGTTCAACCAAATTTCTTCGGGTGTTGATATATTCCACTTGCGTGAGATTAGTTAGGTGGGCGCTATTTTACAAATTCTTAACCTCCTTAACAAACTCGGTGTACTTTGAACTAATATAGATGTATAATTATTGTAGTATTGTCAGTATTGTCACTGCTTTTGTTTGTATAATATTATGTTTTCTTTTTATATTTTCATTTTTATCGCTTTTATTACTCTTTTTTCTTCTTTAAGTATAATAATGTTTCATGTCATATTGTGAACATCTTAAACTTATAATTTGTAATGTCCACAATATGCTAAAAATAATTGAATTGAAATAAATTAAAATATTAGATAAAAAAATGTTCCTACAAGCTTCCATTTTCACGCGTTACTGCCAAAAGTTTGTAAGTCTCGAAATCATGTTATGGTTTAATTGCAATTTGAAGTTTGATATGCATTCTAAAATCAGACATAATGCTGGTTTCTTTGTGCTGTGTGTATAATAGATATATCTGATGATCTTGATTTTTTTCTAGCATAATTACATATTTATATACATATTGACAGAATACATAATTTATATAATAAAACTTAATCCTTTGTCAACTCTAAATACCTAAATTAATGACTTACCAACTTATGACAGCAATATATATTAAATTATAATTAAATTTGTCGTGCAAATTGGCCCTCAAAATTATTATTGACGTGCACAAATTTGTGTGAAAACAGCAGTATATTGTCCACTGCCCAATATTGCCTTCACCACTAATTTAACGGTATATTGTGTAACGTTGTAGGTACCCTATATTCGACGCGTGATAATTGCTTAGTACTCCAGTGTTGTCAACCGCACTATAATTGTAGTAAAATACTATAATTTTGGTTTTTCAATAAAAAGTAAAATAGTAAGTTATAGGTACTTTAATTTTACACCAAATATATTAAAATGTTACAATTTTGAATGATGTTTAGAAAAATTTGAAATTATTATAGATTTTTTTCAGAAATTCAATCAATTTTACACCTTTGTACTATATAATCAGCATATAATAAGATGGCAATACTCTAGCGCTTTCATAGTACCTACTTATATAAAAAAAATCAATAGTAAAAAACCATGTTCGCTTTTAACCGGAGCACATAGACCTCCACAGAATAGAGGTTATATTATTAACAGATTTCTTCGAGAAATGATTGTTAGCCATTCACCCAACCAACTGGTTCCATGCATAAGATCATATACACGTTTAAAAAACTACATGGGTGTTAATTAATAATTAAAGACAATAATATGAACTGATAAAAAATTAGGACTATTTTCATCAGTTGAAAATATCGGTTTAATTGAAAAAACCCGGCCCTAATCTTTATTACATAGGTACTTTTTTTTAAATTTCATCTTATAAAATGACCGTGATTGTCTATTTCTTTGTAAAACGGTAAATGTCAGAAAACGTTTTGAAGTTATACTTCTTTAGGCGCGTGTAGGGAAACAGATCAGAGTGTATTTTTGGCGCGGGCCGAAGTTGCACGCGCAAATGTAACGCGTTAATTGCGCCACACGAGCCTTGCCGGTGCGTCCTCACTCGCTCACCCAAACTGCATCGAGCAAGAATTACGGACCTTGAAACTTTTTCGGTTCAACCAATTTACTCGATCTCGAACAAAAAACTATCGAGCCAGGTGGTACACACGTTGAGACATGTTGGAATACGCGTAAAACTATCGAGCAAGAACGTGCGCATGTACTTACTAATATAGTATAGGTTTGTATTAACAGTGTATTTTTATACGAAAAATGAGTGTTAACCACTTGCCCAACCTATTAGGTCCATACTCTAACTCTAAACACAAATTGAAAAACAATGTGTGTATTTGCAAGAACAAGGATCCGAAGCTGGGACCCACGATATTATGAGCCGACGCCTAAGCCGCTCGGCCATCGTGGGTGTCAATTTTTTGTAAAATAAGTGGATATCAAAATATTACGGTTTGAATTTAGAATGGTTACATTTAAAGTTACACATATATATCAGAAAATACCCCTTATAAATTTAATATATATAATAAGTAGGTATATATAGATTCACACCGCACGTTGTGTCGTTTTCAACGTATGATATGGAGGCGTGCCTTTGGCAATAAAAATTATCTTCCGCCAAGCGAACATCGACTTAGCAGCACTTAACCCAACAGGTTAATATCGTATTTGAGACGTAAAATTATTTTAATATAAACATAATTTTATGTTATACTAATGTGGGAGTAGTTCCGAACTCACCAAAAACCCTCTCCCCCTCCTACCACCACCCTAAATACATCGCGTATTTCGACTTGATTTTGAGAACCGGTTCATAATAAATTACTATAATGGCACTATTGATTATAAATGAAGGGTTAAAGGCATATAAATACTGATTACCACTTTTTTTTCAATTTCGAAACTACGTAAGGCGTTAATTATAAATTATTATTAATATCAACCGCAGTCTGAAAGAGGATAATGTATGTTGCCACCGATGCTGCATATTGCTGTGGCGAAGGGTGACTTTTGGAAAGAGGTAGGCTGTGGAGACCTGATAAAAAGAACACACTTGTCAGGTATACTTACGAAAAATAAGAAGATAATACGATATTACTACTAATGAATAGGTACCTTGCCTAACCCAAATTAACCTAACCTAAACTAACCCAAACTAACAAATAATCCAGTATATCGGGTATTTTCAAAATGTGTTTTCCGCTGTATTCCTCATAACCGAACAGTACCAAAAAGTTTTATACATATAAACTCTCGTTAATTTATTAATATAAAATATAACAAAGGTAATAGAAATAAAATAAAAAATACATATTTTTAAAATAAATTTCCGTCTTGCTTTATTTCTTGCAAATTCGTCAATTCGGTTTAAAATTTCTTGCTCTATATACAAAATGGCCATACTATTTAATCTTTCTTCTCCCATAGTACTTCTCAAATATTTTTTTACACGCTTTAAAACAGAAAACGATCTTTGACCAGCATTAAATAAGGGATTGTTAAAAAAATTTCAATAATATTTCTACATTTGGGAATGTGCAAGACATTTCTTTGGAGGCTCGATAGATGTCTAGTGTGGTTTTGATAGTGTCCTTAATATTAAAAAACGGTCAAATTCATCTTCAAAAGTACAAACACAATGGCTCCTTTGTAAATATCCATCTACTATTTTATCGCGTTCTTTTTTTCTTCCATTGATAGATTCCAATCAAAAAATATTCGACAAGGCTCTATAACTATTTCATATGTTTGTGTTCTTTGCGATAGTTCTTGCGGACTTGGTCTTATCACATATGACATAAAATGAATTTACTTTGAAATCTTCTCTAGTTGTAAATTCATTGGCATTAGACCAATGTAAATGATGAACTGCACCCAATCACAGAAATTATCAGAAAAATATCAGAAATTATCAAAATCCGTCTGTAAGACAATTCTTTAAAGAGATTCCAAGATCTCGGGGCCCTTAGGGGCCCTTTGGTACCTCGGGGCCGTTTAGTCCGCTTACCGCTAGACCCGCCCCTGGGTACACACTAATGACAACGACACAATAATTTAATGAAACTTCAAAAACTCACTGATGACATAAAATTAAGCGCAAACTGATCGCTTACGTATTTTTTCAAAACATTTATACACATTAAAAATCATTAGATAAAAGTTATTTTTATTATTAAAAACAGTCTATATTTATTAATATTTGATTAAACACCATAGAAATAATTTTTTTAATTACCTACCTAATTATTAATTATTTAATTTTAGGCTCTGCGATCAGAGATAAACTTAGTTCATATAATTCGATGGACTGGGCGGGGCTCCAAAAAAGTCCATATGGAAAAAAAATCGGTGTGTGTACTTATGTACGCGCGTTAGAAGTTATACTTCTTTGGCGTAACAAAACAAAAAAAATCTCAAAACCTATGTTTGAAAAAATTAGCAAACCGCTATTTCGACCATCTTTGCTTAAACAGATGACTGTACAACTATTTTCGTTAACAATTATAATTTATTACAAATCAAAAGTAAAACATAGCCTATTTAATGGTTTAGCTGAAACGTGATATTGGCTTTTTTGATGAAACATAATAATTATTATTGTCTTATATAAACCGGTAATAAATAAATTAACTTTGAGATATGCGACAAATATTATCATAAACTGTAAAAATATGTATTGTTGTGTATGACGTGTCTAAATATTGTAAATTTATAACATACCATTGTTTGAATTATTTACCAACTCAACATTCACAAAATTTATTTATTTATTGATATATATAATTTTACTCATAAATAATACTTACATAAATAATATAGTCTCAAACCTTGATACACAACCTTTACAATGAAAAATAAATATACACTCCAATATAAATAAAGTTTTATGAATATAAAATAACAGTATAGAATATTAGTCTCCAGAAATTTGTTTATAAACATATATATTTTTATGACATTATATTGGTTATGTTTACAACACGTGCTGTTTACTTGTTTGTAATGAACTACTATGCGCAGGCGCATGTACGCTTGAGACCGAAATGAAAAATGAATAATCATAATAAAAGTTGCAACATTCAGTCTTTACCCAACTGGCCCAAGCCACAGCTGAAAATTACAAACCTCCAGCATTTAGAACACCCGAACGTCGCCGCGCAAAATAAATTATGTTGCATCGGCAGGGAAAACTTCCGTCCCATGCCAAATTAATACGTTACATTTGCGCGCGCAACTTCATCACACGCCAAAAATACACTCTGATCTGTTTTCCCAAACGCGCCTAAAGAAGTATAACTTCAAAAATTCAGAAATATTTGAAACATAATCTGACCTTTATTTACGTTAAGACAGGTGGCGCGCTGTGGTATATTTAACCTTTGCAGATTGTTTTGTAATTATCTGTGTAATACATTCCTACACATACGGCATCTCTCGTTGGCAAAATAAATTATTTTATAGAATATAATATAATCAAGTTATTATATAAATAAGTCAATATGCAATTTAAAAATATTTTTCTTAAGAAAGTAGGCTTCAAACAATCGCCTAGTATGGACTCTTTGCCACTGGCATATTGGGACATGAGGTGATGCATGCACAGATTCAACTTAGTGCGATTCTGACATTCAAAGTAACAACATAACAAGCGGATTCTTATGTGACTCTACTAATAAATTGTATGGAAGTATGAACGTTAAACAAAAAAAGTTAAGAGTCTAAACTTTAGAGACATGGCTGTGTAGACACATCCTCAACATTTCTTCGACTGACCGAATGACAAATGTTATTGTTCTTAAGGGCCCACATGTGCCACATAGGTCAAAATAGAGATTTTTTGGTATTTTCAGAGCATAAGCCTGGATAATACTTAAACGTTGTAGAAAATCTATTTATATACTTTTAAAGCATTATTTCTATGTATGTATGTTAAACATTTTATGACTGCATAAAGTATTTTTATTACATAAACTAGTATTCTTTAAAACCTCTCGATCTAATAATTTAGAATATAGTCATATTTTACATAGTACATTCATGTGTCGTGGTTTTATAATTTTTTTAAATTATTAATTTTTTAACGCATTCATAAAACCATAAAATAAAATTGTTGTTAACATTATATGTTAAAATATTTACGGTAAAAATTTATATTTATAATAAGTGTGAACCCAAATCTGACAGAGATATAACAAGAATTAGGCATTTTGCTATTCAGAAAATGGACACGATTTACATGTTTTAATATCTATCTAAAGATAGTGATTATAAGCTATGTCTTTAACCTTACAAATTTCATCAAATATCTTACGAATTATAATTGATTTGTAATAATTATCGAACTTAGAAGAAGTAGTATTTTTTTTAAATACGCCATGTTTTTTGCTGGATTTCTTCATTATATTCAGTGGTCGATCCGTTTCAAACAGACGTGAGATTTATGCTCGTCTGAAATGTATTTTTTTTTGTCAAAAATTAACTTAAACACTTTGGAATTGTATTCATATAATATGTTTATAAAGTCGTGTATTATGAATTCAACTAGAAAAATATCAACAAAACAATGGCATGTCTATATTATTCCAAATTAATAAAATATAGCCTCACACTCCGACATCTAAATGAATTGTCAACGAATTTTATCAATGAAATTAAGCCTTCGTAATTTTTACGTATTTCTTTAAATATAAAAACTTTTTTAATAAAAAAAAAAAAAAAAACATTTAATTATTACAGTATGTTTTTAAATGCGTGGAAACGATTATGCTTTATTTTTTGTTTGCAATCATTCAATAACAATTTTTAGTACCATTTTTTCATCGTCTTAATTTTTCAAAATAAAAACAATACACTAATCGGTCATATTATAATAATATTCTACTGTTGCCAGTACCAGTGCTGCGTTATACGTATTGTGCATGGCGACATTTTAATTTTCTAAATATAATCAGTTTAATTGCGTAGATCAAAAAATCAATTTTACAATATTAACAATTATTTAAAATAGTAATAGTTTCTATTTTTTATATATATAATTAATTATCTTCATTATATTTCGTACGCCGGGTACAGCCGTGGATACGTATGTACTGAATCAAAATGTAGGTATCAAGCAAAGATACTATTCCAGGAGGTTTATGATTCTGTGGCGCTCTAATGCAGTTATTTATAAAGTTCGATATTTAAAACAATATAGGTAATGACATCTTTCCCATTTTTTTGTAGGTACATTTATTTTATCTCTTGATATTTCTAAGCTCCCCGGTATATTGAAACCAAATCAAAAAGTATCAAGAGACAATAATATGCGAAGAGATTATCGATTTGGTTGACGGAGCTCTAACGGTCTAACGTTAGATGCA
This sequence comes from Rhyacophila brunnea, assembly GCF_057557595.1. Classification (NCBI taxonomy): domain Eukaryota; kingdom Metazoa; phylum Arthropoda; class Insecta; order Trichoptera; family Rhyacophilidae; genus Rhyacophila; species Rhyacophila brunnea. Next base: position 9,350,329 of record NW_028232751.1, on the reverse strand, counting down.
TTTGCAAATAATGATATCTCTTTCATGGAGGTACAAATACCTGATCTGATAATCTGATACACTGATGCTAAATCAAAAAGTATCCGGAGACGTAATTAGCTAGGAAGTGTTCGATTTGATTGATATTGTACTAAATTGACTAAATGTTATTGTCATATATTTAAAAATGAAACTATTTGGTATTAAGTTTTACATTCCACAAAAAGTAAGAAATTCGTACGGCGTTTTTGCGATTTGGCGGTAAAATATCAGCTGTGACTAGTCCGCCATTTTTTTCAGAGTGTTGGGTCATAAACAATGACATTATTAATGGACGACGCACTCAATACAGTAGCTAGCAAGTAAATTCGCATGTATAGGTAGACGTCACGCAATTTCCATTATGCGATATCACGCATCGGGAATTTATAGCAATATGACCTTTATTGTAATGGCGTTAGAGCAGTGTTTCTAATGTCAATGTTCATTTGAGCGAACCCGTTCGAACCGAACCATTCGGCAGACCCAACAAAAAGCATCAGGAATTTATAGCAATATCACCTTTATTGTAATGGCGTTAGAACAGATTATGCCATTCGGCAGACCCGACAATAAAGTGAGTGTCATTTTCTTTTCCAGATGATTCGTCCATATTAATGTCATTGGTCATAAAATATAGAAGGCTGTTAAGATAATAATATGGTCTGTTGAATTACTGATTTTAATTTAGTATTTATATTGAATTAATATATAAATAGCTGAAAATTAAATTATTTTTGATGTTTTTACGTGTTAAAAAATAATTACGCGCGTTCAATGTTGGTTATTTTTTTTTTCAGAGAATGCAATACGAGAGAGGAAGACAATATTTTTTTTAAATCATGTTAGCAAGTATAAGCAAGATGTAAAATAATATCGTTTTCATTTTAAAACGCAGTTCATTAATAATTTTCGTGGTTGCTACTTTGAAGGAAAACACAAAAAATCTTGTACACACGTGGCCCCTTAAACGAATAAGAAAAATCTTAGGAGTCGTTGGCCACATTATGAGAGAACAAAATTACAGCATTCCCCGGCTTTCATCTAAGAAAAGATCAATGGTAAGCGTAGCAGAAGACGACGCCGCATTTCGTACTTTAAAAACCTTCTTGATTAATAGGAGTGTAGCCCCACCGAACTTTTTCATGTAGCCAATAGCGCGTTTATGCGCGACGCATTGACTGATTTCGAGTCCGTCCCCCCACTATAAAAAAATGAACAATCTAAGTTTTACTTTAAAAATAAATCCATATCCAATCCATATAATATAATCCATATAACACCATTTATAATAAGATATATATTCAATTTGAAAAAAGTGTGCACTATTTTTGTACATAGTGTCATAACATACCTAATAATTATTGTGGTTTGGTACGGCAGTGATTAATTTAATTTTAAAAACTAACCATCACCAACTGCAAATTGGATTTTTGGTTCAATGAAAACAAATAATTATGACTGACAAAGTTTAGTGTGCATTATTTATATCAAATCTAATCAAATCAAATCCACCCTTCGTCACTGCTACTTACGGTAGTATAATTATGTTACCACTAAATGAGTAAAGTTAATGGACAAAGTGTATGTAACTGTCTTGGTACTATATTAAAAAGTAAATCGGTTGTATGCTGAGGTGGATAATGTAATAAATAAGTTTATGCCAATATAACTAAATGGAGTGAGTATCGAATCACAATATAATTACCGAAACGATTGATCTTCATAGTAGACATTTGTTCGTGCAGACAGATTCACAATTTTTGTTCAAAAAACCAATAAATACATACCCACTACAATATTGACGAAAAATAATAATCACTGACATTCTAAAACATCAATGAAATTTTGTTGTATGGAGTGTCTCCTTTAGAGGTTTGAATAACTGGAGTGGCTAATGAGTCCGTTGTTGAATAAATTTGTGTTTCATGTGCGGGATAATGTCCACGGCGAACTGGGAACCTATTTACTCTAGTACAGCCACGAGCATCGTTTGCACACTTATCATTTTTCTTCCTAGATCTAATATTTTTGGGTGCCGGACGAAATCCCGAAGGCCGAAATCCCGAATGCTGAAATCCCGAATGGCCGAAATCCCGAAAGCCTAAATCCCGAATGCCGAAATCCCGAAGGCCGAAATCCCGAATGCTGAAATCCCGAATGGCCGAAATCCCGAATGGCCGGAATCCCGAAGGCCGACATCCCGAAAAATAAAAAAATACAATCATCAATAATTGCGCAATTTTAAAAAGAGACAAAAACCCATTTTTGTGGAAATATAAAAAATCGAAAAAAAAAATATACAAACATCAATATTTGCGCAATCTTGAATTGCGCAATTTTTGCAAGAGAGACAAAAAAACCATTTTGTGAAGTGGGTTTTTGTCTCTCCTGCAAAAATTGCGCAATCTTAACACTTATCTTGAATTATAATATAATTAATATTATTGAATTGCGCAATTATTGATGTTTGCATTTTTTTTTATTTTTCGGGATTTCGGCCTTCGGGATTCCGGCCATTCGGGATTTCGGCCATTCGGGATTTCAGCGTTCGGGATTTCGGTATTCGGGATTTCGGCTATCGGGATTTAGGCTTTCGGGATTTCGGCCATTCGGGATTTCAGCATTCGGGATTTCGGCCTGCGGGATTCCGGCCTTCGGGATTTCGACCCAAGCCCAATATTTTTGATTCATTGCAAAATACGGATCTGGCGCAGCCTTAAATTTTCTCGCAAAAATACAAGAATATAATATTTTGATGGTGTCACACAAGACTGACATACTTTTCAGGCGCTGATTGATTTTAAGGTCCCCTACAATATAAAGTATCCCAGTTCATTTTTAAAATGAAAAAATATAAATAATTTATTTTATTTTTTTATTATTCAATACTGAATATAAATAGCTACATAAGTATATATTTCTTGGGTTTTTCAAAATAATGTTTTATCTAATATCTACAGATAGTTTTTTCATTGCATTGCGTTGACATATTGATGTACGTAAATGCGCCATGTTTTGTTTATTCATATTTTACGACAGGCTTCGAACCCCTTGCGAGATTGTCACGTGTACTGCTACTACTATTAAATATTGCATTATACTACAAATAGTGGGAAAACTATATTCACCAAGACCCAGCACTCGAAATAAAAGTTTACGAACCGGAGCGCTCGACAATTTTATGAAGATATTTACATAGTTATGAAATGTAATTGTATTTTATAAAAATAAGTGTCAGATTTTTTTTATATGGTCTATCGTGCTCAGGCGGTCAAAATATATTTTTTACGAACCGGAACGGCGCTCCGGTATGCTCCAGTCCATTTCGAGCCCTGTGTCCGAGGAAAAATAATAAATCATTGAGGGTAGATGCAGCATTTGAGTTTTTTTATTCTCTGCTTCGAAATTTCACTGTTAATCAGACATGAGAAACGAATTCAGTGGGCTATAGTTTTTAAATCAAAATACGCATGCATAAACCAATCAACATCAGCAAATAATACTTTAGTATAATTAAGGATATATTTATATGAATATTTTATTTTGCGGGACCTAACTGTAATAAATATAACTTTATAAACTGAAATATATTCTTATTGTTACGACAGCGACTGGCCCGGTTCGTGGCTGTCCTCAACGTCTGCAAGTACCGGCCCGAAGATGCCTCGCTGCTACATGGTGAAGAAACACTGCGGGAAGTCATGCTCGTCTCCGGAAAGAGACTCATGGAGTCCCGCCGCTCAAGATGGGGCCCCAGGGCCAGTCAGCCCCACAGAGGCGTGCGTCGCTCCACCGTATTACAGCCCCCAGCCTACCATCGCAAGGAACGGTAAGCTAGCATACTGACATTTTTGTATAGGCAACTTATTTACATGCGGTAGCATAAAATTACGATAAGGAATAGATTGTGAGACAAAAAATATCAAAAATTATCAGGAAGAATATTCGAAGAGGTGTATGATTCAAATGCAGAAATAGACAAATTTAATTTAAAGAACATTCAACACAAACTTAATGAATTTTCAAATAATTAATTTTTAGGCACATAGACAAATGATTTTATTAACCATGTCATTTTTATACGGTATAAGAAATACATTTTTTTATGCAAATGTTTAAAATTTCTCACACACAAAACACAAAACAAAAAAGCAATGTTTTATAACGTATAAACATACAAGCATAATAATTATATCTAAACTATACCTAATCTTTGAGAGAAAAATGAGGAAACAGTCAGGTTACTCAAACACTGGTTATCTGGACACATTCTTTTTTATACGAGACTCGTACTATTTTTAGACATTGACATAGTCCAAAATGCATACTTCATAAGCAAATATGTTTAAATATTAGATACTTAGGTACTTTTCGCTTGTACTTCTTCACAGGTTAAAAACACTTACGTGGTATTGCACGGCAGTGGTTAATCCCTTTATATCGTGACTCGTGCCGCACGCCATTCACTCATAATAATATAATAATTTACAGTGATATAAAACATTTTCTAATTGCGTGTCATAAAAAAACCGTAATTGTACATACCTACCTATTATAAGAATATTAACAACCATCATTAAAATCGTTGTCATAACTTATTGACATTTTTCCATAGTTATCCCAATATAAGGCCCAAATACACCAGCAGACTCGCAGACCCAACCAGATTCAACGATCGTCGACTTTAATTATCAATTAGACTGAAAGATTCAGCTACCAACTCGATCATGTAAACGCTTGATTTGATTGGTTCGTAATATACGCTCAGTTGCTAGTATCAACATTAATAATTTAACCGAAAGATATATACATATTGGTCAGCTTGGTGGCTACACTAAATAGTCTTCCCTCATTCTGTTGATACTTTAAATAGCAATTGGAGATAACATTTAGACAAGTAACGAGTTGCTGATTGTATTTACTAGGATTTTTTTGTTTTGTATTAGGTATTGATTTGAGTTGCCCCATCTCCACCCGCCATGTATATGCAGCCGCGGTTTGTGCACGGCCGCCATCCATGATGATATAAACGTATCAGAATGAAAAATAATTAGTGCCACACTTCCCTGTCCCGAATGCTACATGGGACTGATGTAGCAACCATGCACCTTAGTGCTAAAGAAAGAGTTTTAGAAAATAAAAAGAATATTAACTTGCTCTGCCGTCATTTATCTTTAATGACATGAGGTGTCTTCTATACCCGTGTACTGAAACTTTTCCGAAACAGAGGAGTCATGAGTTGAAAGTGATGAATCTAAGGAGGGATCGGAATTATTCCGTCCTCCATATGACGCAGCAAATTTTTCAAATGCCTCAAAGTTGGCCTTGGTTGATATCGAGTCGGCGTGGCCAATCATTGTCTGTTATAATAATGAATAAAGTCAGGCACTCCTCGTAAACGTCAAATTTGTATTGTTATGTCAAACTCAAAACAGGACGCGCCACGTGCAGCAACACTTAGAAACTCAAGGCTAATTCGGATATTTTCGTACGAATTGTTCGAATCAGTCACGACTAAATCCAGGGAATGACTCGAAGGCGACTTTTGATGATCGAAGCCGATCATAGCAGACGATCAGCCAAACAAAACAAAAATTAGCCTGATAATCTGCCAATGAGTTTAGGAATGTTGTCAAATTTGACACAGTAAATATTTCATTTAATTTTACATAAAACGCCGTCAGTGGCGTAACGTAACATCAATTAGGATCGAAACTTAGCACAACGCTTTACTTTAGTATGTTCCTAACGATAGTAATTGATTCCTGCAAAAAGATCGGTTAGATTTAACTAGTAAAAAATCGATTCTACAAAAAACTAAAGCACAATATTGATTCATTAATTTATAACTATTCAAACTATTTTCCATAATATAAAATATTTGGATTTCAAATTTTGAAGTACAATATTGAAATTTAATTTATATTGTATTTTTTTTTTAATTTTTACCTATATTATATGTCTACAACAACATTAAAAATAAAATTAATTCACAAATAAGTGGGAATTAATAATTCGTCACTTTTTCTTCTTTTGACCATGTCCGATCCTAATAGGATCGTATGGGCCTCCACAGAGAGGAGGTTTGTATTAACAGATTTTATTTTTACGAGAAATGGATGTCAGCCACTTCCTCAACCTATTAGGTCCATACTCTGACTCATACACAAATTGAAAAACAATATGTGTACTTGCCAGACCCAGGATTCGAACCTGGGACCCTCGGCAATATAGACCGGCGCTTAAGGTGAAGTCTTTACTGAGCCTTTTTTAAAGAGGCACTTAGCGGAAAAATACGAAGCTTGCAATTTGAGACATTTTTTTGATAATTTACAATTTACATTTTTTTGATAATTTTAATGAATAAATATGTATCTGAAAACATTAAAAAGAAAAATATTTTTTATTTTAAGTCAAAGATAAACTTACAATTTTATTGTAAAAAATGTAATAAAATGTGAATTTGTTGAATCGGACCGCACCCTATTATTACATATATTTTATGGTCATATTTATTATTAAGTTTTCTAAGCATCATTTAAGCGATTTTTGACTAATTAATTAAATTTAATTAATTTAATATAATTTACATTATTTCCAGTAAGGATGTACTTAGTTATCAATGAATTTATTTAGCAAATGGACCTTGTTAATGTCATTATATTTCTGATAAATCTTCTAATTTTGGTTAAAAGTCGCAATTGCTTACAACTTTCTTATAACTTTGTTCCATGAGCCTATAGTAAAATAATTCACCTGCGAGGAAATTTCTTTTAGTAGTCATAGGCTTTTGTGATATTTCTTTTACGTATTACGGAGGGGGCAGAGTTTAAAGTTGCGTTACTGTATAATACACAAGTCTGAATGCTACTTTAAAAAATATATTTGACATTTCAGATTACATGGAGGAGTTCGTACCACAAGTGCAGAGGGAACACGAAAACATGCCTCTGTCTCGCTTAAACATAGGCGAGCGCACACCAGAAGAAACTGAAGCTGCACACGATCTACTATCACTCTCACAGAGCGCCCCCAACATCAACGCCCCCAGCGTTCTAACAATACTCCACCCGATATCATACTACAACCCACACCTCTCAGAAATCCATGAAATTACCCCCACCTACTCTCGTCCAGAACTTATGGTGCACGAACAAAATACGGAGACTGTCATCGTAGAGCCATCACGCAACAATGGCCCGAATTACCCCTCATCGATGCCGCTTCCTCTGGCGTTGCCATGTTATCAGCCCGCGCAAGTTTATATCATGTCAACACTACCCGACAGCAACCAACTGCAAACTATCTCTCAAATATCTTCTTCCAATTGTGAATATCCTCAAGATAGCGAAAGCAATACCCCCACTATTAGGATATTAGAGCACCGAGATGTTCAAATTGCAACAACCCACGAAACGGCACGTGACGATAAGCCTGCAGTGGCTTATTCCTACGACACTCTACTTGTGACCGATGGCCGCTCAAAAAATAAAAACAAAAAGGAATCCAAGAAAGCTACCTCAGACGATTCGGAAAGCGACGAAATGCAAGCCGGGGCTGGCGAAATGTGTAATGAAAGCGGAGGCCCCTCACGCAGATACTCCTGTAGCGAATGCCGCAAGCAATACGCGACATCCAGCAATCTTTCCAGACACAAACAAACTCATCGCAGCCTTGATTCGGTGGCAGCAAAAAAATGTGTCACGTGTGGAAAGGCGTACGTATCTATGCCTGCGCTTGCTATGCACGAATTAACCCATAAACTGTCACACGTCTGCGGGGTGTGTGGAAAACCATTCTCGAGACCGTGGCTACTGCAGGGCCACCTGAGATCACACACAGGGGAGAAACCTTACGGTTGTCCACACTGCGGTAAGGCGTTCGCAGACCGGTCGAACCTTCGCGCGCACATGCAGACGCACTCGCAGGACAAGAACTTCGAGTGCCCGAGGTGCCACAGGTCCTTCGCGTTGAAGAGCTACCTCAACAAGCATCTGGAGTCCGCCTGCTTCAGGGACGGGGAAACCGAAGAAGACTCCGATGACATCGAAGTGGCATAACCTCTTATGATCGACGTCAACCCTTATTCAAAATTAGAAGTCTGAGCGTGAGCATATTGTGCTTTATTGATATGTAAATGCTAAAATTAATATTTAGGACATGGTCTCACGGGAAATGTTTCGGCAATAAAAAGCAATACTAAAATTTAGCACACTAGGTTGATTATTAAGCAATGCTTGGTTAGAATTAGTTGGATTTAGATTGAGCTTAGATGAAAACGGTGAATATCGGATACAAACAAACAATGGCAATTTATTCTTACAATTATTAAAAATGTATTTATAGTTATACGGTAGCAAACAATTTTTAAAAATCACATTTAAGAGTAAAATCTTTTCAATTATATTGAACGTTTAATTTCTGTACTTGCCTTTTCATAACATATCAGTAGCATATTCCACAAAGTAGTATATTTCCAAAAACCGATATGTCCACATTATATGATCAAATCTAACAAAAAATAATATATACTATACGTGATGATCTATATCTATCGAACAAAATCATACAAAAATAAATTATAAATATATTGATCTACAGAAATCGATAAATTTAAAAATAACTTATTTTAATATGTCAAATCTTCATTTATGGTCATATTGTTCTAAAATGATTATACTATACGATATAAAAAAGAAACCAACGTTAAATCCACCCATTTACGATTGAAACACAAAAACTTCGTTTACCACAAACATTAAATAGTATACATGTAGGTATTTGTAAATAGACTCCTCTTATTTTCGTAAACCTATTATTTTCAGTGGAAAATTATGAAATATATTATGTAGGTATTTAAAAATAGTCAATTTATCATTATAGAATCCCCAAATATGTAGGTTGTTCACTTTAAGTATGAAAATATTTAAAGTATCAAGTACTACAAATTGGTTTAATATTATAGCTATCTACATACATGAAAGGAAATAATATATTATATATGACGTATACCACGATTTACTGTTGAACACCGCCATAGATCAAGTCCATTAAATATTTAGATAATTCAAATAAAAGTTAAAATAAAATTAACTCAATGCAATCAACGAATAAAACTTCTATAGAAACCCGAATTTTACTGGAACTTCTACATGTTAATAGTAAAAATAGAAATATTATTTATGCATACCCCATTATTTGTGTTATTAGCAGTTATGCACTAAGAAAGAAAAAGGCGTTTGTCACTTCCATGATTTTTACAAATCGCATAATTATTATGATGATTTATTATATAAAAACAATCGACATTTTATTCTAAACTCCCTATAGCACCTAATATGGTAACATGATTTAACGAGCATTAGTCGGTATGTAATATAAAAATACATTACATAATATTTAGGTCATGTTAGTGAAAGGATCTTCATTGTAACACCCTCCTAGTCTGCTACTAGATTAAAAGGCAAGTATAGAAAATATGTTTGACTATTTTTGAAATTGTGGCTTGTTTTCTATTTGTCAATTAACAAAATTATTTATTATAACAAAAATATAGGACGTTTGGTTGGAGTTAGTGTTGTTTAAGAATATTGTTTATAGTCACCATGGTACAACCTATGATATTTTGAAACGTAGAGCTTTTTGATACTTCGAATAAATAAGTATATTTTATGTTACAAAAGTTGTATAAAATATGTATATCGACCAAATTATATCAATTGGCCAATGAATAAGCAACGAATATTGCGATTTCCCTATGTTCTTCTATACATCTTTGATTGGAAAATATGTAGTTTACAATATTATAATTATTATTAACACATTTAGTTACTAAATGAAAAAAATTAATATCCAGTTTCTTTTCAAAGCTAGTAAATAGAATAATAAATTACTAAAACATATTATAATTATAAGAAATTCAATCGTAGATTATTTTCTCAGCGCTTTGAACAACCGAAAAAACGATGGCGTAGTGGTAATCAATGACAAGCAGGTGTCTATAAACGAAGAATGGTAAATAATTATTATTATCGTCTGGTTTGTTTAATCAATAATTATCGATTTTTTAGTTAAGTTCAATAATTGTGATGGAATATGGTGTAACATTCTATATTTTGTAATCGGTTTAAGAAGAAACGTTCACGATTCAGCTGATATATGCTGACGGAGACATATGTAGTTGTCATAATGTACAAGAGACTATAAAATTTTAGAGACTGAAGACATAATTAATATGTTTGTGATATTCATTACTGTTGCCTGGTCATGACCTCTGTTTGATCAATAAGCAACCAAATTACTACTTTCACGAATTTATTATTTCATTATCAAAATTTATAATTTGTAATCTTTCGTCGATATTATGTTTCATTTTTATAATATTGTTTTATTACTACTACAACATTCCTATGTTTAATTAGAGTCAATTGGAGCTTTATTTATGAATAGTTATAAGAAAAAGTCATTCGTTGCAGAATTTTCTTTGCTAAGAATTTGTTTAGCACAAGAAGAAAGAAACTGAATAATGAATAGAAAGATATTTCTTTCTTTAATAAAACAACCATAAAAAATCTGGTCTAAATATATTATAATAATGATTGATATAATTAAATAAAAACCATGTCTAGTCTTCTCCCAGTTTGTCATAGTGTAATGGATATTTTTCTATTAATTATATATCACCAAAAACTTTATTTGATATTAATTTATATAGGTACTCTGAAATATATAAATAATATATTACTTACTCTTTATAATAAGATACTTTATTCTGCTAAGTTAAACTTCATATTCAATTGAAAACTGCCAGTAGTTAGATTCCAAAGAAGAAAGAAATAAAATATGCTACAGCAATATGTATTTTTTATATTTTTTCGAGAGGCCTAATAAAACATATTCCATTTATATGGACAATTACACAGTGTTGTATAAAAACAATTACTTAATTTTAAACATGAATAGGTTACAACTTGTTTACGGAACATTTTCATAGAATTATCACGATCATTCACGTATCTGAAAAAATGAAAACATGTAAAATAAACTATTGATGATAGGTATACAATAATATTTTAAGTGTGTTAATAACACAAGCAATTAATTTCTGATAAATATAACGGCTGACATATTTGATGTTTTTTGATTGTTTGATTTTTTTTTTAAATATTTTGAATGTTTCGCTGACCGCAGGCAGAAAAAAGCTGATATGTAGGTATGGTGCTTTTACATGGTACCCTACGGTGGAGTAGTGCCAGAGCACCCGCCTCAGAAACCGTGGGTCCTTTTGAATAACAATTTTGATTATTTGATTATCAAATAATAAAATTCTTTATATTATTTATAATATCTTGATTATATTATAAAAAGATATTGATTAAATTAAATGGATTATTTAAAAAATGGGATTTGATGAAAATGTTCTATAAAACAATGTTATTGACATACCTAGATAGATGTAATAAAAATATGCAATTTCAATATTGAATAATAAAAATGTAATCTGCTATTGTATTCATTATAGACTTTAGCGATTTTTTGATATACATACCTACTGTTATGGTGAAATTTTATGTATTGTCCATTTGAATATAACCACTCTTTTTTGTCTTTTGCCCTCAGATTATAGAATAATGGAAAATATGCTTGGAGTTAACAATGAGTTTTCTTTTCAAATCGCAACAAAAAATTTCGCTTTTATAGAATTATTGATTTAGTTTAATTGATTAGAATATACCTTCAATACAGAGAACTAGGACTAGGTCATATTCCGTTTCTGCTATTTTATCAAAAGATACTGTTCTATAATCATTGATATGAAGATAAACTTTCTTTTTATAAGTCACTGAATAACTAGATTAATTTATTATCTAAATTCTAAATACTACGTAGAGAAGGGCTTGTTATCATCGAGTGTTTGTAATATCACCAATGTGATGACTATTTTGGTACATTAGAGATATTACAATCTTCTTTAAATGAGACCTGCTAAATCTGAGATGACCGTAATTAAGTAGGTATATTTTCATTTTGGTGGTATATAGTACATTGACAGTTTTACGAAACAATGTGGTATTATGTATATAAATGAAGATAAAACATAAGAACAACTACTTGACAAAAGTGTCACATCGGTGGTTTTAACTCCTCAATGACGATATTGCAGAAATCCCTCAACTTCACCTGCGAACACAACAGCGCTCGTAAAATATTTTACTATTAGTGAAAAACGTTAATGTTAACAAACAAAACATGACATTGTCGATGTTAGTTAAGAACTACAGAAGGGTTGAGAAAAGCTCGCGTATGAACATGATAGTTAGGTACCTTATAACTAGAATTTCTTACCCTGAATATCCCAGTGGCAAAGACTGCCTATTAGATGTAAGTAAATGGTTATAATAAACCAAAAGAATAACAATACAATAGATCAGCGATTTCCAAACCGGGAGGCTATTGAAAATGGAGGCACGAACAGGATGATTAATTTGGATTGACCCTAGTACAATTTTGATGAAGTGAAGAATATAAAACTTTGTCAAACAAAGCAATGCAAGTACCTACTGCGGCCATTAGTAACATAATATTTATGCGAAACGAGATTTTCTGCATTAGCTGCAATGGAATCCAAATATCACACGCGTTTAGTATTAGAAAAAGAGCTATGAGTAGTACTCTCCTCAATGAAAACTATATTTGATATACTTTGTGCTAATAAACGAGCACATTCATCGCATTAATAACCAATTTAAAAAATTTAAATAGTAAAACCTTGTTATTATTCTGTAATTACGTTTTTTTTCTAATTTTTGGTGTTAATACATTTTTATACCATTTAAAAGTGTGTATATTAATTTATGATACAAAGGAGGGGCCGGGGCGCCAAGAATATATATTTTTTAAGACGGGTGTAGAATACAATATTTGGAGACCACTTGAATTGAATAGATAGTGACGCCAAGTAACATGAGGCAGTTTGTTCTGGTATATTGGGTGTAAATCAAAAAATACAGAGTAATCAGAATGCGTCCATTGGTTAATAAATAATTTTTAAATACAGATTTCATTATGTAATAGTATTTTTGTTGGCATACTTCGGAATTATTCTTATCTTTCCAAAGTAACTAACAATTTTACAATATTTAAAAATATAACTAGTTTCTCATGTTGTAGATTCATTGATCCATTATATTTTGGAATATAAAATTAATTTATACTATGTATCCCTGGTAATTGAATTATGTAGTTGTTAGGCCTAACCAATTCCTGTGTGGAGTCTTCGCCGCAGAAAACCAAATACAATTTTAAAACAATACTTACCTACCATTTTGAACTATCAGTTCTAATGAATTCTTCTATGAGTTTGGGGGCATAAGAATGTATGGATTTTATAACACAAACCGACATTAATTGCAATTTTACATAATAATATGCGAATTTATTAATAAAACTAATTAATTCCATTGTTCCGACGATTTATTACCTTTTTTGTGTAAATGCTAATGTCCAATATATTCATAATATATCATATATATTATATTATACTATATTTTCTCAAAATAATCCACTGTGGGTGAATCATCAGAAAAAGAATTAAAATAAATTTGTTCTATTTAAAATTTAAAGCAATTACAATGGCTTTTGCCGCAATTATAATCTTAGTGATATTTCGACATTGTCCGTATAAAAATATAGTCATTATGAGAGTTTCAAATTCCTTTTTATTTTCCAATGCTTAATGTTTTTGAGGTTACATAGATAATTAGATTCTAGTATACAGTAGGTTGACATAAGATGATAACTACAAAATAATAATTCAAGTAAATAAATAATATAATGACAAATTATTTTTCGTCATAAAGAATCTAGTTACATAATTAAGTATTATGCTGTTTAAAAAATAATACGTAATCCATAAATCGGAAGAATAGCTTATCTTGTATATCTATTCATTACCAACACAATAAAATGTAATTTATCTAATAAATCCCTAGAATTTCTTAAAAAGTATTGGTTTCATGTCGTAGTATGTACGTATGAAAAATCAGGTTAATTGATTTTCGATTCTGATGTTTTTCCGCCTGTTTAATGTCAATTATTTAATATTTTTCTTTTTAACTGTATTTTTTTATTAAAAATGTTCAATTGTATGATAATTTTCGATATCAAACTATCTACAATTTGACGCTAAGTCACATAACGAGTCAGCCATAATTGTTGTATACATATTATACTCAATATATTATATTTGTATCCTAAATACAAAAATTATATATATACACAATAATAAAATATTATGCACATAAAATTACATTAAATGTATTTAAGTATGGTAACCAAATAATGTGATGTGTTTGTACCTACTAAGTTTCCTACATATAGTCTCCCGTACTTATGTCCACATATTCTCTAATATTATGTATACTTTTACATTATTTTTATACAAACAAATTTAATTGTCTTGTAAATATATTGGTGATGGAAATAAAAAAAATTCGTCAATATTCGTAAAAAATATATGTAAAAATAGTCAATTATTTGACAAAATAATTAATAAGTTTTCTAAGTTGGTGGTACGTTCCACTATAGGTGTAGACTTAAAATAAATTTGTATAGATGTATAATGTGATAAATTACTACACAATTTACTTTGTTGATAATTTATTATTTTCATGCATGTTTTTCTGGGAAACTCAAAATGAAAAATGATTAAAAAAATATTCCTTATTACTTCATAATAAAATATCTGCAACTCTATTTTGTAAAAGTGTTGTTTTTTTGCCGTTATGATTGATATCCTGATATTAGGGTGATTGGAGCGATTGAACCCAATCAGACCTTTAGCTCTATGGGTCTTCGCGTCCTGAATGACTTCATCATCGCAATAAAAAAATGTTAATAAATTGATTGTTAATGATTTTAAACCATTTTAAACACAAAGTCCTTGGGCAGTATAATCATAAAATTCTCAGAAAAAATTAATTTTAAAGCTCTTATTACAATGGGCCAAATCAGGCAAATGTTGGCGCCCTTTGATACGCGTTGAAAGACTGATACCATGTTGATACAGCAAACACTTGCTGGCAAATGCGGCCATCTTCACAAACATTTGCCTGATTTAATATTCAAGAAAATGGCTCGTTGGCATTGGTGAGATACAACACAAAATAGTATTCGTAAGGTGACTAAAAGCTGCACATGGATTTAGGTATCATGTTTTTTTTATCTGTAATATAAAAGTTACTGAAGAATGGGGAAAAAATGACAAAAACATGAATAACTTTTGCGGCAAAAAGGCAAAAAAATATCTATCTTCTTAGAGAAGTAGTATTGATATATTATTATGTATTATCAAATTTTCGAGTCAATATATTGTTATAGTAGTTTTTCAAGTAAACTATTCGTACTATCAAGCAAAGACTAACCCTTTATGGAGGCTAATAATGTAATAATTAAGTGAAGAGAACAGCATCTTTTTAACTTCGATTATAATCTTTAGAATCAAAGTCAAGACTTTTTAAGCTTTCCTTCCGAAAAGATGTTTCCTTTCCACTGCCACTGACTTTTGACGCCAACTACTCACAGCTTCTCGTTGCTTCAACAGCAAAATACCACTTTCCAGGTACATTCCTCATATCCAAACACACCGTACTTTGATTTTAGATATATACACTTGGCCTGCGGGTGTAATTATTGTAGATGACCGCATTGTTCATAGAATTACTGTGAGTGATATCCATGTTACTTTGAAGCAATAAAAATAACGGAAACGTGTTACCGTGTTCATTATTTAGAATAGCCCTGCAGAACTGTTGAACAACAAGATAGCTGGAGACAGTGGCGCACGCAGGGGGGGGGCAGGGGGCCTTGCCCCCCCCAAAATATGAAAATCATCAGAATGATTTTACACATTGAAATCGAAAGCCAATAAACTATACCTTGGGCTTAGACAAACAACACGGCAAAAAATGATTTGTAATTCTCCAGCACCCTTTTTAGTAAAATTTCTTAGATTTTAATTTCTAATACAAAAATTTCGAAACACTGATGACAGGTTTTTTTAGAAACCCGTTCCCTAATGAAATTATCGGTGTCCACCCGAATTCTGGAGTGGTATAGGTGATGGCTGGGGAGGGTTGACAGGGCTCTAGCCTGGGGGCCCGGGCTGTGGGGGGCCGGCGTGTCGGGTTGACCAGATAAGTGAGATAAACATACATCATAAATTATCTTTAATAGTAAAAAAAGTCGCCTGCGGTGCTATTACACTTCATGACTATGAACATTTTAAATTATATAATTGTCCATAATATTTTCAGATTATTATACTGTGTCGATACTCGACAGCTCCATTATTAAAGTAGATGTATTGAAAATCGCCAATAAATCACTGTATAAGTACCCTCAATTTGAACTAAAACACAATTTGAAAAACGTTAATGTAGTGTTTCACACTGTCTTTAATCTAAGCGGTGGATAGGGGGCCCGTCAAATACTCTAGCCCAGTGGTCGGCAAACTCATCAGTCAATAGAGCCAAATATCAACAGTACAACGATTGAGATTTCTTTTGAGAGCCAAATTTCTTAAACTGAAATTATATGCGTAGGTAGTAAGTAGGTACACTGCTAATTTACTTAATAAACTTTAGTTAAAGTTTTAAGTCCTAATTAAATTATAGGTAGGTACACTGAATAAAACTGAATATCATACGTAATAATGATCTTATTTATTAATAAAAATTAAATTGTAAGTAAGGTATCCATAAAATTGAATCATGACAATGACTGACAAACTCAATGTGAATAAACGCCTTGCATCTCCTTGTAAAGTTTGGGTAAGTCAGGTTCGTATGTTGTTGATTTAATTTTAAGCACGATTCCAGGTTCTCATCAATAAATCGATTTCTCAATTTACTCTTGATTTCCTCTCTTGGAAATCTTTTTACTAACCACAAAACTTGCAATATTAACATTGTTGAAAGATATTCAGTACCTAATTAAATACAGAACTTTATTTTTCTTGACTCTTCTCCTCAGCTTTCTTCCTTGCATCATCGACAGAATATTTAGCGCAAAATTACGAGTTTTTAGTTGTAGTATCTCTCTAAATTTGAATGCGCTAACTTTTCCCGACACATAAATAAAGGTCGGTAAGGCATTTAAGTTTTGAATAAACGCTAAGTCTCGGTCTATTCAACATTACATTTACGGTTATCCTCTTCCATTTTCTTTGCTTCTTCTTTGTAGCCATGTCAAATATGGCAGAGAGCATATGTGGCAGAGCCGCACTCAAGGGGCCAAAGAGCCGTAGTTTGCCGACCACTGCCCTAGCCTGAGGGCCCGTTTCAGGATGTAGGGGCCATGGTGTAGGTACACCGAGTGCAATAGACAAAAGACCGATAAACGAGATATTAGGCTGTGTTGTATTGAGTAGGTTGTGTATAATTTAAAAGCAATAATACTTTTTTTGTCCATTTTCAATTAATATGTTGAAACCTCAATATTAAAAAACCAAAAATCTGCGATAAACATTCGGCGAAAAGAACGACTACACCCACTACGGTGGTGGTGTAAATCAAAAGAACATTTTTTTCGGTGGAATTCGGCATAAATATTGTAGCTCTCTAGACCAGTGTTCCCCAAACTTTCGACATCTGTGTACCCCTTCTATAATTTTCGTAACACTGAGTAATTCTCGTCAAAGAAAAATGCATATAAGTACTTTAATAACAATCAAAATATATTCCTTTTGTAGTACATAAACAAAATAATAATAAACGAAAAATAAAATTGATTCATAATAAAATATAAATAAAAGTTATATTTTAAAAAATAACATTCATTATAAACCATGAGAAGGATGAAATTATTTATGTTGAAACGACAGATCATCATAATTTGGTTCCCTGGTTATTAATTTTAATCTGAGATGCGGTTACACACCCAAAGGCTGTTCCTTTTTTTGACTTAATGTCTACAAATGCTGAAAAAGCAACTTCACATAGATATGAAGTTGAAAAAGGCAACGTATTTCAGGAATTTCTCTGTTAAAACTGGATACACATGTTGCATTTGCAACCTAAATGATGGTACACTCCTTATATTTATTTTGCAAGAATCCGTCTGAAGCTAATAATTCCAACAATTGCTCTTCTTCCGCATGCGATAAACCTTCTAGCATGGATGTTGTATTAATGCTTGTTGCACCAGGCGTAGCCATAACCCGGCGCAGCGCGTATCCCCACCAAACTCTTCCCGTACCCCATGGGGTATGCGTACCACACTTTAGGAAACACTGCTCTAGACCAAGCGGGTAGCACAACCGATATTATGTAAGTAATGTTTAAGCATACATTATGGGTGCGCTACTGGCTGGGGATATTAAACAAAGAGCCACATGCATACATCAGATGTATTGCACCTAAAAGGTATCAACTTATTTACAGATTATTTGTATAAATATACGTATATAATATATATATATTATATTATTTCACTGTTGTGTTATATTTAAACCAAATTTTGAAATTTCCTCTATACCAATTTTATTTTCATTAGCAAATAGCAAATCTCATGCCACACCACATTTTCTCCCACAGGTAGTTCTTCCGGGCAGATGGTATTATGAACACTATCTCGTACAGCAGTTTCGAAGTCGATCTGAATTTTGCGGCGTCGGAGCTTCTCAATGTCAATTTGTTCGCGCTTTGGAGGCCTCGCCTGGTGACTGAGTTTTACTCGGATGTTTCCAATGAGTAACTCATGATCTCTAAGAATATCGGCGCCTCTGTAAGTACGCACGTCGAGAAGTTCATTTCGGTGCTTCAAACTGTACAAGAAGTGGTCAATCTGCGTCCTAGTGCGTCCATCAGGAGACGTCCACGTATATTTGTAAATATCTTTGTGGGGAAAAACAGTACCTCCGATGGCGAGCTCGTTCAGAGTGGCAAACTCTACGAGCCTCTCACCATTATCATTGGGGTCACCGAGGCCGTGTCGTCCCATCACCGTAGGGCCAAGCACCGGGTCTGCTCCTACTCTCGCATTTTAATCCCCCATAACAATCACGCGGTCTCTTCGGAGGATGGCGGAGACTGCCGCGTGGAGAGAATCGTAGAAGGCATCCTTTATCTGCGCGTCGGCATCCTCAGTGGGGGTGTAGCACTGAAAGACGGTCAAAGAGCTATCTGGCGTCTTGAAGGAGGCACGTATCAGTCTCTCCGAGATTGGTTCCCATTTCACGAGGTAACGGGCCGCTCTCTTTGACATCAATACGGCCACTCCCTGGTGATGATATTGCTCCTGACCTGAGTAGACAATAGAGTAACCCTCAATCAACTTTATCCCGGCTCCTTTCCAGCGCACTTCGCTCAGCCCTAGGATGTCCACACCGTAGGTGTGCATGATGCGTGTGGCGTGCAGGTCCTTTCCGGGGGTACACAGGGTGCGAACATTATATGTCCCAATGCGCATACACGAGTTGTTAGAGAGGATTACTCTACCTGTTTCATTGTCCATTTCCATGCAAGGTCGTCGTTTTACAGAGCCGGTTGTCGTCCGAGGCTGCTGTGTAGGTGCTGTGTTAATCTGTTTCGTTTAAGGAGGCAAGGTGATTAGCCCAGCGCTCCCGAGGCCTGAGCCACGAGGGCCCTGAGGGTCGGCTCGACCGGGTTTTTCTGTCGGGGATTTCCTTCCCTTAGCCAGAAGGCCAGTTTTATGGCGCCGGTCACTCGCCCTTCACCCCCTGCTATTAGCTACAGCTTACGCTGCATTCCTGGAGGTCGCCGCGGGGAGGCCAGCAGATGGGACTTGCTGACAGTTTGGCATTTCCCAACTTTTGCTATGAACACATCTACTGACGTCAATGTGTCCACTTGGTGCCGACCAGCCGTTGACCACCAAACTACAAACTTCACATGGACTTATCGCATCTACTGAAGATTGAAGACTGGAATTTGATTGACCGGATATCCCACAACCAAGCAACCAGACGATATATTTTGGACACTGAAAGGCACAAAAAGAAATTGAGCAGTCTATCCGTTAAGAAAGGTGTTTCGCCTTCACTCAATTTAAATGTTGTTAAGAACATGTCTTCAGCTGTCTTGGATGACGCAACAATAGCTGTAATCGGAAAAGGAATGAATTTTGCAATAACACCTAAACACATTCCTGTTGACGACATCATGCAAAGTTGAATCTGCTATACACAAACTACCCGCTGCTATTGCAGAAGAAATACGACAAGACGCTAGCCGTATCCTCGGGAAATCAAAACCGCCACAAAGTAACATAACGCCTGCGGAACGTCGAGCATTACACGATTTGCGAAAAAACGACCAACTGGTGGTTTTACATAAAGGAAACGCGACAGTCGTTATGGATGCAACGGACTATATTACCAAGATGGAAGAGTTACTGAAAACCCTTGTGTATAAACATGTAAAGCGGAACCACACCGACAAAATTGACAGAAAAACGAGGGAATTAGCTCGATCTTCTGATATTCCTAGTGAGGAATACTGGAAAGTATTTACTAAAGCGCCGAAGACTCCTAGGATATATGGGTTACCCAAGATTCACAAGTCTGACTGCCCACTTCGTCCAATAGTTAGCGCAATCGACTCTCCCACGTATAGACTTTCGAAATATCTGGCGTCCCTTTTGCAACCACATACCAACGCTACCGCATCATGGGTTAAGGATTCAACACATTTTGTCAAATTATTAGCTGATATGACTGTAAAGCCTACTGACCTCTTAGTAAGCTTTGACGTAGAATCACTATTCACAAATGTCCCCCTAGATGATACCCTAAAATTAATAGGTGAAGTTTTCTCCGCCGAAATGACTGGACTTTTCAAGCACTGTTTGACGTCAAGCTACTTTAGCTTTCAGGGCAAAGTGTTTGAACAAACCGAAGGTGTCGCTATGGGGTCTCCTCAATCTCCCGTGGTTGCGAATTTTTTCATGAAAAATTTTTAACAGACAGCCTGCTCTTGCCACGTGTAGATTAAAACCTTCATGCTGGTTACGGTATGTCGAGGATACCTTCTTAATAAGGCCTCAGGGTATAGAAGCTCTGGATGAATTTTTGGCCCATTTAAACAATCTACATTCGATGAAGATTCAGAAAATTGGATGGTTCTCTAGGACACAGAGTCTACCGGAAACCAACCCATACCAATCGTTATTTACATGCATTTCACCACCACCCTGTTTGAAAAAATGGGTCTGATTTCGACTTTGATGACAAGAGCTCGGCGTATCTGCGAATCTTCGTATTTAAAATCCGAGATATCTCAAGTATCAAAGGCTCTTCAAGCAAACGGATGTTCTCACAATATGATCCAAAAAGCCACCAAAAGCAAAATCAACCGTAACCCGGTCAGTCAGGAGGAAGAGATACAGATACAGTTAAAAGGCCGGGCCTATCTACCTTATATCAAAAACACCACCGATACTATTTCCAGGATACTTGAAATCGAAACAATATTCTCAACATCGACAAAGGTCCGAAATATGTTAAGACCAGTAAAGGACTCACAACCTTTAGACTCGGCAGGTGTATACCAGTTAAGCTGTCATGGATGCCCAAAAAAGTATATAGGCCAGACTTCTAGAACAGTAAAGAAGCGTGAGAAAACACGAGAGAGCATACCGACTTAAACATTACACGATGTCGGCAATTTCCGAGCACTCGATGGATACAGGACACAAATTTGACTTTGAAACCAAGATATTGGGTCGGAATAAAGGATATTTCGCACGATTGGTAAAGGAGGCGATTGAAATCCATAGAAACCCTGAAAATATTAATAGGGATGATGGATTACGGTTAAAAACGTCATGGCTTCCGGCCCTATCAGCAAAATCTAATATTCGAGCCGGTATCCCTGGTCGTAACGATTGACAGATTACTCTGAGCAACGTTTGCTCTTAGCTAATCGGATTCCTTTTGACATTCTTAGAGCAACGTTTACATTCACATACCTACACTACATTTTCATCATAAAACATATCATCTCTTGATAATGGTCTCTGCAACGAGCCCGAAACGTCGAGTAAAGAAGGAAGAAGGAGACACGGTGGAAACCCAAGAATATACTACGAGTGCATACAATTTCTACCTTCATAATTATATTCTTACCACAAAACTTCCTCTCCTAAGTATAAACTCGCTAAAGAAGTACTTCTTAGTTAGGTACAATATTAGGGATTGCAATACCGAATTAAAATGTCAATACCAGTTTTTCGGTATTTCTTAAACATTAAAAAAACAGAAGTAGGTGCTTATCAATCAATATAGCTATTAAAATCTTTTTACAATATTATTTCATAGCAAAAACCTACATTTAAAAATATGTATTGAGCATAATTGTAGAACTAGTGGTTTTTTACAAATAATTTGAATATATTGATAATTTTAACTAAGTCCTCAAAAATGCATCAAGTGCAAATAAGTCCGGCTGCAGGAAAAGCTTCATTCAACGCTTGTACAGTCATCAATAATTATAGAATAATTGAACATTTTTGTCTCAGATGTTTTCTATTTCGAATAATATTATGACAATTCATCGCGACAATTACTTATATAAATATATTTGATGAAACTTGTTTTATTATTTTCACCTCAATATATTTGCATTTTAGTTAGCATCACATAACTTATAATTCATTTTCAGAAACGTAAACGAATGTGCTTTCTTTATACTGAAAATTCCGGTATTTTGGATTTAAAAAACCGGTATTATAGGTCATCTACTATTTTTACTTTATTACTTTTAGTGCCCACATGCCCAACGAAGGTCAAAATGGAAAGTTTTCTTAAACGTTGTAGATAATCTATCTACATAATTTTGAAGCCTTATTATCCTTTATATTTATTTTAAGCATTTGATGACTCCGGTACTTTTATTACATAAAACAGTATTCTTTTAAACCTCTCCATCTATTTTAGAATATAGTCATATTTCAGTACATCCATGTGCAGTGGTGTTAAATTTTTTAAGTTTTATTAATTTTTATACGCAATTACAAAACCATTAGTAAAATTTATGTTGACATTATTATAGTGAAATATTTACGATAAAAAATTATATTTATAATATCTGTGATCCCAAATTTGACAAGAATTAGTCACTTTATTATTTAAAAAATATGCAAGATTACCACATTTAAAGATAATTCTAAAGATATTGATTATAAGCTATGTCTTTGACCATTCAAATGTGATAAACATCCTACGAATAATGATTGCTTTATAATAATTGATAATATATTGACCTAAGAATATGGTAATTTTAATATAATATGGCTTCAAAATTATATAAATATATTATCTATAACGTGTAAGGTATGTCCAGGATCATGCTTTGAAAATAGAACAAAAGCTCCATTTTGACCTACGCTGAGCATGTCCCCCCTTAAAACATGGTGGTCGTTTTTTTTTTTTTTACAAAGCCACGAGTATTATAATAATATACGATAGCTGAAAATATATTATACGATAATATTAAAATATGCGGACATTTTGACAAATGACAGTGAAGAGTATTGCACTATCCTTTGGGTGATATAGTGATATTCAACCAGAATCTTCTGATCCACGAGTTTATCATATTTTATTACGGCACCCACCAGGCGGGTACATACGGGGTGGGCGGGTTTTCTAAAACACAATTTTTCTTTTCTCAGTTTTTTTCGGCAAATAAATTCACAAAACTACAAGTTTCTCATTTACGCTTTGATTTATAATATAATATTATTTAATTCGTAACATGTATGCACAATATCAGTATTAAATAAAACCTATTACAATTGTCAAGAATTCGTAATAATAATGTCGCGATTTTAATTTATCATGATTTTGCCCTAGTAACTAGATAACATTGTGTTATAGGCTGAATATAATCATCATCATTATCAGCCGAGGTTAATCCATTTCTAGATGAAGGCTTTTTCTACCCCCCCCCCCCCAGAAACTAAAAAAATACAAATAATTTCAGTGAATGGAATAGTATTTAGGAAGCGTGGCACTAACATCTTTTCATTCTGACACGTTTATCGCGTAATGGAAGGCGGCCGTGTACAAATCTTGGCTGCATATACATGACGGGTGGAGATGGGGTAACTCAAATCGTAGTACTTATTTTTCTTCTTCGTCAAGATCTTATCACTGAGGGTCATATCCCGGATGATTTTACTGACTTTTCAGAATTCTACGACACTTAAGGCCTGTATCAGTGAAACTTGTGAATTATTGGTGCAATTATCGGACGCATCTAATGGTTGTTTTAATATTTTTTCAAGACAGCGTGGACGACACAAACGATCCTTATGTTAAGTATTATGACTGTTAGGTCACGCATTCGATATCCACTTATGGATGTAACAAGTCGCAGGTGAATAGGTGATAACTCATATGTAAGAAATGGCAACTGGGAATGGAAAAGATGCCCGGAAAAGTGCAGGGAGAAAAGGTTATAAGAAGTAGGTGGGTGAATGCGGAAAATAGAGCCAATTACTATATTTTTGATAAACCGTCCCTCCCACCATCTTAAAAATCAGTAATAAGTAAATGTGGATATTTTTTTGAAATGGACCCCACATACCTTTTTTCTGTGTGTGTGTTTGCCTGACACTGTTAAAGGTCCTTTCTTATTCGCTTATACCTATATCCGCCGAACAACGGACTTGTCTGGCCAATAATTGGCCATTGTAAATAATTATTGACATTGCATTAACTTGGAAAATTCTATTACATGGCATACTCTTCTCTGCTTCCTTATCAATATTTTAGAAGAGAGTTCTTTGAATCAACCTTCTCAAGTTATTTATTATTTGTACAAATAAATGTATATACATCATAATATTTAAGTAGGACTATTGATGAAAATAATGTGTTTTTATAAATAATAAATAACTTACGAGTAAATAGGATGATTCAAAGAACACTTCTGTAAAATATTTCAAATGTGAGTTAGCGTTAGTTAGTAGTTAAACATCCTACGAATAATGATTGTTTTATAATAATTATTGACCTAATAATAGGGTTTTTTTTTAAATACGCCATTTCTATTGGCATTTCCCAGTGGTTAGGCTACAACATACGTTGCACCTGACCTACGTTGGGCATGTGGGCCGTTAAAGTGTGTGCGAATTTTGCTGAACCCAGTTGGGAATCGCCCATGATGGTGGAAAGGTAATGTATCCGCTTAGTAAAACGAGGGTATTGGGATCAAATCCTGCATCTAACAAAATTCACGATAATTGTTGTTTTTCAATGTGCGGTTGAATCCAGAGCATAGACCGAATAGGTTGAGCAAGTGGCTAGCATCCATCGCTCGTTAAAAAAATGTCACGAAACCTCTTCGCAAGGTGACCAAGAGATCCACACTAGATTGTAGAACCTAAAATATTTATTATAATTATATTGTGTAGACCGCCTTACGTTACAAAGATTTTTCCGCGGTTTTTATGAGGCGGTCTCATAATATGCCTGGCCGAATTCAAATCAGTATTACCCGATGTGAAGATTTTTTAAAATATTTAGAATCGATATTTACGTGAATTATTTATGAAGGCAATTAGGAAAGATAAATACAGCATATAATTAATATACAATGGCATACATCCACACACATCGTATATATTTCAAATAATTTTGAGTCAATGCGAACAACATTCTTTTGAGACACTTCAGATCAGTTCTGGAAGACTACACCGATGTTTATCTAAGGATAGTATATCCAATATCATTAGTAGTAGTTCCAATATCATTGCACATAACAGTTTTCCCACATATCAAATCCATTAACACAAGGCGCGGAAGACCAATGGAGAGCCTTTTAACAGTTAATACCACAAGAACTATTATACACAAATCGCCATACAGTAAAGTTACTGAAATGAAGAAAGAAGATAATATTATAGACTTGTTCCCTTATGTCCCTCCGATATTCCATAATTTTACAGAAACCTTCATGTTGAATTACTCAAAGATTTTGAATAAAAGATAGAGCTTTTTTCTCTTTCCTATAACAAAAACTATAGAAGCAAAGACCATTGACGGTTGCCAGGTTGGCCTAACAACATAGATGACAGACGTATATTAATATTTTGACTATGTGAGCCCCAGAACCCAAAAAAGCGCATTCATAATTATAATAATTACAAGATAAAAAGAACTTTTTATATACAACGTTTTTAAATTGTCTGTTGAATTATTATGCTCAATATGCTCAAACTTATACTTGATATGAAGTAAATAAAAAACAAACAAACAAATATAGAATACTGAAATGTCATTTTGATTTCCATAGTAACGCACGTATATATTAATAATTTAGTTGCTAGGACCACTCCCTTAGCAACCAATAATAGTCTTTTACTTTTTACGGATTTTTCTGAAATAACTTTCCATACAAAACAGAATTAACTGAAAATGAATTCAATTCTGCTTAAAGATGGCCAACAGCCGTATTCATACAGTTTTATTAATTTATTCATTTGAAAAAGACACATTTAGTACATAACAAATTATTAATTCAGGACGTTCACAACATGACATTTAGAATACAAATTACAAGTAATCAGTTCAGAAAATCAGAAAAAACAAGGTGGAGGAAAAAAAGAAAGCAAAAATAGTTTTATACAAAAGAAATAAAATAAAAAAAAACAACAATAATTCAAAAAATACAAATTAAACAATAAAATAGAACTTAAAAAACAGAATATATAATGGATCGCCAAAAATATCTACATCTCTAGGGAGTGCATTGACCAGCCGCACAGCCCTCGCTATTGGTGCCTGGTGAGCCTGACATGAGGAAACAGCTTTCACCCAAAATAGGTCATGGCTGCGACCACGCATGTAATTGACGGGTGCGTAAAAATTTAAATTTTCTAGAATATCGGGATTGAAAATGATACCACGTGAGAGCAGGGAAAAGTGCTTTAAGAGCAGAAGTGACCTACGAGCTTCAAGAGAATGAAAGGCGAGCATGCCTTGAAGAAAGTTAGTCGGAAAAGACGTTTGAGAAGGTGTCAAAAGGAAAATAATTATAAACTTTAAAATAGAGATGACGAAGAATTTTTTTCTGAACACGCTCTAAAACAAGCTTATAGGAAACCTCATAAGGACTCCCGATGATGGAGCCATACTCAAGAATACTCCGTACTAACAACACATAGAGTGTACGTAAAACAGTTGGATTCTTGAATGACTTGGCTTGTCT
This sequence comes from Rhyacophila brunnea, assembly GCF_057557595.1. NCBI lineage: Eukaryota > Metazoa > Arthropoda > Insecta > Trichoptera > Rhyacophilidae > Rhyacophila > Rhyacophila brunnea. Next base: position 9,323,075 of record NW_028232751.1, on the reverse strand, counting down.
CATGACGAATCCTAGAAGCTTTGAACCGTTGAACCGCGCTCAACGCAGTTAGCCGTTTATCGGCCGAATAAGAAAACTATAAAAAATGAGATGCGTACAGGAATGTGCACTAAAATGAAACATGGCGGCCGTCCACCTCCTGTCACTCTGACACATGACAGGAGCATACTTATATACATACGTAAAGAGTCGGCAAAAATGAATTTATTACAAGTTTTTTTGTTTGTTTATAATTGTCATTATACTATAATATATGTAATACATATAATTATAATTGAGAACTCATCAATTTTGTAGCTTCGGTAGAGCATTTGCGAACTTTTAACAGTAATTGTGCCTTTTAAAAAACACATCATGAATTTTAATCCATAGTCTAGATACAATGCTCCCGTGGTTCGATTTCCCACTAAAGACGTCATAAAAATGCAGTATTTCCCATGGATATTAAGATGGATTTACGTAACATTACGATAAAATAGGTACTACATAATAATATGAGCCTTCAAGTTAATGCTTTATTTAAGATAATATTATATATGCAATTGGAAGCAGTCTGCATTGTTTAAAAATATCACCAAAACTGTAATAAACAAGATTAAAATCTCAAACACACTGGTAAGACTGTCATATGCTGATTGGTATAAATAAATGATAATAATTAGATCCCTTTTCATTTCGGTATGGTACATTAGGACGGAATTCTCGCAGTCAATTAACACGTCTCTCATAACATAAATGAAGTTAGATGCGAGGCAAAAGTGTGGCCACTCGATTCCTAAAAATAATATTTATATTGTTAGAAGTATAAAATAAATATGATGTCATAACTAATAAATTATTTAAAGTACATGATAATTATTCATTTATAATTATTAAATTTATATGGTACCGTTTGTACATTTTTACACCAATTCACAATTTCAATATTTTAAATTAATTATCGGGGAATCAAAATTTAAAAATTGGTAACATTAGTCTCGGCATGACGCGTATTACGTCAGAGACGTGACGTCACTATTCAACCGACTCTATTTAGGTTTATGCATGCAAATTTTCATTAAATAGCTTGAATGCAGTTAGCTGTTATATGCATACGCCAGTAAAAATATTAAAATAATGCATTGGCATCGTGTTCTGATATTATATTCAAAAAGTTTCAAATATCTAGCTAGTCGGGAAGTTAGTTAAAAATCGATTGCAAAATTTGTACCGGACAAACAAGAATACGAGCTAATGATAACGTTGTAAAAATTTGTAGTAAAAAATAAATAAAAGTCAGATACGGTTTATTGCAATGATAACAATATTGACATTACAAACATAAATTTATAGGGACATAATTATATAAGTAATAATAATAATCGTAACGCACTCCGATCATGGTGATTATTTGTCAGCACTTCCAGTCAGATTGATGACTTCATTCATTTCCAATGTGATGTAGGTGGCCTGAAGATTTCATCATAAATTTTTCATCGCTTGCTGTTATACTGCGCAGCCAAAAACCCGACGATCGACAATATGTTAATATAGATCCTGAAACAATAATTTTAGAAATAAAATTTATTTTTTTATTAATGTAATGTCAAAAAATAAAATGACAATGGTCGCCGTGACGTGCCACTTAATATGGACATCAGAAAACATCATAAAATAATATGAGTTTATTTTTATATAGATAGCTTTAATATAGATAGCAGGACAAAAGTTTTTATGTCGATTTCGTCACGTCACACATAGCCAGTTTTGAAACAATATAATATTATCCCATTTTTCAAAATACTATATTATGTCCTTTGATATGTATCATTTATTTATTTATTTTATATCTGTCGAGTATGATAGTGCTGTGAAAATTCAAAAAATATGCATGTTAAGGCATGCGTTTTTGTCGTTTATTGACATTTTTCAAAGTAACAAAAACAAACATAGACAAAAACGCATGCCTTAAGACATGCGTTTTTGTCGTTTTTATTATTGATTTAACCCTTTACTGCATAGTGTCGCAAATTTGCGACATTTCAAACTATTTCGATATAGCCAATGCCATCTGTGTAAATTATCAAATAATATCCTTTTTCGATGCCTAGAAAACTGTTTTACCATAAACATCTTACTTTACCGATTTTGTTTGGAAATTTCAAGAAATAAAGCATTTCTGCATTATAGTCTCTGCATTTCTGCTTTGACAGTTGACGAATTCGTATGTACGCGAAAATCCGCATTTGTAAATAAATAAAAAAAAATATACAGAAGATTGAAATTGGTTGAATAAAAATATCTACACATCAAATAAGGTGTGTACATTAGTTTTTTATAATTGTTTTCATTTGGTTTTGTATTTTGTCATACTAAAATGTAAGATTTCCAAATGTCATAAATCTGCGACACCACGCAGTAGCATACAAAATGTAATGAAATTTTCGAAAAATATTTTTTTCATTATTTTTCCTTCATTCACAAGGCATTTTGACACCAAGAAAAAATAAAATTTTTCAAAAAAAAAAAATCATGCAGTAAAGGGTTAAATATAATAGACTGTGTCAACAACCTATTCAATATTATTTTACAAAATATCTTACCCCAACAATACACCGATAATAGTGGTTTAAAAAAAGTGTCGATAGATATGGCTCGCTGTTTTGATAGAACGGGATCTTTGATTAAAAAATATTTGTCAGTCAATCAATGCCTTTACATGTAATATAAAAAAGAAAATAAGTGTTGAAATTAAAAATAAAATTGACTTATCCGTTTTTTCGTGCCCGCTACATAAAAATGACACTATTGATAAATACATCAAATATAGGCTTTCTTTTCAAATTAATATGTTTTGCAATACCACGAACAAAATTTTGAATGGAAAATTATTTTATAAAGGGCATAATAAAGTTTACTTGCAAGCACTGGAGAAATCCAACAGAAAATCAAAAGGAAGCCAATAGTATTTCTTTCATGAAACTTTATTTCTATCGATGCAGCTACCTATATGAATATTTATCTTTATCATCAATCAAACAATACAGCCATTTAAATATAATAAATTATTTCTAGTTTTATTCAACTCCTTGTAGGCTCGTTATTTTTATTTCAACAATTATGTACAGACCTATCTGTTTGCAATGTCCTTAATACATATTAAATTTTATACCTTTTCAATCTAAATTTATTAATAATATTATTGTTGAATACATCAAATGCATATTGTCTGTCTTATGATTATATTATAACATTATGTATTATAATAATTAATATGTATTAAAAGCATTTTATCTTATCATTCAGTTTGCCGGTTGTAAATAAATTATTATTTTCTCTGTTATTATTTATAAGTGTGTCAATCACACTAACACCATCGAAAAGTGATTTCGTCGTGTCCGCAATGCGAAAAGAATAATAATATGTCCTTCCTGTACCTATATATTTGCTATTTTACATGAAATAATTTTCTCTTATTTTAATATGCATTTTAAAACACACCTCATGAGCTTTTTAACATATTTATAGTTAAGTACGTATTCCCATTTATTTTATAGTTGTTACTAGTAATGTTAAATATTTACAATATCTGTTTAAAAAAAACATATTTGCGTACACATCACCATTGTTTAAATAACATTTGTCAGTATTAATGTGAGCCAAACATATTATCTTTTGAAGAAGTCATTTTAAGATTAGTAATATACCGACACCTCCTACGTATACTATTGTAACTAACAAAATGACGTTTTTCACTTTTTTTCATTTTTCGTATCCATAGTATGTATTACATATGATGCAATTTACAGAATTTCAAAATTCGTATTATAAGTGCGATTTTCAAGCATTGCATATTATTGTATATCAAATTTCTTGAAATTTTTCCGACGTGAAGTATGGTAACGTATTTAGCAATACTATACGCGGGAAACGCGTGGAGATCTTGCCGCGCGGGTGTATTGTTACTGCTAATTACGATACTTCACTTCGGACGGGAGGTGACACACCGCTACCACTGTGAACTTTCGGTTATATTGTATTTTTGTATGGTTTGGTAAATATTAAATACCATAATGAAGAGATCTAGACAATGTCAATAAATATTGCGCAATATATCCGCCCCTACAAGACTTTAGTGTCAAGAATACAAAAATTGATAGAAAATCGATGCGTGCACAAAAATGTGTGATTAGGCCAGATGGGACAATTAATAGTACAGCGTATAATATTATAGAAACGGATAATAATAGTAAAACAACAATGGACGAAATAAATTCTACCCAGGGAAACTGTGACTTTAGGATTCAAAGTAAGTTAATATTTTTAATCTTTTTCTCGTACGACAACAAAAAGTATCGTAAGTTATACTTTACTTTTAGTTTTTTTACTTGTAACTATTATTGTATGTAATATTTACCATATTTTACGTCGGAAAAAACTGAAAAAAAATATTGTATCTATCACTTATAATAATTTACGTCGTGCTTATTTTAGTAAAATAAATTGTATGTAGTACTTATCATATTATACGGCGACATACAATTTTAGTTGCAACATTATACGCGTGAAAACTTCTATAAATTCATGTTTATTTAGTTGTTTTGCTTTTTACAGAGTCATCACTGCCTTCAAGTGCTGATTAAAATATGATAATGGAACTTTTAGACATTATTTGTGACGATGATGAGACTAGTGCCAGCGTTGCTGATACAAACAGACTACATTCTCTCAAAAAGATTAACAGTAAAAGTAATTGGATATATTAAAAAATATAGAGCTATTTTTGTGAAAAATCACCTCAAGAGGTACTGTTATCATAAACTATGAGATTTATAATGCTTTATAATCATTTTTTTTTAAAAAAAACCTCAATTATAATGGTTAAGGTTTCGGGTGATCGAAATAAAAGTGGGAATATGTTGCTAAATTAGCGATCAATAAAAAGCAACGCAGAGTTTTTACTGAAACTCAGTCGCGGCGAAGTTTTACCATTAAATATCATCTGACGAAATATCAAAATGAAAATAACATGGAGCTGGTTAAGGTCTGCAAAAAAAGTTTCTAGCTACATTCTCTATTTGTGACCAATTCGTATTCACAGCTTTGGACAAGGTGGATAATGAAACCGCCGTTTTAACACCTGATCAACGAAGTTAACACAAAAATTGCAATGTTGTATTAACTGAAGATATGAATACCAGTATTTCCGACCATGTTAAGTCCATCCAACCGGTCGAATCAGATTATGTTCGACAGCGATCAAGCAAACTTTACTTAGATGGCGACCTGGATTTTACCCATTTATTTAAACTATATAATGAATGGTATGAGCCCATAATATACACACATAAAGCTCAAACAGAAAGGCAGTATCAATTATTATTTATAACAAATGAAAATTTTAAATTGTGTTGTGTCACTATGTCCCTAAAAAGGACCAGTGTGACCAATGTCACATTTTCAAAAACTTACAAGTCCGAGTAGCATCCACGGAGCAACTCCCAGTTTATGGCAAGAACCTTGCTCGTCAGTTAAGATTATTTGATAAAAATGATGTTCAATCATTACACGGCAAAATTGTATCTGCGAATTTTGACTTCCAAAAAATTTTGAATGCCCTTCACGGAAATTTGAGTAAGTACATTTTATTATAAACGTAAATTATCAGTTTGAAATTTCACAGTTTTTCAATTTACACAAAAGGTAGCTACATGATACATATAGCAGGAAGCTGAAGGCAAACGAGGTGCAAATGAGGACTCAAGTTGCTTACTTATTGTGGTCTATAAGCAAAAGAATTCAGGTTATGCTCTAACAATATAGGCCAGAACAGAATTTGCATTGTTTATGACTTTAACGTGACTGTATTTGGTCCATAAATACAATGTTAATGTAAAGCACACATCTTTGGAAAGGGGACGTACGCAAAATGAAGAGGACTGCGTTCAAGCCCTGATTGAAAGATGTTCGACAAACAAACAAATTTTTGCACCTCCAGAATGGTACTGTTTAGTTGGATGGACAAAACAAGAAGGAAAACCTGAGGATATGGTAGAGATCAATCACGTAGTATGTTTGATTTCAGAGCTCCATTAAATTATCATATATGGACTAATACAAATTAATGTAAATCAGAATGATCCGTTTAAGATTAATTACAAGTGCGACTTGTCCAGCACTGTCTACTCGACCATGGTCGTGAAAAGTAACACATAGCACACGCAACGAGAAACTTCATTTTCGGTAAAGGTTCTTTATTCACAAATATTGCCAATTCCAAAAGCTAAGACAGATGATTTACTGCATATGTGCAGCAATGGAATCATTCCTGAGCGTTATCTTGAGTTTTTCAGTAATTTTATACCTGTTAATACCTACCACTGAAATTCCACCAGCAGTTTCTGAGGAAGATTGATTTTATTATTTGTAAATACGAACACTTATAGCAAATTGTGTTTTTGTAGGATGAAAATAAAATCAGCTTAATAATTAATATGTCTAAAAAATCTCTTTTCGGTTGTATGTTTTAAATTGTGCATGCTTCTTTTGTCGCATCATATAATTGAAAATTAATTCCAAACTAAAAATATAGTTGCAGAATGATTTCTTTTTCAGTTTCACTTATATTTTAACCTGAAGTGCACCCTTCCACTTAATCACCCATTGTTATTCTCTTGTCTGATTTTCCTTTGATATTTGATATATTATTTAACCAAAAACGTTGGTTTTAAGTGATTGTAATTTTTCTTTTTTGCTTTTGATTTTATTTCAATATTTACATACTTTCTTGAATTGGATTTTTGATTGAAATAATTTTTTCTCTGTTTTTTTCTGTATGTTTAATTTTTATCATGTCATGAAAGTCTTAAATTTATTTAATGTTTTATTAAATGACAATAAATGCAATTTTATATAGAGTATTTTTTCCAACCTACCTATCTGACGAACCATACCATAACTTTTAATTATTGTTATTACCGAATTATGATTTTAAATACGCAAAAAATCCTAGGTGAAGGATTGTATCTAACATATACAATATATTTCACCAAAACCATGACGACGTAAATTATGATAAGTATCACATACAACTAAATGCATGTAAGAGGTTCCGCCGTAAACTATTGTATGTGGTTTATACAATATTTGGATCAAATTCTTTTCCGCACTATAATATTGTAACTGCATTTTCTGATTAACCACAGAAAATATTAGATATCCTTTAATGCAAAACAAATCTATTTATAATTTACAACTGACATCCCAAATTTGGTGCAAAACATTCAAAAGGTCGACTTACACCAAGCTTTTGTATCTTTAAACCGCTCTCCTGTAAAGTTGCGATTTTGAAGTTACAATACTCTACGTAGGAGGTGTCGATACATAAACTTTATTTTATTCTTATTATGATTTTTTGGTTATATTTTTTATTTATTTCGTTGTCTGTTATGATAGATAAAAATACATAATTCACGTTTGCTTGGTGAAATTTCATGTTATATTTTTCAATACCATCAAAGTGTTATTAACATTTAATTGATTTTTTTTTGTTAGAAGAATCACTATTGTCAAAAAGTTGATATACATACTTATGTATTATTATAAAATTGTATTACTTACCTTTATTACAAAATGTCTTGGTTTCATTATTATTAAGTAATATAATTGCAATAAATTGTATCTGATTGAAAACTGCGCGTTTTATTTTTTGATCCGAATTAATATTTTAAAATTATAATTATAAATACTTTTTTGGGCTCGGATCTATGGTTCTGTCATAGTCAAAACTTCGAGTCACGCCAATAGATGGTGCTAATTATAAGGGGCATCTTTTTGTGTGGAACTTACGAATCTATATATATATATACGTCTGTTATCTATGGATGTACCTGCCTGTTGTCATAATTTATTTATTTTATTATATTTCAAAACTTACAATTCACTACTAGGTACTTACTATTCACGTGATATTAATATAGTATTAGATATCTAGTTTTTTTAGTCAATTTTGAATTACCTTGCCATTTAATATGTGATAAAATCTTGACTGTCGATGGTAGATAAATAAATATATAGTATGAAACTTATTTACTGTGATTGAATGTCGCGTTTTAGTAGAGATTGTTTATGAAGTACAAACACCTAATAAAGTATTTTCTTATTATGTATCCAATCAATTACCAATTCCTAGAATGATGCCTTATCTGTTATATTGTTGTTATATTAAAAACTCTAATAAATTGCAATTATTTTCTGCCTTTTTATTTCACATTCCATTTCCCCTTTAAAATACATATTCTTTAAATATTGACTGTTAATTGTGGCGTCTGATTATAAAAACCGATAATTCAATAACAGATATTTACGGTTTTTTGTTATCGTAATGAATTTTTGGGTCTCCGCTGCGTGTTCTTCCTCCTCTCTTGAGAATAGGCTCTTCAACGAGCCCAAAACGTCGGTAAAAGAAGGAGGACGAACATGCGGTGGAAACTCAAATCTATTATGATCAATAATAGTGGTAAATGATGTTTTTCTGTGTCAAGTGTAACTGATTGGTTTTAACATTAGTTTTTTCTTTTATTTTCAAACTAGGACAGTACGCCCATTTCTATTAACTGATGAAGGCCTTTTTGCAATAAATACATGACAAATATATTTATATCATTTTAAGTAATTGGTTTCTATAAATCGTTTTTAAATATTTTTTCATAATGTGAATTTGCACATGTTTTGTTAGGTTTTAATCGATATGACGTGTGACTTATCAGTTTTTGTTATTAGACGCCTGATTTCTTGATGAAAAAACATTGTAGTACTTAATTGCAATAAAACACAATATTCGAACCATACAATTTAACATAAACGAAACCGGTCATCACGATTATTAAATTATGGGAAATCAGTATCGCATAATATTATTGTGCTTTATTTTAATTACTAAGTATACAATATTCACCAAAATCTACTACACAAATACATCATTACATGACCAGAGTCCACAGAGCACTGAAGGCCGGTTCGAACTGGTCAAGTAATTTAGTAACTTAACATGTATAAACAGACAAATTTGGTCAAGTAATTTAGTAAAATCATCTAGTCGAGTCGATCCATTTTTTCGGTCGAGTAAAGAATACGAGACAAGCCTGAACACATTATCTTTAGTAATATTCATTAGTTGTCGTAGAATTTCTTCCTCCCATTCTTCTAATATATGAAGAACTTATTTTTTTTTTAATTATACAAATTTCAATAAAAAGAATATTTATTCCTAAACTTTGTGAGTAATTCGTTGAATTCATTTTTTATTTTTGCTTTGTTACGTTGTGCTTTATTCATTTTGACACGTCACTCACTGATGTACTGTGTTCGGACACTTTTCATTTACTAAATAATTTAGTGGTAACTGAATCACTCGCCACTCGACTAAGTTACTCGACCAGTCTGAACCGGCCTTGAGAGCCTATTTAAAAAGATTCAAACTGAGAGAGGACGACTGCTCTCCATGTGTGAACACTTCTTAATTAGGGTGGCATGTTATTGACGGTTGCCCGATATTAAAAAGGGCTCTTAGAGCCCTATGCACAATCGTCTGTCATAATTACAACAAAATAACAACAAAACACTATCCAGAAAGCCTTTCATAGTTATGATCGAGTTGTCTATGGTCCACCAGATCTGCAATAGCAAATAATACCATATATAAAAATTAGGTTTACCTAAATTTAGGTAAATTATTTTGTAATTGTTGAACGATGACAATATGCACTTTATAAATTCAATAACAATAAATACACAACTTTTATTTAATTATAATACTTTTATGTATCCGTTATCAATCATTATACGTGATTTATTCATGATTTCACAGGCCCCGTAAGATATTTTTTTAACATGGTGACACCAGTATTAAGCGCCAAACGAAACATTTATCGATCTTGACATAAATCGATCTTCACATAAATCAATCTTCACATAAATCAATCTTCATTTATCTTTTGCAATAATTATACTATCACAATGAATATTCCACGGGCACGTGCTGCAAATTTTACAGCGCAGGAGAAATCTATTTTAATCGTTTGTGTGGAACCGGAGAAGTATGTTATCAATAGCAGGATTACGGATGGTGAAACAAACTCCTCGAAATATGCCGCTTGGAGCCGAATCGCGGATTCTTTTAATTCCACGTCTGGCGTTACACCGGTAAGTTATTTTACTATAGTACCTAATTAAATATTACAAAGCATATCAATCCTATTACCAATTTATATCTAATGTAGATAAATGGCTTTTCCTTATCTCGTAAAGGTACTCGGCAATGTATAATATAGTGTCATTCAAGGTATACCTACAACGAAGTATAATACAAAGCCTACAGCTATTTGTGTATATAATACCTACAGTGTAGTTAGGTTTTGCTTTGTTTCTGCCTCTAAAGACCACCACCATAAAAACTATTGGATATCATTTCCCTTTTCTTTACTGACTATTTCAAGATTAACCAAGCAACTGACACATTAATTTCAGCGTACTCCCGATACCTTAAAGAAGATTTGGAATCAGATGCGGTATAACGCAAGGAGGGCGGATTACGGGCGCAGCGGCGAAGGACCCCTATGCAGCATATGCAAGAGTCAAATGATGCAGTGGTATGATTCATTTTTATATTATTTTATTTACACCTCCACTAGGTTATTTTAAAACTTTACACTCATTTTTGGCATGTTAAATGATATCTGCCCGTCACAGAATATCAATTGTATATTCAGTGGAGGACCATAATAATATGATCGTGTGTCAAAAAATATTTAGATTTGAGCGAGAAAATGAAACAAGCATGCTAAATATTATAATGCCAACCAGTCAAATGTATAATTTGTTCAAAGCAATAATGATAAACATTCTTTGTTTCAGATTGACACACAAGCACTCCAACGGCAGCTGATACAAGAGCAGTTTGATTTGACGGTATGACCTATTTTTATATTGATATTGGTTTGTTTTTAATTTATAATGAAACTTGTATGCTATATTATGTTTTGGATCTTCAATCATCATGAAGCAACAAAATATTGTAAGTCTGTATAATTTTAATGAATGAATTTTTAATTGGTTGAAATCAGTGATCACAAAATATTGTAATATTTCAGGTGCGTACACAGCAGCGCGAAGAAGAACGGCGTGACAAAGTACACACCTTATTGGTATAAAATATTTCAATATTAAACATCAATATTAAAATATAAAACAGCGATCACAAAACATTGGTAATATTTCAGGTACGTGAAATGCAATGCAAATTCGAGCAAATGCAATGCAAATATGAGCAAATGCTAAGCGAAGAGGAACGCCGTAAAGAGCAACATGCATTGATGGTATGAAACATTTCATTATATCTTGGATCACTCTTACAAAGTATTCCACTGTTGCTGGCATTAATCTGTGTGTTCCTGATAACTGTATGAGAAAATATAGACCATCAATTATTAATTCCTTCGTTCACCTAAAAATCCCATTCCACACAGAATAGTTTTCACATTATAATTTTTTCTTCTCTTCAACTCATTGAAATTTAAGCAAAGTGTTAACATGTGTTGGGAACAGGCTTCAATAATAATTTATAATGTTCATACGGTGTCAAAATAAATATATTTAGTTATAATCAAAAATCCCCCAATGACAAAATGTTATAAATGTGTGTATTATATCAAGCTATTGAATTTATAATTTGTTGAAAATAGTGATATCAAAACATTGTAATATTTCAGGTACGTGAAATGCAATGCAAATATGAGCAAATGCTAAGGGAAGAGGAACGCCGTAAGAGGCTACATGCTCCGATGGTATGAAACTTTTAATATATCTTGGATCACTCTTAGAAAGTTTCCCACTGTTGCTGGCATTAATCTGTGTGTCCCTGATAACTGTATGAGGATATAGAGGATCAGTTATTCATTCCCTCGTTAATATTCGATCGTTCGAAATATTATATTCTATAAAAATAATTTTATTTCGGTAGGAATGTTTTATAAATATTGCGATGAAGGGTAAAGTCAAACGCTCAGTTTGTTTGCCTTGATGAGCATTTATTGCAATAAGGCGAGAGAAGTACAGGGGAAAAATTACAAAAACAAAAAAAATTAATACAAGCAAGTCATGTCGAATATATATTTAATTGTACGTATTGTGTATATGTAATTTAATTCTATCGACACAGGTTATACAGACCTCTGCAGAGACCAGTATATTTCTATATTTAAACACTATCGTGTACAGGAGAGCTTATCAATAATCTAAACAATTAACTTATTACTAGGCTGTTCGGCGGGCGGTAGAAGAGACGCGGTGCTTCCCAGAGCTATTCAATATTAATTTTATATTCATTTCAACTAAATTATACGGATTTTTCGGCTTATGTAACATGGCAGGTACCTATTTTTTAGGGTGCTTAGGCCTTGAGGAGTCGATCCTTGTTGCGCCGTGCTTTCTAAATAACCGCTATGTATAATATATCAATAATCATATGTATGTACATTATATCGTTTCAGGAATAATAGACGACTGCAGCGGAATATCCAGCAGTTACAAAAAACATTACTTACTATTAGATACTATTTATATTAGGTGCTTATCAACTATTAAAATAGGGTCTGCTTAAGCTGCATTGACACGGTCCAAGTGCCATCCAAGCGCACTCGTATGGGATGAATAGGATGCGGTCCGAGTAGCTTGGATAGGAATAATTAGTATGAAGCTGTCGCTTGGATGGCACTCGGTCCAAGTGTACTTGGATCGTACTTGGACAGTGTCAACGCGGCTTTAGCTCATTCAGTGTACTTCCTTGTATCTAATTTATATTTTTTTGTATTCACACTTCTCTACTGTTCAATAACTTTTATATAATACTGTTTAAATAATATTCATTTGTACTTAAATTTATTGGGTAGTTGAAATATCTACATTTGTCGTGTTATTGCTTATAAATTTTAATAAATAATGAATATTTCAGTATAATATGTATGTACATGTTTTATTTAGCACATTGATCAGTTTCAGAAAACTATACAAATTATATTGAAAAGTTACAGTCCATTAAAATGTATCATTTATAACACAAACATCAAAAATAGAGCTTCCAAACCGGTTATAAGTGATAATAAGTAATTCTTTCAAGTATTAATAGCTGACTTATTGATTATTAAAATACTAAACAATTTAAAAAGATTAACAATTAGTAGGCAATACAATTTGAATTTGAAGTAGGCTGTGATTAATTACCTATCCAGTATCATAAGCAGTGATCTACCACACTCTACCTTTGTCATTCTTCAACTTATGTATTTGGCTGAAGATAGTGAAGCATTACAAATTAATCAACACGTCTTGTATTTTATCATCCTAACTAATTTCCCATTCGTCGTGAAAATGGTGAGATTGGTCTTCTTTTAGGCAATCATCGTCAAACTATTGTCTAAACTATTATTGGAGTTACGCCTATTTTATAAGGTTTAGGCACCAAATGCTATCAAAAACAAATGTCAAAAATAATGTTCACTTCAAATCATTCAAAACTTATGTCTTAACAATATTATATGTAGGTCTACAACAATTAATATTAATAAAATTATTTATATTATGTACCGCATGAGCGAGTGATAACGTCACAGTTGGAGCATATGGACACCACGAGGCGCTTCCAAGAATCCCTGTCGTCTTGCATCGTTCCAAATCAAACCAGCATCCCGTATTCACTATAGATAGTATTTACCGGCTTTCCATGACACCGGAATCCGGTTAGCTTGAAGAACAGGCAAGCCAGGTTGAAATTATCTTCTGGCATCCGCAGCACCCGGCCGAGCCAGGTCCAACGCCGCCTCTTCACTCTCAGCGTGATGAGAGGCTGCTCTGTGCATTCTCTTATCTCCTCGTTGCTCCTAAAGTCATACCCCACCGCACACCCAGTATTCGTCGCAAACATCTGTTTTCGAAGCTCAATATACGGTTGCTCTGAGCCCTCGTAAGGTGCCATGATTCGCTACCGTAAAGCAGCACTGTCAGAATACAAGCGTCAAATAGGCGGTATTTGGTTTGGACCGAGTACAATCGTGAGTCCCAGACACTCCACATCGAGTTGAATGTTGCTCCAGCCATTCCCATTCAAATAGCTTAACTAACTATAATTCATAAACTTAACTAAAATAGCGGGCGATCAACGCTCTACGGGCAGCGATTCCCTCTCTCGACTCAATTCCTCCATGTAGAACGCTGGGTTCCTCTGGCACAATTTCCACATCTGATTGGAATTCGGGGTCGATATTGTGGAGGACAGCACAAGCCATTATTACAGCTACTGTGGTCATAGGTTTGGTTGTTACACCTCTGGCCAAACAAGCGAACCTCATTTTCCACACGCCAAAGAGTCGCTCAACGGAATTTCTTGTTTTCATTTGCGCCTTGTTATACCGTCTCTCGCCACGAGAAACAGGGTTTAAAACTGGCGTAAATAGATACGGTAAGCAGGGGTAACCGGAATCACCAAGAAGTGCACCAGGTATAAGCCTTTCTTGAAACCGTTGTTTGACCCTGCTGTTTCCAAAGATGTAGCTGTCATGATAGCTTCCTGGCCAACGAACGACGATGTCGAGAATCTCTAGTCTTGGACCACCAACAACCTAAAAAACATAATCAATTTTATATAGCAGGTCTTTGAATCCTCTAATAGGTACACACTTACCATATTATCATCAAAAGCTAATTTTAATGTCGCTACGTACACAATATCATTATTGTGAAATGAACTGTATTACTCTTATGTATCCACAATTCCCTTCTCTACGATATCTCTCAATGACAGTAAATTTGTCTCAGCTCTACTCTCTGAGTTGTTTCACTGCACATCAAACTCTCCAGATTTCTTTCTCCTTTATGATATGTATGCTCTGACATTTGACTAATAAACCGACAGAAGGATTCTGTTGCCAATTTTACGATTAAATGTCATTTTTAAAGAGAACATGAATATTACCTGTACATTGAGGGAGAAAATTCTTTTTCTGTTTCGGAACACTTCACCGTGCCCACCACCAGGATTTTTTATTTTTATGTGGGTGCAATCGATACATCCAGTGACCCCAGGAAAATTTCCCATCGCACGAAATGCCCGTCGAGTCTCACTGGATGTATTGAATTTTATGTATGTGCTATGATTCTGAGCAATGGATTTTGACACTCGTTTCAGTGTCCTTGATATGGTTGACTGATGCACTCTGCCAATATCGCCATATATGGACTGAAAAATAGATGGTTTAATTTGAATTAGTGATAAGTAATGGCCATTATAAATACAGACATTTGGTGAAACACCTTGTAGGTTAATCAAAAAATCATTATTTTTTCTCATTATTGAGGTTATCTATGATGTTTTTCACTAAAAACAATCTCATAAAATAAATATTACCTATGTAAAGAGGTAAGTAATGTTTTTCTTTAATTTAACTTACTTGAATGCTCCCTGTGGCATAATATCTTAATGCCAGAAGTAGTTGAATTTCGGGAGTTATTGGCAGACCTCTTCGCGTAGTTTTCTGCAAATCTGGTGCAACCATCGCGAATATTACATTCCGCGTGACATCTTTTGTGAACCTGAACTTCAACCGAAATTCGGTCTCATCATATCTTGCGTACGGGTCCTGCATGTCCCTGATATATCTCCTTGGTAATGGAGCATTTTGCGCGAATTCAATCATGCGTACATTATTCGCAATAATTGAAAACTGCGTATGCATATTTTGCATATGCATGCCAAACGAATTCAAGTTATTAATATCCATATTAAGATAATTTTTGAAATGAGTTTGTGTGTACTGTTTTAAAGGCACGCGATTATATTTTGACAGCAGCTGTCAGTGGTTAAGCAGAAGGGGGCGAGTTCATAATAAACGTAGTCTATGGTTAAGGATTCCTTACATCTATAATCTATAGTTAACAGATGGATTTCGGCTACTTACAATTTTTACTGTTATTTTATGGTAAGTACGAATTGAGCATCGGGCTCTTAGAGCCTTTCATAAACCTCAAGAAATACTAAATAACAAAATATCGAATACTGGCAGGCATGCCACACAGTTTCTTAGAGTCTGGAACAAAAAAATACAAAAAATTTTGGTGAATTTTTCTTCTTCGTCAGGCCTCATGACTGAGAGTCATGGTCCAGATGATTCGGCTGTCGAGGAACCTTAGTTGCAGGGTAAGTATCATCACTACAACCTTTGGCGGGTTTTGGCCTCCTTCAAAAACTTCCTCGATTCTGGACGATCACGCGCCGACACTCTCCATTTGTGGTGTCCGTATTTTCCTTTTCTTGATAAACATTATTTTCGTCTTAATATGAAGCGCTTACTTTCAAAAGCGGCTAAAACGGTTTTTCAAGTATTTTGAGTTGGATATATATTTTGATAAATATATTTGTCTACCACAGTATGGTCTGAGTTTTAATTTCAAAACTCGGCTAAATACGTTGATATTGATTATTAAAAATCTACCTTAGTTTCAAAATCAGCTAAAATGGTAGTAAAAGATAGATAAATTGAAATAATAAATATTGCATAAAACCGTTTTAGCCGCATTTGAAAGTAAGCGCTTCATATCTGAGAAGGTTAGTTTTGCATCTTCTCCCCACGAGTTTACTTTTTGGAGCACACTGTTGGTTTTTGATTCCAGTTCCTCTGCGTCTTTTTCTGTATCGTCAGCAAAGGCTTGCATGTGTGTATTCTGTGGTAAGATTATTGTTAGTAGACTGTCTAAAGCAATGTTCCATAGTGTTGGGCCACAAGTTGATCCTTGGATGCAACCTTGGGTCTGATCCTGTTTTATTTCTTCGCCTGCATACTTAAGTACTACTTCCCTTTCTTGTAGATAACTCTTGAACAGTTTGTATAAATTAGGTGGTGTTGAATTTATTGCGAAGGCATTTTTTACATGTGGCCACCATCCATTATCAAATGCGAATCTTTCAATTCGAGATGCGTTGTGATTATATGTACGGCTTTGTTTAGTGCGTATTCTGTTGGTGTCTGAGGGGTAAAGCCAAACTGCTTCGCACTTAGTTTGTCTTTTGCAAGATGCCAGTGCACTCTTTGAATGGCTAGTTTTTCAAACACTATTCCGAAAACGGGAAGGAGGCCGAGAGGCCTGTATGATTTTGTGTCCATAGCATCTTTTCCAAGCTTAAGAACGGCCTTAATGATGGCTATTTTCCAGAATTTTTGGGAACGAATGTCAGACATTTAATTTATAGCAACAGTATTTCTTCTGGGAAGTTTTTTAAGAAATTTCAGCAGATATCTAATGTGAGGTTGTCGTGTCCGGGTGCCTTTTTTGGGGTCATGTTCTGAAAAACGGACTGTATCTCAGTGAGTGTGAATTGGATATTGTCCTCACTACCCGGAATATGGTTGTCCGATATGATGTATCTGTAGCTGGATCATCGTCGGAGAAGAATTTTGCCATTAGGGCTTTTGCAGAGTCTTGCGGTTGAGTGCTTTACTCCCCCTGTGGTAAGTGTTGATTGTATGTTGCTGGCATTTGTTCTTTTTGTTATTTTATATAGTGAAGTAACACCTCCAGTAAGCACAGTAACCGGATATTGACCTATCCTCAGTCAATATTCTTTTTATCTTGACTAGCTCGGGTTGCGGTACTTTCGGAGTGGTGTTAGAATTGTTTTTTCGTTGTGAAGAAAGTGGAGTTTAATTTTGGAATATATATATTAGTTATTTTAGGTAAACGCCTCAGAATACGATTTTAATCCGGTAGGTATGTGCGGGACTTGAGTTCAGTTTCAGACAGCTTGAGTTCTGTAATTTCCGTTTTGATCTGAGAGTCATTCTTTTCGTTTTTGCTAGTTCAGCGTTCCACCAGATTGGATTTTTCCTTATTACATGTGGCGTTTTTTTTGGGAGTATTTTATGGCATGTGATTGAGATTGCTGAGGTTATCTACCTATTCCACTGCAGTGTCGAGTTCAGAAGTTGTGTGTATGTTTTCAAGGTACTGTTTAGCTATGTTGAGTTCGCTCATGTTTTGCCTTGTCAATTCAGTTTTTTTTTTTTCTCCAGTCTGTTTTCTCATTTAAATGCGTGTTGAGTCATTCACGAGTGATGGTGTACTAGTTGTATTGTTCCAAGTAAAAGTGATTTTGTGTGTTGTGTTTGGTGATGAGATAGTAATGTCGATGTGAGATTTTAAGTGTTTCCCGTTCCGCCAGAAGTTGGAACTGATCCTTCATCACATACGTGCCACCCAATGTTGGCTCGTGTCCGGAAACTTGTACGTATGCAGTTCGCCGTATCACACTTCACCGTGAAATGTTGTATCGGAAATATATGGCCGTATATTAAAGACCATCTAACTTCTTTGGGTCGTATAGTAGTGACATAAAATTCATCTCTAAATAAAACACGATTCTTGTCAGTTGATACTTTACAGGAAGCCAGCAGCAAAAAAAATTTGAAAATAGCCGATATACTGGATTATTTGTTAGGGTTATTTATTATTAGTTATAGGGTTAGGAAATCGCGGGAAAGAAAAACGTAAATGCGGGTATTAAATGTACTGAAATACATCGGGACTGAAAAAAATACACGCAATTGCCAGGAAAACGTGAATTCCGGGCACGTAAAAACGAGGTTATACTGTATATATAAACCGTTAAAATTGGCGAAAGTATGATAATAATATAGCAGTGGTGAAAGGATGGAGGTAGGCTGTTAAGATCCGACATAACTAGTGCACACTAAACTTTGTTAGTCATACATATTGTTATCATTGAACCGCCTACAATTTTCAGATAGTTTTCGTTAGTTTTTTAAATTTAATTAAGCCCTATGTAACCAAGCCATAATAGATAATAAGGAAAAATATTCGTTTATCTATAAAATATCTAAAATTATGATATTAAATCATACTTAGGTACATCATTTTAGATATTTAATATATAGAAGAATAATTTTTATCTATTGTAGTTTGATTTAGGCAGGTTTTTAAAATAAACTAACTAACACCACCTGTAATTTGTATTCTCAATTCAACTTGAATTTTCAATTTGAAAACAAATAAATATGACAATGTGCAATATTTTTGTGGGATCGCCCATAGCATACAAGTACTTAAAGTATTATGGTTCGATTAGGCAAGGTTTAAATCAATTTTAAAAATTAGCCAGCACCATCTGCAAATTGTATTCTTAGTTCAGTGAAAACGAATAAGTATGACTGGTTCTTAGATGCGTATGTCACTGGTAAATCTATCTAATGTTTTATTAGTTTATTGCACTTTTACACATAGAAATTTCTTTACTTTTATCCCGTAAGAAGTAAAAACAAATACAATAATGCTTTTTTTGAAAAAACAAACAAACACTATTTACCCGCGATTTCAGATTCATCTAAAAATACACAAAAACACATGTTACACTCGTGAGCGACTGGTGAATATAATATTTGGATAAATCTAAATTAGGGAAGTAGGTACCTACCTATAAATCTGCACGTGTTATTGCTGGTCAAGGATGTCAAAAGTCAATCTGACGTAAGTCAGACTGCGTAACCCGACAAAAAATTACAGTCCTGTTAAACCTGTTATGTTATGAATACATCGGTATTGTCTGATTGTTGAAACCGGTATTTCGGTATCGAAAAATACTGGGATACCGGTTTTGAAATACCGGTATTTCAATCCCTAGGTGAAATGTTTTATGTACAATTTACATGTAGCCATGTTGGCTAGGCAACTGGTAACCTATTCGCGTCGCTCCCCCACCAGCAGCTTTTCAGGTTGGGTTCTGCTCAAAATATTATCTATGGATGCAATATCGCAAGTAACTTTAACGTACACACACATAGAAACTGTTAAAATTAATTGAAATTAGCATGAGTAATGAATAATAATTTAAAATACTAATACATTAGAGTTGGCACTCTCCATCATTGAATTTATAGAGATAGTGATCATTCAAAATATTCTGCGGAATGACTAAACCATAGACTAAATTTGTCGCCGTGCCAGCACGTGACATGATCATAATGTAATTGCCATATTAAGCTCATGTGTGGATTAAGTACATGGTCAGTGCCATGTGGGTCAATATTTTAATCAATATGAAATTTGTGTGGAGTCTACCTAAAGCATAAATTTTGTTTCTCTTATAAAATTAAAATTTATCACATCAGAGATTTTAATAACTCAACAACATGTACTACAAATTAATGTACAGCATTATAAGTAAAGTTCGATAGTCTTGCCAGGAAACAAGAATGAGCGAAAGGGACACCGAACGAGACGAGGCGATAACAACCATATACAATTAGCCCCGCCACTTTCTGCATACGAGAAAGATATTGATTGAAAGAATTGACATAGAAAGAAGAAGATCGAGAAAAAGATCGGTACCATGTTAACTTCTACTTTTTCTTAATGCATATTATCTGTTCCTTAGGTACTTTTTGAAGTCTTACAGGATGCCGGAAAAGAAAACTTTTTATATACCACGTTTTTAAATTTTCTATTGAATCATATAAAATGACAATTCTATATATTAATAGATACTTTTTAATACTTGATAGAAATACTGAATAAATATAGAATACTGAAATGTCATTTTGACATTTCATATTGATTTTCATAGTAACACACGTATATATTAATAATTTAGTTGCTAGGACTTTCTCTTCCTTATTCTTCCTTTAAAATCTGATCGATAGCCGCTGGCTCAAGAATGGAGTGCTTGGCAAAAGAATGAATCAAATTCCCAATATCGTCCGCATCAACGCACCCGTATTCGCTTATATTTAGAAATCTCTTGAGCACCCTTGTAAATTTAATCATCAAATTATTCCTATTGCATTAATTAGAGAGCTTTTTTCGGCCATTATTACAATTTTGCTCGAATGCAGGAGTGACTAACGCGCGATAACGGATGTGTGAGCTGATGAAACGAAACTTTCTTTTTCACCAAATGCGGTTGTTTTTTCTTGATTTCATTAATCGAACGCTGCAATAAGTTTGCATAATACAAGCCGTTGATTGGTTTTACTTTCTGAAGATAATCAATGAAAATTACTCCATGCGCATCCTAAAAAACTGACGCCATGACCTTGCCTGCAGATGGAACTGTCTTCGCCGTTTTTGGAGCCGATTCTCCCCTTTCAATCGATTGTTTTGACTGTTCCTTCATCTCAGGTGTGAAGTGATGGACCCATGTTTCATCCATAGTTATGAATAGACGAACGAATAGGCGAACGGACAGCCGTTGGACGAATACAGTCATTCAGTGGTACCCGAGGGGCACTAAGTGGCCACAGGGGCGCCCCTAAACCCGCTGGATTGACGAACTTGTCAGGTTTGGTGGAAGTACGTGGCAGAGAAAAGAAAGGAACCGAGAAGAGTGGAGGGAGCTGGGGGAGGCCCTCATCCAGCAGTGGATAGACCCCGGCTGAAAATATATCATCGGTGTTTTGTAAAAAAGGGCGAATCAGCCATTTTGGCGAAATTGAGATTTTAATGAAAACACAATATGTACCTCACTAGCATTGTTGTGTAAAAACGGCGAACTTGTATCTCCACGGGAAAGTACTTAAAAACGATAATCGTAAGGGCGAATATCCACTTAGTGTTATGAATAAAAGGCGAATGTGACATATTAGGCCTTTTAAAATAAAATATGTCCTAAAGTAGTGGGTAAGTGTTATGATGTAAGGGCGAATATACGATATTCGCCCTTCTTGCATATCCACCTACATATCAATGTGACCATTGTTAAATCAAAATTGTCAAATTCGCCCAAGGTCGCTATCATTCGTGTCATTTACTATTGACAAAGCGTATTGGCGGGATTATTTTTAGAAATTTCCTCAATGTAATTTATGGCTCGATGACATTGAGCTACTTTACAAGCTGCTTGTCGTTGAGTTTAAAAGCGGGCGAGTCAGCTAGTGCGATTGTGATGATGACACACAAAACTTTCCACTCGCTCAGAAGCCAACAAGCTAGCGATTTGAAACCGTCATTTTTGGTACTATTTTGACAGGACGTATTGAGTAGTTCATTTTTTTACCGGCTGGTTCGCCACTATCGCTCTACTGCGCAGATACAGATCGGCCCACACGCTAGCGTGTAACGTGTAAAATAGTCCGGCTTTCAACTTTTCTCGGTAGATTGTTTACAATCTGCTTGTTAGCATGTTCGATGATGACACTGGGCGAGTTTACAAGCAGATTGTAAATTCGCTAACAAGCAGCTTGTAAAGTAGCTCAATGTCATCGAGCCATTTGTGATAAAAGAATGTTTAAGTTGACAGTTTGTTAAACAATAGTTTGAAATATAGTTATTTGCTTTTTCTACTAACTGAACAGCATTTGTATTCAATATTAAGTATTCATCGAGTGATACAACATACTTTACCTCAAAATGAGCGAGATGTAAGTTTTTTTGTTTAACTTTTCGTGTTGTACATTTGTTAATTGGTTTCGTTATGTAATATTGTAATGTTACATTGACATATTAATATTGTTTGCGTATGTATAGATAACATACCTACTTAATAATATAATATTCATTCTTTAAAAAAAAAATCGGTGTGTGTACTTATGTATGCGTGTTAGAAGTTATACTTTGGCGTAATAAAACTTGCGATAACCTAGATTCTTCGACTAGCTATTAATTATCTTGTTAAATTACACTCGTAAGAAAACGGGCTGCTTATTGAAGCGCCGTTGTTTTATTTCTATAAATTTTAACTTATATTAACTAAATTATATAATTATTTATCGTTGTTTTTATTTTTAAAGTAACAACTGCCACTATGATGTTTAAATAGTTTGTTTACGTAAGTAATTTCAAATGGCCGACAATAATAAATTCACTGCCCAGGCAACGGAACACTTCAAAACTATAATATTACACTGTACAATCGTTACGATCGAAGTATCATACTGTGGCGTAAAGGTAGTGCTTTCGGCTGATAACCGAACAATCGGTGGTTCGAATCCAATCGAGTATAAATCGAGTATCACCAAAAATACACTATGATCTGATTTCCCAAACGCGCTAAAAGAAATATAACTTCAAAAATGTGTTGTACTTTACCGCTCGTAGGGATGTTTTGACACGTAGATATTATTTATATTACCATTCTGACACGCCTAAAATTACAAAAAAGTGATACCTACTCGTTATTTTATTGTATTTCAGATTGTCTCGAGGACAACAGATGGTTATATTAGTTCAGTTCAAATTAGGTGTAATTACTGCAGAAAGATTGAGTGATGCTACCGCTGTTCACACTAATTCGCTGGCGATTTTACCTGAGAAACCTTAAGAAATCCAATCCAACGAAACAATTGCTGTCTCAAGTTATCACTTTCGTCGAAGTGATGAAAATGATTTGATATTGGACGAGAAAACAGGGAGCTTTGTGTCCGCATTTATTTGTAATGATTGTGGGCAGAAATATTGTTATAAAAGTAAATTAAAAAATCATTTGATTAAACAAGCATATGAAAAAACACATTAAGATAAAATACCGGAAATCTGGATATGGAAAGAAAAAAAAAACAACTAAGAGCCGCTGGAAAAGAGTTTAAAACTGCGACGGGAAATGTTGTTCAACATAGGAAAGGATTTAATGTTTTCTGCAGAAAATGTACATATTATTATAAATGCAGTGATAGATTTTCGGAGGAAGAAAAGGACATGATTTTTGGGAAATTTTGGAAACTCAGTGAAAACGATGGCAACCAAGATCAACAGAGACAATATATTTCAGATATTAAACTATTGAAAACTCCAAAAGGCAGCGTGTAAACAATATTTCACACAATTTTATTCATTTTGTATCTCCAGTCCAGTTAATTTGTTCTTACTTAATAAAAAATAATCAGATGTTCCATAACTATTTTGATTAGGTATAATATGCCTTTTAAGGACAAAAACACTGTTAATTTTCACTAGAATATGGTTTTGATTTAATTTAACTTTCACTATTGTATTGTTTTGTCTTCTAAAAGTTTAAATAAAATATTATAAACATAATAAAATTATTTTAATTATAATTATTCCCTAATAAACCCACACATTCAAGGGTGAACGTGCAACTGTTTCGTATTTTTATCACACATAAAGGGCGAATATCCATTTAAAATGATTTTTCTGACCTTTTTATACAAGTTTGTACATTTTTTTTATATTATCAAAACAGTATTTCCTCTAAGCTTTATTATGTATTTGTTAGAAATTTATAATCATCCATAGGTAATTAATAAATAAATGTCAAAAGTTAAAAATCCTCCTCCTGTAAAATAGCATTTTGGTTGATTCGCCCTTTTTACAAAACACCGACGATATATATAAAAGTATAGAATACACACTGTTTATGCAGCACTTACAAGTGGAAAGTAATCCCATGTTCCTAGATTTATTTTGACATCGTTTTACCGAACAAGAATATTTATTACAAAATTATGTGTTTATTACAATATAGTATGAATAACTGAATAAACAAAGTACTATTCTAAATAAAATATTACCACAGTAAGAGTAATAATAAAAAAGGAAGAAGTAAAAATAAATGTAAATGTTATGTTTTAACCGATGAATAAAACTTAAAATTAGTGTCAAAATATGAATTCTATTCGATTTCAAAATCCAAAGATTGGATTAACCTTTACCTTTCTACATCGTCAGTATAATCAGCACCGTCATTATTGAGAAATTGGTAGAAGGGTTTGGCATCTTTGAGTACAAAGCTTAGTATTTTTTTTAGATCAGTTATTTTTTCTGCTGATAATTTTTCTATTTAATGTATTATTATATTTTGACGTGCCTCCAAAACTAAGAAAGGTATCTTCAATAACATTGACAATATTATCAATATTATCATCTACTGATAATACAACAATATCTTCTTCAATCATTGCCGAGCTGGTAATTTCTCTTCTATTTTTCAAAACCATTTCATTTCTTGCCATAGCAACCATGGGTTTGCCTCTATTCATCTTGGAAATAAGGGAAAAAATATGTTACCACCAATAATCCCCATTTACATATAAATAAAATTATTTTTATAGAAAATCTCCTTATAATACACTAATAAATTGTTAAAGACAATATTTTTATTGTTAAGGCAATATTTATGTATCAACCAAATATTTCAATAAATAATTTTGCAACTACCAGTCAAGCACCAAATAAAATGAAAATCGTGAATCACATTTCGCAATAATCAGTTAAGCAACTGATTATGCATCATAAAAGTGGGAACATAATTTTTGCAATAATCAGTTTAGTGAAGACTGAAAGTGACACATCCTAAAAAACCCTTTTTTATTATTCAATTCAGCTTATCTTTGCCTTATATTTTTACTGTAACCTATAAAACAATAATTATAATGAATTTGAGTAAGTGGGGCGACGATAACTAGGCAGATATTATAAGAAAATGCAAAAAACGACAACGTTTGACATCTCAGTTTTACAACAGCGGCCATGTTGTTTGGTGGATGACTGTTTACCGCAAAATGGATTTGTTTATATTCTATAAACACATTTTTTTAAAAGTCTCATAGATGACAATACAGACCGAATTTGACCACGATCTTTTTTGCAAAACGTAGAAAACATATTCATATTGTCGTTAAATCGAAAAACGCAAAAACACAAAAGTGTCGCTTAACTGGTTACTGCATAACACCGTCCAAATTATCTTAAGTTTAATATTATAATATATTGTGCAGTTTTCACAATTTTACTGTTCTATGTCAATTAAAAAAATACATGGAAAATTGGTATTTTAAAAATGACTGCACTTTCGATCGTGAATAGCGATTGCGTTGTCATGTTATTTATTGTTTTGCTATATTGTCAACTATGCAACGAGTTCATAATTTATAAAATGGGTTATCACTCGGTGTTCACCGCATATAGATATTGTGTCTACGACACGTGTTTCGTTATATTATGAGCACCGAAAATTACATTCGAGTTTGTGTGGGTTATAATAATTAGGTATTGTTAATATTGGGTATAACGGGAGTATAAAATTCGTAATTCGAAAATTGTGTTGTTCTTAATTCGAATTTATCACAAATAATCATGAGTATGATTGATTTGTTCCATTTACAGGGTGGACCAGACCATATTGAAATGTTCCTTATTGATGTGGGCTGCAATATCCGGATGCATTTCAGCAAAATAAAATTCTTAAATAAGCAGTTCTACGACTTGGAACCTCAAACATATGCTTGTCACTTATTTCAGGTAAACGTTGATTTTTATATCACTATTTTCTTCCACCATAATATCATAAAATGGGATGAAATGAAATAATTATTACTTTTGAGTTTTGAGGTTTATATAATATCAAGCCTGTTTTAGCAAAAAGGCAATAAAAGCCTTTCTTGGTGAGACTGCTCATTGTTGTGTAAGAATTCCACATGTAGGCTCTTACTATGCCGCCATCACAGTAGCCGAGGTGTGATTGGCAAGACTTTTGGCGCATCTCTCGCAGAGACACAACAAAAGAACAGACTTTTTAGTTTTTTTTATAGGCTATATTTATGTAAGTATTATTGAAGTTATACTTCTTTTGGCGCGTTTGGGAAAAGAGATCAGAGTGTATTTTTGGCGTGTGACAAGGTTGTATCTGATGTAACGGATTTTGTGTATGACAGAAGTTGCAACACAATTAAATATCATGATTATTTGGCGCGTTTCTTGAAATTATTCATTCTTATAACTATTATAACATTCTACACTGTTAACTTATATTCATAAAACTTTATTTATATTGTAGTGTATATTTATTTTTTATTGTAAAGTTTGTGTATCAAGATTTGAGGCTATAATTATGTAAGTATTATTGAAGTTATACTTCTTTTTTGCGCGTTTGGGAAAACAGATCAGTGTATTTTTAGCGTGTGATGGAAGTTGCAACACAATTTATTATGATGATTATTTGGCGCGTTTGTTGAAGTTATTCATTCTTATAACTATTATAACATTCTACACTGTTAATTTATATTCATAAAACTTTATTTATACTGTAGTGTACTTATCACCGGCCTTCTTGCGCTCTTAGGCGGAAATGGCAGACCGTGATAATGTCATGGCCAAGAAGCGGGGGTGGGGGACAGAAACGCACGGTGTATTTTGTCAAAGCTGGTTTATTTTTATCGTATTTGCTATTTGGCGGGCTGCAGACGTGGTATCGCGGGCTGGGCTACTTGTTGCTTGGGCTGCAGACGTGGTGTCGCGGGCTTGGCTGCTGGGGCTTCGCATCCGAGGCGATGCTCACTGTCGGATGGGAGATAGGATCGGGGCTTGCGGCTTGGCGTACTGCCGATGGGGTCCTTTGTTTCCTGGAGATGCTTGAGAAGTCTGCTGACGCGGTCCTTTTGGCGGGAGATGTATCTTGGCTTCGCGTCCGAGGCGAGCAGAGACGATGCTCGCTGTCCGGCGGCCAATCGAAGAAGCTTTTCGCGCGTGTTCAACCGTCAGATTCGGCATCTTAGACTATAGATACATCTAGACGCCACCCGTTGCATTGCTAAATGAAGCCGTGTGCCTTGCGTTTGGTTTGTGGGCGAGCGAACACATTCGTCTACAAATGTTCGAGACCACAGACCATTTCGCTAGTGCTCGCCCAAAGTGCTCGCACTAGACGCTCAGAATTAAAATATAATTTTCTATTTTTTAACGTTATATAGTATTTTTAAGCGGTCAAAATGCAACCATTAGATAAAGATATCCATAATTTAAGTTATTTTAAAGAAACACTAGGTCACTGATATTAAAATATATAATAAAATACAAATAAATTATCTCGAACATGTATCAACTTACCTATGAAACGTAATACCATCTTCTTGCTTATCAGTACGGCTACCAAATTTTAAGACAACACACAGAACTATCTTTTCTACTTAATTAACTAAAAATATTTACCACTGACTTTATGTTTAACACAAAAAATAGAAATTTTAGCAACACGAGCTCGCCAGTTATCGACGCTATGTGAAGCGTTTCGCCCCGATTTGATGGCGATATTTTTGGAAACTGGCTCACACTTATGTAGACCTTTTATCTTACTCTAGCGCGTGTCGCAGAAATTGTAAGGGTGCCGAATACTTTCTCACTCGCACTCATGCATCGTTTTTGTTCAGGCCTTGTTCGGCATCATCCCGCTCTCGGTCGCGAACCTCCCTGTTTTACCGAAAAATTGACCGGTGGCGGCGCTATCGGTAGGCCGCGTCTGTTTTGGCGGGATTTTGACGAATTTGGATTTTTGATTTCGAGGCGGGCTCCGCTTGGCCGAGAACCGCGAAGAGTGGACGTAGGCTGTGGTGTTCTGGGAAAGTTGATGGTTCGGTCCGCCCTTTGAGGTAGTCTCCTGTGGGAGACTTCCATCTGGTATCATACTGTAGTGTTATACTGTAGTGGATATTTTCATTATTGTCGGCGAAAATACCAATTAGGTAGGTTAGACACTTAACTAGTGTCATAGATGTAATCCGACCCCGGCGGCATTCTGTCCGATCGGATTTTATTGCTTAGGGTCGAAATGTTTTTAAATGATCGACACATTTAACATCGAACAGTTTTAAGAAAATTTTTGACGATATTTTAGCTCGGAATATCCGATAAGTTGCTCATTATAACAGTGAATAAATGTATGGAGAAAATCATAAACTAAAATGTCAACGAATGTTTCCTCATTACATCCGAGATCTCGTTATGTCCGAGATCGTAATAACCGAGTTCGACTGTATTAGCATTATTTGGAATTTGCGTTGATGGATGATTAGTGCAACATGCGAGGGCACTTTTGATATTAGATTTATTTCAGTCGATTGTATAAAGATGTTAATTTAGTTGTGCGTGACTGTGTAATGTGCGTGTGCTCTGTCCCGAGGCTTTCGATAGACTGGTTGAAAAAGTGCCGCTACAGGACTTCGCTCATAGTGGAATACCTAATGAAATGGGATTATTGTGTTTATATGTAATATAATAACCCTTAGTTTATTCAATGAGCATAGTAAATTGATGGTAAAATTATAAATAAAGCCCATACCATGAATATATCCTGCGCTGGTGACATTACCAATGAGGAGGTTTTAAGACAAGAGAATTTATAGCTATTATATTTTCTGCAATGCGAAGATAGAGGGCAAATGAAGTGTAGGTGGGAGATTGTCTCGTGTGCGCAGCTTCCGTGACTGGCTCAATCTCCAAGGCGTTGGGCATCTAATTAGAATGGTGCAGGACATTTATGCATGCTGCAAGTCAGTTAGTTAAGCTACAATTATATTATGATCACGTCACGTACTGTCATATGGCTGATACGGTGACAAATTTAGTCTATGGTTTTGCCATCCCGCAGAATATTTTAAATGATCACTATATCTATAAATTAAATAATGGAGAGTGTCAACTCTAATGTATTAGTATTTTGAATTATTATTCATTGTTCATGCTAATTTCAATTAATTTTAACAGTTTCTATGTGTGCGTACATTCAAATTACTTGCGATATCGCATCGATAGATAATATTCTGAACAGAACCCATTCTGTAGACGATAGATAATAGATAGTAACTTAATAGAAAACCACTAAAATTAAAGAACACGCGATTTTGGCATGAGTCGAAAGTGCATAGGCATTTAGAAAATGATAAATCAACGTTCTTTGAGTCAGTCATACGGGTGTCGATGGAGCGCGGTACGCGTGAGGTAACCTCGTTGTTCTGGTGATTTTGGAAAATTTTGCTAATTGAGTTCAAAATGTGCTATGGGTTGGAGCACCAAGAAAATGCAAAGAAAAATGACATTACACACTTTTTTTCTGTAGTGGCAGCTTACTGTGATACATATCACGTGACTGCACATAACTTGATTATAATGTATTTGAACCTTTAGTAGCCAACCTTCGATAGAAGACAGCACCAAAAAAAAGAACAATATAAATGCATGGTGCATAATGTACATATAGATAGATATATACAGGGCTTTTTTTTCCATTTAACGCGGTGGAACGGCGTTCCAGCACCTTTTTTCACGGTTTTATTTCAAAATCAATTAAACGAAAAAATATTTGCGCTTAAGTAATTACAATAATAATTCGTTAAAATGATAAAATAAGGTACAGGTGGAAGCCATTTTGAATGTTGGCGTGTTAGTGTTAGTGAAGTAACCGTATAGTTTAAATAGCAAACCTGCGTATGTAACTAGCTTCATACGTATGTCTTTGCGTATTATGATTTTGACAGTTTGACGTTTATCGCATGGCGGCATCTGCGTATATTTTTATTTATGTTTGTTTAGTCAGTTTGTGTTACGATTACGTGTTGTGCAACTATTTTATATATTATTTAGTGCAACCCCAAGTTTAAATATGAAAAAAATTTCCTGTTACTTCTCAACCACCGGCAGCGGCGCCGATTCCGCAAATAAAAAGCTCAAAACAGTAACAAAAACGATGACAAAAGATATGGAAATATCGGTAAATGTAGATGTTCCTGAATCATCTCGAGCTGATCTCGGGGATCAAGGTCGAACTCAAAACGATTGGCCAGACTGCTGGTCATTAGATCAAAAAAACGATTTTTGCTCAAAAAACGAATGGTTGAACGTACACAAAATGAAACTTGGCTGCACAATTTGCAGAAACGTTGGAACTCTTGGAACTGAAACGACAATGGGAATGAAAATATCCAAAGAATGGGCCAATAATGAAATCACGTATTCTGGGAAAGAGAGGAAGCTACAATTGGGGTCACTTCGAAAAAAAAATTTCGATCACAGAGGATCTATTGCACACAAAGCAGCGTTAAAAATCATTTCTGAAGCCAAAAAAAGGCAGATTTTTAAAATCGTCATCTCGCGAAAAAGTAATAACAGCTAAAATTTTTCGAACTGCATATAAAGTAGCTAAGGAAAATCAATCATTCAATATGTTTGAAAGTGAAATTAATCTCCAAGAACTTAATGGGATCGAAATGGGTCATATTCTCCATTCCACTAACGCATGTATTAACATTGTAAATCATATTATATGTGATGAAATGAGAAAAAATGTTTTCAAAGAAATTGTTCAATTGAAAAATATAATTTCCACCATAAGCCATGGAAAGTTATTTCAGAAAAATCCGTAAAAAGTAAAAGACTATTATTGGTTGCTAAGGGGCTCCTAGCAACTAAATTATCAATATATACGTGCGTTACTATGGAAATCAAAATGACATGTCAAGTACAAATTCATTTCAATATTCTATATTTGTTTGTTTGTTTGTTTTTTATAATAATTCAACAGAAAATTTAAAACGTTGTATATAAAAAGTTCTTTTTATCTTGGTAATTATTTGTTTTTATTTAATCCGAGCAAATAAAAACGTTGTAAAATACGCTTAGTGCAAAAATAATATAATGGTATTTTTGTTTTTATTTAATATCATTTAATAGTTTTTGTATAACATTCTAACTACCCCCCTCTCAAGCAAGAGAGGCGCTGTTAAAATGGAATGCTTATTGCAACAATTACAACCAACGTATTGTAATTGTTACAATAAGTGCTAATACTTTGATACAAACCTACCCTAAGTTTGATAATATCTATCACTTTATCACTTTAGCGGTCGATAAGTACAGAATAGACCCACTGTATTCTATTATTTTTACATTCAGATAGGCATCTACCTAAATAAAATTCATGTGACGTTTAATACAAGTAATTAATTCGTGATATTTATATTTATTAATAATAATTAAATTGCAATACATAATGTTTCTTCTTATTTAATATTGTAAATAATGGCATACGCATGTTGTTTGCTATTTTATGCCTATAGACAAATATAATAGTCAATTATTACCATTTTATAAGAGGTAGATTCCTACCTACTATTATTAATATAATTTAATAAAACGCACATTTTTATAGTACTTTTTCCACTTTTATTAATTATATTTGGACCGGTTTCGTTCGCCTCAGAAGGACATTTTCAACTAAATAGTCTCTAATAAGTTTATAATATACAACAGGCATTTTTCAAAACAAATTCAAAAGGTGACAAATAATCAACCAATACCTACATTGAATTATTATCCCTCCAATCTCCAATAATAATATATCAATAACAATTAAATTTAAATTTAAATTAATGAAATCGGAAATTAAGGACACTAAACCGAATATTCTAAATGATTATTGACATAAAACAAAATAATTACAAGATAAAAGGAACTTTTTATATACAATGTTTTTAAATTTTCTGTTGAACCATATAAACTTGACTTGACTAGCTTAAACGATCAAAAAATTTTGTACTTGACATGTCATATTGATTTCCATAGTAACGCACGTATATATCAATAATTTAGTTGCTAGAACGCCAGACCCCTAGCAACCAATAATGGTGTCGAAAAAACTTTGCATACAAAACAGAATTAACTGAAAATGAATTCAATTCTACTTAAATATGGCTAAAAGTATTAAAAGAATGCATTTGCATCGTGTTCTGATATATTCTAAAAGTTTCAAATGTCTAGCTAGTCGGGAAGTTAGTTAAAAATCGATTGCAAGATTTGTACCGGACAAAATAAGAATACGAGCTAAGAAAAACGTTGTAGAAAATATGTAAAGCAATAAACAATAAATAAATTACAATAACACATTTTAATATATCACCAAACACAGAACCCGCTCTGGTGTCTTTTAACTTTGTCATTTTTCAACTTGGATAAACATGTATTTAGTTGAGGACAATTAGTATCTTTCACCATTAGATATAAATAGTAAATTTCCCATCAGTCGTGAAAATGATAAGTTTTCGTCTTCTTCTGGGCACTCACTGTCAAATTATCCTCGTAATATGCAAAGAGTCTACTGTGTGATACTAAGCTCTGGTTTAAAGCGCGGGAATTAACATGTTCTCTTTCTCTCACTCATATGCAGTGCTTTTAATGATTATAACAGGATTCATGAAGTGATACGAAAGGTCACGCGGGTTTCCTCATGATTAATGAAAATGACGTCACGTCAGCTGGTCAAGGAAATATAAATTGGAGTGGGTAATGCTCCCCATCTAAATGTCAATGAAATCATATTATATTACAACTGAACGATTTTTAAATTTTAACGACTTAATTCCTATAGGCATTTTGGGTTCGACCAAAATCATCCCGCGATCGACGCCTGTTCCACTCGATTAACAGTGTGTACCGGGCATAAAGATGTATTATTTTTTAATATTAATACTATTGACCGATATTATAATTAACTGACATGTAATATGTGCGTGTTTTAAATTGGTTAAATGTTTAACGGCCCACGTGCTCGTCGTAGGTCAAAATTGAGTTTTTAGTTAATCTCTGTGATCCCAAATTTGACAAGAATTAGGCATTTTATTATTCAAAAAATCTGCAAGATTAACACATTTGAAGATAATTCTAAAGATACTTATTATAAGCTATGTCTTTGACCATTTAAGTGTGATAAACATCTTATGAATAATGATTGCTTTATAATAATTATTGACCTAAGAATAAGGTAGTGTTTTTTTGAAATACGCCATTTCTTTTGTCATTCCCCAGTGGTTAAGCTACAACATACGGCCGTAGCCATAAATTGACAAACTATAATTGAAGTTGGGAGTAAAATGATATTGACGTGCGTCTTTGAACATGTACCGTTTAAAAAAAAAATAAAAAAAAATTCGGTTAGGTACATTTTTTGAATAATAAAATGCCTAATTCTTGTCAAATTTGGGATCACAGAGATTATCAAAATAATTTTTTATCGTGAATATTTTACAAAAATTATCTCGTAATAAATTATACTAATGGTTTTATAAATGCGTTTAAAAATTAATAAAGGTAAAAAATCTTAACACCACTGCACAGTTATGTACCGAAATATGACTATATTCTAAAACATTAGAGCGAGAGGTTTAAAAGAATACTATTTTATGTAACAAAAATACTTTATGCCGTCATCAAATGTTTAAAATAACTATAAAGGATAATAAGGCTTCAAAATTATATAAATAGATTATCTACAACGTTTAAGGAGTGTCCAGGATCATGGTTTGAAAATACAATAAAAACTCAATTTTGACCTTCGATGAGCATGTCCCCCCTTAACATAACACATAACCCAACATCACTTTATTAATGAACACGTAATGTAAATCATATTTATGATTTTTCATCATTACATTTATACATGGACAACTGTCACAGAAGCTGTTCTAAAACTCATTCTACGGTCGTAATAGGTATTAAAAATTCAGACAGTTGTATAATTGGTACTCTTTTATTCTATTTCACGGTAGAAATGTGTCCTAACTTTATTTGTTAAGTTAAACTACGTTAAAGTTATACATTTTAGAGGACCAATATTATGTAATTTTTTCAACTCATTTTTACAATTACAAGTAATTACAAGTAATACAATGACCATGATGGAATTTGAATTTAAATTCTAATGGATTTAAGTTTCCTACTATTCCATTTGAGTGGTTTTTTGCGACCCGGGTTTCGCCTTTCGGCATCTTCAGGAGCTGTGTACACCCACCAAAGGCAAACATACACTGACAATAAACACTCTTAACTCTAGCTTATAATAAATCAATACAATAAAGTAGGTAAAAACCCCATTACCTACCTATCAAGTCAAGGGTCAACAATAAAAAAATACAACAAAAAAATATGAATAGTTGAAGTGTTAGTAAAAAACCTAATTAGTAAAAACCCCTATCTTATTAATAATAATACACTCGATAAGCATATTATAATAAATCGTCAAAGCCAATAATAGATCATTACTAGTTATAAACAAAAAAAACTACACTCAAGAGGTGTAAATCATCAATTCTAGGAATAATGCTAACGTATTGGAAATTAATGGAGTTAACCAATGAGATATCAGTCTTTAGAAATCATTGGCTAAACAACCAAAACTCAATAATACTCCTACATGGCACCTACTTATTCAAATATATTACAGACCTACAAACTTATTTGTAGAATGGCTAAAAATAGAACTACGGACTACCATTGGACACCATTTTGAAAATGTCATTCGAATGTCAGATGTTGTGCAGTTACGAGTCTTGATTGGGTAGTTTTCGACAGTGGCTCCCCCATCCCATTCTTCAGATAAGTTTGTAGGTCTGTACAATACAAATAATCTTGCACTCTTAAGTGTCTTCAATATTTCATAAAATAATAATTTAATTAATAAGATAATTTATTTTAAGATGGTTTTCTGTATGCATTCTGTAACCACTGTCACAACAAAACGCCCTGCCGCGCAGAAATCAGCTGTGTGTCCGTGAAATAGACTTTTAAAGGTCGGGGAAATGCAACCTGAGCAGGAATTTACTATTCGCATTCATATTTAAATAAATAAAAAATACTAGATGGCAGTAGCGTTGGGTGGAGGTAGGCTGTTAAGATCCGCCATAAATAGTGCGCATTAAACTTTGTTAGTCACACGTATTTGTTTTCATTGAACTAAGACTACAATTTACAGATGGTGTTGGATAGTTTTTAAAAATCAATTAAACCCTGCCTTAACCAAACCATAATAGTTTTGGTATACTTTGGGCGATACAACAAAATTGTGCACACTTTTTCATTCATACTTATTTATTTTCTTTTGATTAAGAATACATATTCTACATATTGTTGGTTAATTTTTTAAAATTCAATAATCCATGCCTAACCAACCTATAACAGATAAAAATATTATTCTATCTATAAAATATCCAAAGTTATGTATGATTTAATTGCATAATAGATTTTTTCCCGACCATATCCGATCCTAATAGGATTATATGGGCCTCCACAGAGTAGAGGTTTGTATTAACAGATTATGTCTTTTACGAGAAATGGATGTCAGCCACTTGCTCAACCTATTAGGTCCATACCCTGACTCACACACAAATTGAAAAATAATATGTGTACTTGCCAGACCCAGGATTACAACCTGAGACCCACGGCGTGATAGTCCAACGCTTAAGCCGCGCGGCCACCGTGGGTCGCATAATAGATAGTCGAGTAATTTTTGAATATTATTTATTATGGCTTGGTTTCGAAGGGTTTAATTGAATTTTAAAAATTAACCCAAAATTGTAAATAATGTTATTGTACTCTTATATTTCAATGAAAATAAATACATATGACTGACAAAGTTTAGTGTGCACTATTTATGGATGATCTTAAAAGCCTACCCTTCGCCACTGCCAGAAAGTAATGTTTTTGGCAATTCTACCACGTTTTTAGTGTGTCTGAAGTGGTAGCAGCATAAAGATTAATAATTTATACGTTGGCACATTGAAAGATGGCGATTGTAAATTCTTTTTTATAATTTTTATAATTTTTTTAGACTTGTTTTGACATGATGTTATAATGTACGTATAGTATACTATTGCATGTGATTTTTTTTGAGGTATTCGATTAACACGATACACTCTCAGTCTATAATCAAACATTCGTATTCAAATGAGGTTTGTAGAATAATATTCCATTAAAAATGTGAAATAACAAACATCTAACGAAAACATAAAATATATTTAGTTAATCAATCAAAGAAAAGTACTTAACTACCGATAAGCAAGAATCAAAAATAAAAAAAAATCTATTAATATCGCGCTAATTTTTACTAAATAATTACAAGATAAAAAGAACTTTTTATATACAACGTTTTTAAATTTTCTGTTGAATCATAATTAGTAGTATATTAGTTTTGAGTAATTTGACTTTGAAATTGTTAAAATGTTTGAAATAATGGTCTAGCATGTGAGTTTATTAAATAATCGTAAAAACGTTGACTTTAAAAAAAAAGACTGTTTATTTATTAAGAACGTTTCCAGACGGTAAAGTTTGAAATAAGGAACATTTTGGTGCTAACTGAATATGTAATTTTTTCGAATTAGTGTTTTCTGCCAGAACAGTGACGAATATAAACTTGACTTGACTAGCTTAAATGATCAAAAAAATTTGTACTTGAAATAATACTGAAATATCATTTTGACATTCATATTAATTTCCATAGTAACGCTCGTATATATTAATAATTTAGTTGCTAGGACCATCCGCTTAGCAACCAATAATGGTGTCGAAATAACTTTTCATACAAAACAGAATTAACTGGAAATGAATTCAATTATACTTAAATATGGCTAAAAGTAAAGACATGAGTAAATACAATAGTAAAGTAATAGTAAAGTAAAGACATAAAAGTAAAGAGAAGTAAAAACATGATGGAAAAAAATATTTCGGGGTTTTTACAGAGATGGCGGACGTAATACCATTCAGTATTTTTTTGTACCTATACCATTTTTTTTATTAGTTACAAGCCCATTTCTAGACGGGTGAATCACGAGACGTAAACAAAAAAGGTAAAAAACACTCAATGTTATATTCCAGTGTCCTCACTTCAACTTCGAAATTTAATTGTCGACCCTTTTCAGTGGTAGTCACCCATTTATGAACCTGCATTCTTTTTTTTTTAAATGAACGCGATTTTTAGCTATGAAATTGCATCCTATTTGATAATTTGTCATCAATGGTTTACTACCCATGAAACATCCACCATGCTTCATCATCCATGATAGAAATCTTAACTTGAAAATGAGAACAGTTATAAATGTGAACTTGTATCGCGTTGTCATTTTCGTTCGCTTTTTTCGGGAGATTATTGCTTGTGTAACTGCATAAATAATAGCTATTATTATTTATATTGCACTAATTTCATTGAAAAAATAATTAATCTAAGTATATTCTAGCTAGGATATATATTTTTTATTAGTTTTATCTCCAAAAAAAATTTAAAATGGAGGACCATTCGTTTTTAAACAGAGGAAAACTATGCGGATTGTATGTCAGATATTCCCAGTGACTGAAGATATCGGAGATTTTAGTGTAATTTTCAATCACAATCAAATATTTCCGGGGATTTCCGCAACTAATAAACGTTTAAGAAGAAAGTGTAAAGTGTGTTCCCCACATAAACTTCGAAAAGAAACTATTTACATGTCCAAAGAGTGTAAAGTACCTCTACATCTACATATTGGTAATTGGTTTTCTTCGTATAATTTAAAAAAAAGTGTATTAGTTGTTAGTTCATTTTACATTCATAGTTTCATAAACTATTTCAAATAATTTCAGCTTTAGTGTGATAATAATTATTTCGTGCCTAGCCAGTTATCTAAAGGTATTATCCATAAGATTGAGTGTTGATTCAAATATTTTTGTGGAATGTAGATGTTTGTTTTACAATCCTATTGCTCATAGATTTTGTTATATGAACTTTTACGCACGCCTCTGCACTGTTATTGGATTGTCTCGATTCCTACAATAATACCAAATTGTAATAAGCGGTGGGAATGCATATGCGTGCATTTTATTTATTTGAATTTACTCGAAAATATGCACGCCACTGCACTGCCTTTATCGGCTAGGCCATAAAAATCATAAAACCAATAAATCACTAGTAAGTGTTAGTTCGGGAATGAATGTGCATTTATTTTTAAACACTTCACAGTTTGTGTGAAGTCTTTGTTATTTTATTGTATTTGATAATCAGAGATATGAGTAGCTAGCGCTAAAAATGAATTGATACGTATTCTATAGCGGTGTAAAACATTTTGTATTTGAATATTTTATTATATTTTTTAATTAAAAAATAATATACTGTGATGCTTTATATCAATAGGCTGTTTCCTTTACATTATATTTAACAAATTGAACTAATCTAATAACATATAATAAATAATATACGAAAATTTACAAATTATATACTTTACCTTTATGGAACGCGGGCCAGAGGTTGACAAGTGTTGAATAAATGACACAATTTGATGCATTGATATATTTTAAGTATTTTCTGAAAATTTTATTGAAATATATCAATAGGTTCAAAAGTTATATCATTTTTAACTTCGCGATCGAAATTTGTTGATTTTCATTAAAAAATACCGGATATTGGCGTAGGTTCTTCGCGAAAATTCGCGGACCGTATAGTGTTAATATATACGTGGGTTACTATGGAAATCAATATGAAATGTCAAAATGACATTTCAGTATTCTATATTTATTCAGTACTTCTATCAAGTACAAAAAAAGTATTTATAAATACATAGAATTGCCAAGTTTATATGATTGAACAGAATTTAAAAACGTGGTATATAAAAAGTTCTTTTTATCTTGTAATTATTTTTACTTATGATTTATAGAGCTAACAGTTTCATTTTGATCGATAAAAGGAAATATAAAAAGTCTTTTTATCTTGTAATTATTTGTATAATGAACACAGATATTGAAACAATGCATCCCATTGATTCCCATTACTCTAGAAATAAGTCTACCAAATTGTGCCTGCCGTGTGATTTAAGTATTGCGAAACTTTGGAATGAGTTCTGGGTTCAATTCCCAGTCATGACAAAAACATTTATGTGTTTTTCTCAAAGCCTGGGTGTTTGTGATTGTTCAAAATTACTAACAACCACCTTGTACGAAAAAGCAAGGACATGGTTATTAATAATTCAAAAAAAAAAAAAATACTTTTAGCCATTTTAAGCAGAATTGAATTCATTTTCAGTTAATTCTGTTTTGTATGGAAAGTTATTATTGTTGGTTGCTAAGGCGGCCATAGCAACTAAATTATTAATACATACGTGCGTTACTATGGAAATCAATATGAAATGTCAAAATGACATTTCTGTATTCTATATTAATTATTCAGTATTTCTATCAAGTACAAAAAAAGTATTTATTAATACATATAATTCGTATTTTTCCGCTAGGTTCTCTGCTGGCGTGCCACTTTCCCTTTATACATGGAATTATCAAGTTTAGTTTATATGATTCAACAGAAAATTGAAAAACGTGGTATATAAAAAGTTCTTTTTATCTTGTAATTATTTTCTATAAATGACAATAATATTTCTGTTGGGTAGTGGTCGGAAACCAGGGGCGCGCGGGCTGAATGAAACCTAATTGGTTATTTAGCGCCCATAAAAATGGTTGACCATACCAACATAACATACGGTATTGTTCGTAATATATGTAATAATTTGCAAATTAATGAATAATAATATGTAAGCATAATAATCGAAGAAGAAGATTTACTTACATACTTTTATATTATATTGTATAATAATTATTGTATCTACAGCATGGCTGGCCAAACCGCGGTCCACTGGGTGTCAACTCGTGGCCCGTGGAGCAGTGAGAAAATAAAATTAATATCAAATGCTGCCGCTAGATATGCTAATTTCGAAAATTGATATTCGATATTAGCTCAAGATTTTAAAAAGCACCGTGTGCTTTTTGCTACATTTGCAACGCCATTCTCCGTAGATGTGAATTTATTACCGGGAGATTTACAAATGGAACATTGTGAAATATGTTGTGATCAACAGTTAAAGGAGAAATTCCATCAGGTTGGTTTGGAAGAGTTTTACAAAACGTTTATTTGGATAAGGAGAAATTTCCTACATTTTACAAACATGTTCTAATGATGACTTCGCTATTTGGAAACACTTACACGTGTGAACAGCTTTTTAGTCGGATGAAGCATATCAAATCCCGAGTGAGAACACGAATCAATGATGTGCATTTGGAAAACTGTTTGCGTGTAGGAACAACCTCACTCGATATCGATCTTGATGCACTTAGTTCTGCCACACAAAATCAAACTTCTCACTAAAATTTATTATTTTTATATTATTTTGTTTATTTTTTATTATTTAAAAAAAAGTCTAATCTAATAAATATGTTTGATTCTCATGTTTGTTTTATTTTATTTCCTAAAATATAATATATATTTCTTTTTTTTTTGTATAATAAAAAAATCGGTTGTACGGCCCGGTAGGAAATCTCATTTTTAGAATCTGGCCCGGCTGCTGAAAAGGTTGGCCACCAATGATCTACAGTTAAATGGAAAACACAAAAGGGCACTTTTGTTAGTATTATTGAAGACTCACAAACTGAATTTTTAACAAGATTTACGAATTTTCATAAAAAAACACCGGATACGAGTTTGAATCTTTTTAATATTGTGGTGTCTACATTAGATTGGACAAATGACACGATGACACGATGAAAATTATTTATCATAAAACCTCTTTTAAGATATTTTTATTCCAACTCTTTAAGGGTCCATATTCTTGGCTTAGTTGCAAATTAGTATTTTATTTGGAAATTTGAAAGTATAAAAATGCACATCTGTTTTTTCGATACGGTAGTGCGCACTAATTATACGGGCGAATTTAATTATTGTCACCGACACTATTTCTAACTGCTTTTACACGAAGCCTATTACATTGATTTCTTTTGCTCGGCGTAGCTCCAACTACGTTATATTTTCTGCCAAAACTATTGAAGTTCACGCGGTGTGTTTATAGATGATTTAATAAAAAAATGCTAAGTATTTTTATCATTAGGAAAAAATAATAATATAATTACAAGATAAAAAAGAACTTTTTATATACCAAGTTTTTAAATTTTCTGTTGAATCATATAAACTAAACTTGACAATTCCATGTATAAAGGGAAAGTGGCATGCCAGCAGAGAACCGAGCGGAAATTTGAAACCTTGATATTTCAAAAGAAACATTGGTAGGTACTAAATAAGAAAAAAAATCTGTGAAATATTAATTACCATAAAAATAATACCCAAGAAAATCTGAATACATTACTTACCGCATTGAGTCCCCACCCTAGTAATATTGTGGGCATTCCTGTCTCGAGGTGAAGGTCTGGTGGAGGCAATATTACTGCACTTACAATCTCTCCATCTATCGTTATTGGAGTCGCAACCTAAAAGACCATAATATCAATATATGTACCTATATATTATTTTAGGTAGATAACAAATAATAATATATCACCGAATAAAACTTTTGTTTTGTCGTTATTGATCATCGTTCATTGTTATATAATGTGTATTGATATGAAAGGGTTTATGTCGGAGGGTTTGTTTCACTTTAATTAAATTAATATAAGTATACTTGGTACTTTTCAGACGAGATATTATAAAGGCGCGTCTACGCCATACTGCGCGGCGGTTTGCCGTTGGGAAATTTTAAATTAATTTGTTATTGGGAAGGTATTATTGGACGGATAATTTATGTACCTATTGTCATATTATATCTGTCGCTTTGAATTTTGTTTGATAAATATTCTTTTTAAAAATGTATTCAGTTGAAAATGTCCATCTGAGGCGGACGAAACCGGTCCTAATTTATTGATTAAAAGTGGAATAGGTACTACAAAAAAATACGTTTTATTTAATCAAACAACAATTATTTTAATCTATATTTTCCCACACTCGATATTTAAACCGATCGAGAAGACAACCTACTTCTCATTATTTTTATGTTCCCTGGTTATGCCAGATGTGCATTGCGTTGTCTCGCAAAATGCCGACCTAATGGCCGCATCAACGTGGTGCGAACAGTGCAACTTATAGCGCCGTTTCTTAGGCCCGTTTCAGACGGGACACCGGTGTCGTGCTCGATATAATATAGGAGGCCTTTGTATTCGAATAAAGGGGCTTATGTATTATGTTTATGAACGCCTCAGAGCTAATGAGTCAACAGTGACAGAAACAGAACAGCCAGAAGTAAAATGAAACATTCATTTTCGTGGAATCTATTTATGTTAGGTTAGGTTAGGTCATTATTTCGTTGTACCTAGTCACTCAATCATTTTGAACATATTGTATTGATTAAGATGAGATATCCTAAGCTTGCCGGCAACACCGAGTTAAGTTTATTTGAAGCTTTCTAGCGATTAGTAATGCAGAAATTAGGTATATAATTTGATTTATTATGGCGTATTGAAAATCTGTGCTATTAAAAATATATCAACATAATAGAGATAGGACAATTTCAATATTAAATTTATATTTTTCCTGAAAGGTCATAGTTATATTTATCGTTGTTCTGTTTTGTCACTGTTCTGTTTTGTCTGTTCTCCTACCCACCGCTAGAGTTAAAGGCGGTGGGACACTTTTAGAGAATCGTTTTCTAAATGTTGTTTCACGTAAAATTAAGGGTAGGTATAAGGTGTATTTTTAGCGATTTTTTTGTATTGTTCAATAAATCCACTTGAATTATGGAGTTGTCGAACATCAACATACAGTAATCAAAAATTGCATCACACAACTTTTTCTTATTCTTTTGTCCATGTCCGATCCTAATAGGATCATATGGGCCTCCACAGGGTGGAGGTTTGTATCTCAACCTATTGGGTTCTTGCTCTTGCTATTGGGAACCTTGCTCAACCTATTAGGTCCATACTCTGACTCGTACACAAATTGAAAAACAATATGTGTACTTGCCAGACCCATGATTCGAACCTGGAACCCTCGACACTATAGACTGGCGCTTAAGCCACGCGGCCATCGTGG
This sequence comes from Rhyacophila brunnea, assembly GCF_057557595.1. Lineage (NCBI taxonomy): Eukaryota > Metazoa > Arthropoda > Insecta > Trichoptera > Rhyacophilidae > Rhyacophila > Rhyacophila brunnea. Next base: position 9,279,628 of record NW_028232751.1, on the reverse strand, counting down.
ACGTCACACAACTAGACATTTTAAAATGTTAAGATTATACAAATAAAATAGCGCCGCAGGCGACTTTTTTTCTCATTAGGGCAAATTTGTGATGTGTGTTTATTTCACTTGTCAGGTCGACCCGTCACGCCTGCCCCCCCAGAGCCCGGGTCCCCAGGCTAGAGCCCTGTCAGCCCCTAATATCTGATAAAGCCTCTAATAAAATCTGTTCTATTATTAGTGTTGTTGTTAGTCTCCCTTATGCATTGTTTTAAATTATATCGTGCTTATTTTAAACTATCTGTTTCAATAACTGTTTACACGTAAAAGTGCTGACTGTCTCTACAATCTCATTCTTCAAGAGTAAGCGAGACGCGATGTTGTCATTTTATACTACTATTTTGACGGGACAGGACGTATTGAAAATCAGTTAACCTCAAAAGAGTAGTTCGTTTTTTTACCGGCAGGGTCGCCAATATCGTTCTAGTGCGCAGGCGCAGATCTTACTTGCGCGGAAAAAATCATCACGATTTGGAAGCTTCCAATCTTGTTTGATTTATGCACGCATTCTTGCCAACTGCAGGATTATACATGTTTCTCCATAAATTTTCTTTCTGTGCACAGTAAATCTATGCACGTGTAAACGGGGTGTAAAACTATGTTGATTAAAAAAATCGCTATTTTATGGATCACAGATTAAAATTCAAATGTTATTGTCCATTGACCCAATATAGTTGGAAAGAATTACCAACAAACATTTTTCTCCTTCCCGTAAAATAATTGCTGTTATTGTGCAAACAATTTCTCAGGAAACGGACAATGTCCTCACTGGGTTGCAGAAGCAATAAAAAGAAAATGTCTTTATAATGGCAAAGTCTGACCTTGACCAATGCAATGTCATTGTGGGCGTAGATGTCCGAAAAGACGGCGTAGTCTTCGTGGCAAATGACCTTGCTAATCTTCACAATGGTAGGTCCGGAGACAGACGTGTTTCTGACGCCATACTGCACTGTTGGGTACGGCTCCTTCAAACTGTAAAAAAATGCCACATTCATTAGTTAATAATTACAAGATAAAAACAACTTTTTAAATACCACATTTTAAAATTTTCTGTCTAACTTTCTGTCCACATTTTGAAATAATCATATAAACTTGACAATTCTATGTATTAATAAATACTTTTTTTGTACTTGATTGAAATACTGAATAAATGTAGAATACTGAAATGTCATTTTGACATTTCATATTGATTTCCATAGAAACGCACGTATATATTAATAATTTAGTTGCTAGGACCCCCTTAGCAACCAATAATATTGTTTTACTTTTTACGATTTTTTTCCGAAATAAATTTCCATACAAAACAGAATTAACTGAAAATTAATTCAATTCTGCTTAAAAATGGCTAAAAGTATTAAAAGAATGTATTGTCGTCGTGTTCTGGTATATTCTAAAAGTTTCAAATGTCTCGCTAGTCGGGAAGTTAGCTAAAAATCTTCAATCGTCCAATACAAATCTTGAACAAACAAAAAAAAATTGTACTGGACAAACAAGAATACGTGGTAATAATGATGCGCTTCGTTTAAGAACACTTGATGTTATTGATATAACGTGGAATCTGAAAATAATATGTTAAAATAAACATAATATCATAAATGTTGAAACAGAATATTTAGAATCTATTGAAAAAGTTATGATAGTGAAGTTAGGTTATTATTATATTGAAGAAAAAAAATGTGCGCCCATAACGTGATAAAATATCATTAAATTATCTCTATATATATAAAAATCTCGTGTCACGATGTTTGTGGACGAACTCCTCCGAAATGGCTCGACCGATTTTTATGAATTTTTTTCATGTATATTTGTTAGGTATGAGAATAGGTCAACAAGTATATTTCATACTGCTAGGTGATTAGGGTATCTCTATCCAGAAAAATTTTCTTTTATTTTTTAGACAATTTTTTTTTTGTATTTTTTTTATTATTTGGCATAAAAAAATTCCTATAAACCCAAATTTTCACCCTCCTACCCCCACCCTCCCATTTTTTAATCGCGATTTTATTATTTTTGTATGAACAAATTTAACCGTCGTTCGTATTTCAAACAGAACAAAATTATTTATGTTGTTGAATGACAGATGGCGCTACGTCCGAGAAGAATTCAAGAGAAGCATCGCGTCATTTTGACATTTCATTTGGCATATCACAACGCAGTGCGTGCAAAATTTTGTACGATTTATTTTAATTTATCTATTTTTATGTGCGTGTATTACAGTGCACAATGCCAGCAAGACGCAAGGGGGGCCATTTGGGCCGTCGAACGATTAAAGCAACAAACATGCAAAATAGTAGAGCAGAAAGAACAGACGAACAAATCCAACAAGATAACAAAAACGTGCGTGTAAGCATGTCGCAATTGCATGCATCTCAATCACAAGAGGCACGAGGTGAACGAAATCAACAACGACAATTGGAACGGAGCCAAGCGCACCGGTTTGTAGATAACACACGCAGAGAAAATGACCGACAACGCCAACAAGTACATCGAACATTTACATCCGCTTCGTTCCTTCGTCTCGCATTCGAGTACGAGCCAGATATTGAATATTCCGCTCATCCGAAAGTGCTGATTGGTGCTATGGACAAAGAATATCCCCATTATTATGCGCTCAAATTCAAACATGAGTCAGCCGGGATGTGTTGCGCATCAGGAAAAGTGCAACTACCAGAAATTGAGATACCACCAGAACCATTGAACGGCTTGCTCATCGGCACGGTTCCAGATTCAAACCTGTTCCTGAAGTCCATTCGCACATTCAATTCATGCTTCCAAATGACTTCGTCCGGAGCAACAGAAATAGTTCACAATACTGCGGCAAATGGTCAACAATTCCATTCTACGTTCAAAATCAAAGGCCAAGTATACCACAAAGTAGGCTCATTGCTGCCAATGCCAAACGAACCACATACATTTTTACAAATCTACTTCATGGGCGCGGCGGTGAGGACATCAATCATGTGGATGCACGTTGCGGCTACAATAGCCTCAATTCGCCTAATAACAGGCGCATCGTCGGCGAACTGGACGCCCTGTTGAATGAGCACAATGAATTATTGAAATTCTTCAAAGCACACATGCACGAATTGCAAAGTGACAATCACGCTATTGCCATCAATCCTGATAAAACACCAGCTGGAGAGCACGTACGTCGATTCAATGCGACTGTTGTTGACGACATTGCTGGAATCATGGTTGGCGATCGCACATCGACGCGAGAAATCGTGATTCGAAGAAGAAACAATAATCTGGAGTTCATCGCTGACACACACCGTTCATACGACGCTCTCCAATATCCGCTAATTTTCTGGAAGGGACAAGACGGATATTGCATAAACATTAAACAACGAGATCCTGTCACAGGTAATTCATTCATTATGATCATCATTACTCATTTTGAATTGAGAAAATGAATGGTTGGTGTTTTTTTGTTTTTATCGGCAGTCATCATCTACAGCGCTCCATTCCTCTTTCTGTCATAGATCCCATCCCCACACACTTACGATACATTCGTTATTTTTTATTTAACAACCAAAATATTCACTAGAAATAATTTATATGGCAGTACAACGTTTGCCGGGTCAGCTAGTAGATATATAATAATATATACATGTATATATTATAGTCAGGTAAATTGAAATGCTTTGGATATAAACTAATGTAAGTTCAATTTGGATACATAAAAAAAATTAAAACCTACAAAAATATTCATTGAAAAAATAAAAAATATTTTAGAAAATAGTGCGTCTGTGCAAGTCTTGCGCTGTGTTACAGACAGGTGAATCAATACATGTGGCGAAGGCTCCATACAAGGCGATTATTTAAAGCCTTCCTTCTTAAGGAAAATATTTTTTGATTATTTTATATTCTATAAAAATAGTTTATTTATATATAAAAGCTAATTTTCCACAAACACGTATCTCAATTTTTGTCAGTATTGAGTTGTTTGATTCAATGAATTCAGAATTTGAATACGCACATATTCCACTAACACGTATCTCAAAACATACGTTATAACATAATAGATTTATGCAATTACAAAAGACTTTTATAAATATTAGAAACTCGTATCGTGAGTTACGTGTTTGTAAGTATGCAGAATACTGAACTGCGACAGATGATTATAATGAAGCACCACTTTCTCGTAAGTCAAGACACGTGTTTACTGCAGTAATATTGTGGAATGATTCACAGTAAAGTTGCAACGCATTCTCGTATCTCTGATAATATGATTGATTGGTCAAAAGTATAATGCGATAGATTGAAGAGACATAACATTTTTTTCATGAAAATATGTGTAACTATTTTAAATGGATATTTCATAGAAGAAAGTTTATTTCTGGATTGAAAACTGAGAGAATAAACTTGTTATTTGCCTCTCCTGAAAAGTTGTATTTTTTGCGATACGTTTTTTAGAAAATGAACGACAAGATATCGTATAACATGTTGGAATGTATTTTACAGATAACAAAACAATCTGCAAAGGTTTTAAAAATATATATACCACAGCGCGACATCTATCTTGACGTAAATAAAATAAATGTCGGATTATTTCTCAAGAAATTGTGATATTTCTTCGTATGTAATTTACGTCACGTAACCTCAGCCAGTCTATCGAATTGTATGTTTATGTTTATGAACATATTTATGTTAGGCTCCTATTGCAGAGCTTAAAACCTTCGCGCTTAATATTGTTGTCATGACTGCACTGCACTGCACTTTGTCCAAAACAATTAATTAGATAACTTTAAAAAAAAATCTATGGCGTTTAATCGCATATTAATAAATATAGATTGTTTTTAAAAATAAAAACAAATTTTATCTAATATTTTTTATGTACTTATAAAAATGTTTTGAAAAATACGTAATTGAAACTTATCGCTCAATTTTTATGTCGTCAGTGAATTTTTAAAGTTTCATTGAAATGGTGTGTCATTGTCATTAGTGTGTACATATTCATTAGTAGTAATATCGTATTATCTTCTTATTTCCCGTAAATATACCTGACAAGTGTGCTCTTTTTCTCAGATCTCCACAGCCTATATCTTTCCAAAAGTCACCCTTCGCCACTGATATAATATAGGTAAATACATCTTATAATAATTAATACACTAAATATTACTTACAAAATGACGACGAAATTTCTTACCTGCATTCTTTTTAAATTTTGTGACCTATTCTATTAGTTGTAAAATACTAAATTCTTTTTTGATCTTTGTCCTTGTTAAAATGATGTTTATGATAATAATAATTGTGACACATTTTTTTTGAAAAGCAAGTTTTCAATTTTGAAAAAATCAACATTTTATTCTGCCATCTAGCTTATTTTCATACCCTATCGGGTATATTATTTTTGTGAATGACAGACAGTTGGAAAGACTGAGTGTGAACTGGCGGAAATTTATTTAGTTTTTTAAATTTAAATTCGTGGAATTATATGGCCAGAACACATATCTATTTTCATATTAACACTATCGACCTAAGGTACTTACTTGATGGAATTTGAATTACAATAGTACAAAACTTAGATCCATTAGCATTAGAATATCTGTTTTCATTTATTCCCCACTGAAATAGTAATTATTTAATCAGGAGTTATGCATATTTTACTGAACGCTATCCACACTATAGCTAGTTTCTAGGAAGTTATTTCTGTGTTTATCATAGTGCAACTGTCTTGCGGCGCTAGTTTTTTAAGACACGGTATACGTGATGTATCGGATGGTGTAAAGAACGCATGTTTAGATAACATTGGCTATGACTGTCTATATTTTTTAAAGATAAATATAATATATTAAATATTAGTCGCTTACTTAACCAAATAGAATTATGCTTTCCAATTAATATACATCGAAAAATAACATGTGAATTTTCCAGATCCGGGATTTGAACAAAAGACGCATGACTGTACAAACGGACACGATACAACTCGTCTACTGTGGGTACAATAAACGATTAGAACATAATATGATGAAATTTAATATTCACTTAGGTACCTACTGATCATTTTTTTATAATGTATCTATAGTTTATTATATTAAAGCTAATTTCTGTATATATTAACACAACATTTTCACAATAAGATAATATATTATATTATATTTAAATATTATTTTTGTACAAAAACTGATGTTTTTTATTTGGAGTAAATGCGACGCTAATATATGCGATATATTTTAATGCAATTATTAATATATAAGGATCGGACATATCGGAAATATATATTTCGTTACAATTCATAAAGTAACCATATTCCACCCAAGGGGAGCATGTGGGTTTTCACATAGTGGAGATTGTATTATAAAAACATTTTTACGTGGAGTAGCTTCAGCCATTCACCTAACCGAACTGCGTCGGATCAAATACATAAAGACGGACGGTCTACCAATTAGACTATCGGATAGGTGCAACGATTACATACCCAATATTTTATAGTAGGCATTATAATAAAGGTATCCTTAGTTACTTACGTTGTAATTTCATTAATTTATCATCATTAGCCAGGGTCGATCCACTGCTGGATGAAGGCCTCCACTATGTATATCCACTCTTCTCGGTCCCTAGTTCTTTGCTGCCACGCACATCCATCGAACTTTATGAGCTCGTCTAGCCAGCGGGGTTTAGGGCGTTCCCGTAGGCATTTAGTGCCTCTTGGGTACCACTGTATAGCGGAATCTGTCCAGCGGTTGCCCACTCGCCGAGCGACATGTCCAACCCATTGCCATTTCACCTACGTAGCGACTTATATCACATCGCGTACTCTTGTCTTCTTTCTTATTCATCGGATTCTTTTTTGATGTTTACGCGTAATGCTCAACATGTACCTTTCCATGGCAGGTTGCGCTCGCTACTCATATTTTACAACATTTTTATTAGCTCGTAGTCTTATTTATCAGGTGGTTGTTTATCCGGTACAAGTCTTGCAATCGATTTTTAACCAACTTCCCGACTAGCTAGACATTTGAAAATTTTATAATATATCAGAATACGATGCCAATGCATTCTTTTAATACTTTTAGCCATCTTTAAGTAGAATTGAATTCATTTTCAGTTAATTCTGTTTTGTATGAAAAGTTATTTCGGAAGAAATCCGTAATCCAATCCACCATTATTGGTTGCTAACTGGGTCGTCCTAGCGTGTGTTACTATGAAAATCAAAATGACATTTATTCAGTATTTCTATATTTGTTTGTTCTTTATTTACTTCATATCAAGTACAAGTTTGAGTATATTGAGCGTAATAATTCAACAGAAAATTTTAAAACGTTGTGTATAAAAAGTTCTTTTTATCTTGTAATTATTTTTGATTTGTCTTACATTAAGAGTCCATGTTCACATAGAATTGGTATCACACATTGGTGGAACACTTTACACTTAAGACCCAATGGGAGGTCACTTTTGAAGATACTATTCAGGCGCCCAAATGCATTCTATGCCAGTTTGGTTCTGCATGCAATCATGTCATACATACCACCATGGCCCCCACATCCTACAGCGGGCCCCCAGGCTAGGATCTTTGACGGGCTCCCTACCTATCGCTAAAGATAAAGGCAGTGTGACACTCTGCAGTAGCATTTTCCAAATGATGTACGCAGTAAAATTAATGTGTACTTTTTACTATTCGAGAGAATTTGTGATGTGTGTTTAAATCACTTATCTGGTCGATTCGCCACGCCGGGCCCCCAGGCTAGAGCCCTATCAGCCCCCACTTTGTGGAGGCCATGTATACCACCCATCATCGTCACTCATGGATGGTATAATAATTTGCACTATTAGCGTCGTTTTGTTTGTCGGTATTGTGTGTAAAAAAATATTCTAAAAAATGCACTTGCTAAGATAATCCTCAGTCAAAGTAAACGTCAAATCATCGGTTCGTATCAAGTCTTCACCACTAGTAGATACTGTTTCAAATAAATTTTATTATATTATTTTTAACAAGTTATTTTAACTCATTATTGAAACATATTTTTCCATTAAAAATTTTCCCCAGGCAGAGAGAGATATCGATGTTTTCATAACCTTCGATTTTATACGGCCTTGAACGTTGTGCAACGATATTGAAATGCAGCTGCATAAAATAGAATCCAGGATGCGGTATAATGCAATTACGTAATGGCTCTGATTGATTTTGCAATCCATCATTCAAATCAGAAGGCTGCGCTACATATTATGTAAAATATTTCTACGGTGGCCATATCATTTTCCTCGACGGGTACGTAATAACATTCAATTCAATTCAATTTTTGTTTTTTAACAAATTGTGGACATTATAAATTATAAGTTCAAGACGTTCACAACATGACATGAAATATAATTATAAAGAAAAAGTGGTACAGTTCGGTTATGTGGAATACAGCGGAAAACACATTTTGAAAATAGCCGATATACTGAATTATTTGTTAGGTTAACCTAACCTAACCCAACCTAATCTAACCTAAACAAACTCAAACTAACAAATAATCCAGTATATCGGGTATATTCAGAATGTGTTTTCCGCTGTATTCCTCATAACCGAACTGTACCGAAAAAGTAATAAAAACGATAAAAATGAAATTATAAAAAGAGAACATAATAATATAAACATACAATTATACATATTATAGAAGTTCAAAGAAGTACATACACCGAGTTTGCTAAGGAGACCCTATTTTAAGAATTTATAAAATAGCGTCCACCTAAACTCACCCTCACGCAAGAGGAATATTCAACACCCGAAGCAATTTGGTTGAACATAGTTATCGCCCTCTCAATTTTGGCATTACCAGTGGCAGGTTGGCTTGGGAGAATAAACAACTAATGCTCTCTATTTCTAAGATAGTTATCAGGGACATACAGGTCAACACTGTCCAGAATGGCAGAGTTCTCATATATACCACGTATAGTTCGAAAAAAAATACGTAGCTAAACAAAGATTTCTTCTAAATTGCAGACTGCAGTATGTAAGCATACCTAAGAAAAAGTCAGTTGGATAAAGCCACGGACTCTCGACCATAAGGCCATACTTCAACTGATGCGGTGCCCAAACAATAGACCCACTCTCGAACCTGCTTCGAACTAAAGAATTAAACAAAAGTTTTAATACCGTAACATCCGAAAAAACCCGGGAAGTACACATAACGAAGCCCAACATCTTAAGCACCTTGTTACAAATGGTAACTAGGTATATGGCTAATAAATGTCAGTTTACTCTCAAACGCAATGCCATGGTCCCTTACAGATGATATTCGTGACAGAACTCTGCCATGCATAGAGTATTGGAAAAAAACAACACTTTTGAGGCTTTGGTAAACGACAAAAGATTGCATTTATCAATATTGAATTCTAGTTTGTTACGCCTGCCCCAATCTAATATATTATTATCTATATCAAGTTAGAGCTACGACAATCGTCCAAGGTGACAACTTTCAAAAAGAGTTCAAACAACAAAAACATGGCATTTTTTATTACCAATGCTATGTCATTTATAAAAATCGTTTTTTAATTGTTCTTTATTTCATTAGTTAATACAGTGAAACCCCGTTTTACGTTTTTGAAGGGACCGATATATATATTTTTTCTTGAACCGAAACGAAAAAAATATCAGTTAGAAGCCCTGGTTTTTACCATAGGAATCTAGTTTAATAAGTTATTTTGGAGATTCCAAAAAGATTTTTGAATCATAATATCTAGTTACAATGAAATATATATTTCTAATTATAAAATTATCTAAAAAACTAAAAATATGTATAACTTAAGAAATCTTTTTTTTAATAATATCGAAGGTCTCAATTTTGTAATGCTGACGAGGCGTGGCGTCCAGAATTCATTCGATCATCGACGACGCAGCAATCGTTTAGAAGAGGATTCTTCATCACGACATTTCCTCGACCGGGTGAGTAAGGGTCTAGGAGGATTTGGCGCTGGGACAACTGGACGCCATGCAATTCGAAAATAAAAAGACGTTAGGTACTTATAGGTACTTTTAAAAAAATATTTAACATTATTATTTATATTTAGATTATTATATTATGATTTAATGGTTGGTGAGAATTTAAAACTGCACACGTAAATAATGATTTAATCGTGCATATGTTTAAATTCCAACGAAAAAAGAGTTTTTATTTTTAGGCGTGGTAATTCTCAATCCGCAATAAAAAAAACGTTATGTTAAGAGTAAAATGAATTAAAAATATTGGTACTGTTCGGTTATACGGAATAATCACAACCGTTATCACAACCGATGCCTGTGATGCGTAAGTGGCCAGTCTACTGGTGGAACGAAGACATTGCTAAGCTCCGCCGCGAATGCCTTTCCTCCAGACGCCGGGCTCAACGGAGACCTAGCAACGACGACCTCCAACGGAATCACCAATACCACAGGAAGGCGCTACGGAGAGCCATCAAAGAGAGCAAGGCAAGATGCTGGGCCGAGCTGTGCAGTTCGGTCAATGAAGATCCCTGGAGCATGCCCTACAAAATTGTGAGAAAGAGGCTCCGGACTGCAGTCGTAGATCCCTACCTCGAGGGCCCGGGCAATTTGGAGTCGGTAATAAGCACCCTTTTTCCACAGCACCAGCCCAGAGAAAGTTCCTGTGCTGCGATGGACGAGGTAATCAGCCCATTCTCCGAAGCAGAACTGCTTATAGCTGCCAAGCGCATAAAAACCGCGAATGCACCAGGACCAGACTGCATTCCAAACGCGGTCATCAAACGAATCGCATTGACTGACCCTGGGCTGCTGCTGGCGGTTTTTAACACATGTCTGCGGGAAGGAACTTTCGCTTCGCCCTGGAAGAGGCAAAAGCTAGTCCTTATACCAAAGGGCAAGGGGACGCCACCTGGCCCATCTTCGTACCGACCACTCTGCATGCTCGATGGAGCCGGAAAGCTGCTAGAAAGACTAATCCTTCAGCGACTCCAGGAGTCATTGGAGGACGAAGACAAAGGACTGTCACACAACCAGCACGGTTTCCGTCCTCGTCGATCTACCATCGATGCAATAGCGAAGGTAGTAGCGACAATCCGACTTGCCTGGCAAGGAAGTGTCAAGGCAAGCAAGCACGTCGTGTTGATTGCACTGGATGTCAAGAACGCCTTCAACACGGCGAATTGGAAATAAACCCTCAACGCGTCAGGCTCGTCGAGAGCTACTTCACGGTGCGAGTACTCGAGTACAAGTGCATGGACAAGAAGTGCCAACGTAATGTTTCGGCGGGTGTTCCACAGGGCTCAGTCCTTGGGCCAGCTCTGTGGAATGCGATGTACTATGGCCTTCTTAAAATCCCCTTGCCCGGAGAAGCGACTCTGGTTGCCTTCGCCCATGACGTGGCCGTCCTCGTCACAGCCAAAACAACCCAGCTACTACGCTCTGCTGCAGAGGAGATTCTAAGAAAAGTCAGAAGATGGCTTGACAGCAAAGGGCTCGAACTCGCTGTCCATAAAACAGAAACCGTCTTTTTCACAAGGCGTAGAAAGCTGGCGCCGCCAAAACTTGAGGTCGACGGCTTCGAGGTGCCGTTCTCTAGATCATTACGGTACCTCGGAGTGCAGATCGACGACAAGCTGCGATTCGCAGAGCACGCAGAAAAGGCGGCGTCCAAGGCAACGAGAATTGCAGAAGACCTTGCCAGGCTGATGCCCAACATCGGTGGACCAAAACAAAAAAGACGTAAACTCTACTCCGAAGTGGTCCACTCCGTCCTCCTATATGGGCCGATGCCACGAAAATAGAGAGGACGAGGCTCACTCTGGCAAGGGTGCAAAGAAGTAGTGCACTCAGAGTCGCTTCGGCATACCGCACGGAAAAAGGCAAGCAGTGTACAACGGCCAAAAAAAAGTTGACGCTAAGGAGCTGACCATGCAAAAATGGAAAGAAAGGTGGGATGCCTCCACAAAGGGCAGGTGGACACATCAGCTCGTCGGAAACCTAAACGCGTGGTGCGAAAGGAAACACGGCGAGCTGAATTACCACCTGACCCAAATGCTCACGGGTCATGGATGCTTCTCCAACTACCTTCACAGGATAAGGAAAGAAGTGACCCGCAAATGCCATCACTGTGGAGGCCATGACGATAACCCCGCACACACGCTGTTTGACTGCCCAGCTTGGGAGGAAGCCAGAAGCACCCTGAAAAGGATTGTCAGCGAGGAAGCAATGTCGCTGACGAACATGGTTCCCTCAATGCTGGAAAGCACAGCTGCATGGTCAGCATGGGCAGAATTCGCATCGTGCGTACTCAAGACCAAAGAAGAAGACGAAAGAACCCGGCGAGGAGAACAGGTAGAAGTGGCCTAACAAAAGGCAAGGACATAGTTGCCTCCCTGAAGTAATGCACAAAAGCGGATTCCGGGGGGGCAGCTGAGAAGAGGAGGGGGGTTTTAGTGGGTAAGAATCCCACACTACCACCAGTCAGTCGCCGCTGACTGCTGGTGGTGTCTTAAGAAGATTTCCCCCCGCCGGAAAAAAAAAAAAAAAAAAAAAAAGGGTTAGGTTAACCTAACAAATAATCCAGTTTATCAACTACTTTCAAAATGCGTTTTCGGCTGTATTCCGTATAACCGAACAGTACCAAAATATTAAGTAGTAGATAGAAACTGATTAAAATCCCTCGTCTTCGTTCTGTATACGTGTCTACAACGGTGCGGCGTCCGATTTGGTGATTAATTTTCGATTTTGTTATATTATGGTCACCCTAGTTTATTTTGAAAAGCGGCAATGGAAAAGTTTATGTTTGATTAAAATCAAATCCATCATCGAATATTAATTTGTGTGGAGTACCAGTGAGTTATGATACACCGATATCGATTTTATCTTAATTTTGTTTTTAATACAATAGATTTCAGTGGAAATAAAATACGCCACTGGCAAAACATACGAATTCATTATCTACAACCTACTCAGTTTGAATATTTTAATTAATTAATACCACCTATATACTGTTTGATATTATATAATATTTTATTTCATTTATACAATATGAGGTGATTTATTTATTTACACGCATACGTATATTATATTTCTATCATCATGATCATCTATAATATTTTAGTTTTTTTACAACGTTTTTATTATCTCGTATTCTTGTTTGTCCGGTGGTTTTGTGTCCAGTACAAATCTTGCAATCGAATTTTAACTAACTTCCCGACTAGCTAGACATTTGAAACTTTTAGAATATATCAGAATATGACGCCAATGCATTCTTTTAGCCATCTTTAAGTAGAATTGAATTCATTTTCAGTTAATTCTGTTTTGTATAAAAAGTTATTTCGGAAGAAATCCACAATCCAATCCACTATTATTGGTTGCTAACTGGGTCGTCCTAGCAACTAAATTATTAATATATACGTGCGTTACTATGAAAATCAAAATGACATTTCAGTATTCTATATTTGTTTGTTTGTTTATTTCTTATTTACTTCATATCAATTACAAGTTTGAGCATATTGAGCATAATAATTCATCAGAAAATTTAAAAACGTTGTATATAAAAAGTTCTTTTTATCTTGTAATTTTTTTCCACCAATTTTAGGGCGAATTTGTATACTGTCTAGTCAGGCATGGCCAACCTGCGGCTCAAATAAAGACTTTTTGTGCCCCATTGCGGCGGTTTTCAGCTTTCTATATTTTCCATTTTAGTATTCATATTACAATAAAAAAAAATCTCGTAAATTTACCACATTTATATTATACTTTATGAAATTGAATCTTTCTTGTTGTGATGCGTGCTGGTACCTGTTTTTATGCTTATGCCGGCTCCCCACACTCCGTACTTAAGGGGGATCATATATGGCAACAGAGAAAAACATTGATTTTTATAAAAAATATAAATGTGTATAACTTGAAATCCTTTTTATTTATATGAAATCTTATTTAGATATGTTCCCAATATTTAAGCTCGAATTTGATATAAATAAAAAGGATTTCAAGTTATACACATTTATATTTTTTATAAAAATCGTTGCGAATCGTTCTTTTTGAAATTAAATATAAAAGCGAAGTGTCTCAGTAGGTTGCCCGATGAAAACACGACCAATCTACTACGATGCGCGTCGGCTAAATTACCAGTCAATACGAAAAGATATCACACCATATACAAAAACAAATGTCACATTAATTATAAGGTAATAAAATATTTTGAATAAGTAAGTTCTTTGTTTTATTTTTTTATATGAGTGGCCCACCTAAGCTCAGTAATATGTTTTGGCCCACCCAACGAATTGGGTCGGGCACCCCAGCGGGTCTATTCTATCCACAAGCCTGCTTTCGGTCCTCGCTAAATAGGGTAGAAAAGTATCGACTTATTAACACTTATTGTAACAATTACAATAAGTTAACTGTCTGAACTGTCAAAACTGTCTATCTCGATCTAAAATTTATCACAGCCACAAGAGGTGCTGTTAAAACATAGTATTATTGTAACAATTTTAACTAAATTATTTTAATTGTTACAATACATGTTAATAATTCGATACTTTCCTATCCTATTTAGCTGCCGTAACGGACCAAAAGCAGACTTGTGTATAGAATAGACCCGCTGCTAGAGTTGCTATTTTATCAGGCTGACGACATCTAAAGCATTGAATACGTTTGTACACTATTTTAGCAGATCGTACCTAAGGTACCATATCAAGTGTTTTTTCCGTTATAATATCAATAGGGCTTGGAAATCGACGAATTATTATAAAGATGATATTTTGACCCAAGCAAGCACCGCTTTAGTACAATTAAAATTGTTAAAGTGCACGAAAATGCCGAAAGAGGCACGCGGTTTGGTTTTTTTTTATCACGTCGCTATTTCTCGTAAGTTGTCGGCTATTGTTGGCCTGCTTCATTCAGTTCTTTGAGAAAGCCAATTCCTTGTCATTCTTTTTATTTGATATCTCTATGCTTCGCCAGAATATGTCACCTAGCACGTAGCCACCAAGCAAGGCTACCTATGTGGCCTCAGCCTTAGTGAAATCGCCGTCAAGAGTCGTAATACAAAAAGTTAAATAAAATCTATTTGACATAAGGCTATGTGGTAATCTAATCAGTAATCACTTTGATTTTAATTAATCTTGTCGTCAGTTCAGTTTTAATTACGGCGTAATTATATCCGTCCGTAAGTCCATATTACAGAGGCTTCAACTTTTTACATCGGTAGGCAATTTCCTTCAGTCGCGATGCTATTGCGAACTGGAGACGATCTTTTATTTGACCTTGACCTTTCCGTTCGCAGGCTCAGAATTGTGTCAAGATAATTGCATCATTAATTTTCCATGCCACCGAATACCAGTTGCATAGCGGCACGTGTCATATAAGGGCTGCAATCCCGTACTGAACATTCAGTCCCGAGATTTGTATTTACGATCTCGAATTCGCGATATTAGAATTGATATTTTTTTCAAAAAAACAATATTTTTCAGCGGCTTCAATGCGAATTCATACTATAGGAAGAATTTATATGTTTTGATTTTTATTACTTAGAAGAAAACCAATGTTTTAATAAATTTTTACTGTAAACGAGCGTTTCCAATTTTAAATAAAATTAAAGAAATACTTATTAAAGTGAAAGTAAAATTTAAATAAAACTTGATATATTTTACCACGTTTTTATTAGCTCGTATTTATGTTTGTCCAATACAAATCTTCAAATCGATTTTTAACTAACTTCTCGACTAGCTAGACATTTCAAACTTTTAGAATATATCATATCAGAACACAATGACAATACATTCTTTTAATACTTTTAGCCATCTTTAAGTAGAATTGAATTCATTTTCAGTTAATTCTGTTTTGTACGGAAAGTTATTTTGGAAAAAAATCGTAAAAAGTAAAACACTATTTATTATTGGTTGCTAAGGGGGTCCTAGCAACTAAATTATTAATATATACGTGCTTTTCTATGGAAATCAATATGAAATGTCAAAATGACATTTCGGTATTCTATATTTATTCAGTTTTAAATAAAAATACTGGACTTCAAACTCTGCAGCGTTAAAGCTCCGATTCAGATTCAAGTCAGATTCCTCAGATGTTCAAATTTTTTGTACTTCAGAAATAGTTTCATTTTCATACGCAATAATAACATCTGTAGAAGTGGAAAGAAGTTTTTCCAATCCAAGATCATATTATCTTAAGATCAATTCTTTATCTTAGATCAAATCGTCGAAGATTCACTTTTGAAAATTTTAAGCATTATTTTTTTATTTATTGTAATAAATCATTTTCTGTTTGTGAATAAATAATAAATTACACTGTTGAAATATATATGATTTACTGTAATAGGTACGTATTTTTAGTACATATTTATGAAATTGCAATAACATATTTTCCAATTATATCTACATAGTTTAGGTACATATTATTTATTTTTTAGCACCTAAAAATCCTAAGCCTACTCATCACCATTAACTGACTAATACTTTCTACAACTGAAGACTAAAAGAAACAAAGTAAACGATTCTGGTCATTAACGTCTGGATCTATTCATAAGAAATTCATAAACAGAAAGACATCGATGAATGTTGGTGAAATAGAAACTCTACCTACATTGTAATAAGGGTGATTATTACAAATCTATTTTAGTGTTTTTGTTGCCTTATTATTATTGGAATGAGTATTTTCGTTTTCTAATCGTCTCAGATGAGAATCACGTGAAAGCTAATTCTGGCATATTTTATCGGGATTTTAAGCCCTGATATCTGCAGTTCAAGGTAATGAATCTGGAATAGTCATAGAGTTATTCTGTGATAAAGATATAATATACGTATTATATAAATATTGATCCTTGAACTTTATTAGTTATTAACTGAAGTGTTATTTGTTCCCATTTACAGCTAAAGCTCTCTGCTTCTCGGTCATGGAAATTATTGTAGATTTTCCGAGAAATAGAAATAGAATCAGACATATGCATGAATAATATTACCCACAATAACTGCATGCAAATAATATGAAATTCCTCCCGGAGAAATTCCACAATCGAGATTCTGTTATTCGAGAACCAACTAAAATTTAATTTTGATATTGAAGTTTACTTTAGAGTCAATATTTTTTCGTATTTTACTATCTAGTATTTGGTGACATTATATTATAAAACAGCATGCGACCTTCTTTCACGACCCATGTGTTTTGAGCTTTTGGCTTATATGATATACTTTGGTATCTCTGGATACTTCGTGTATTGCAGTACCTTAAAATTTACCTACCATGGAACACAAAAATAAGGGACTGGGTTACCTTCCGGATGTGGCTGTAAGAAGGTACAATTTTCGAGAGTGGTATAATATGGGATAAATTTAAACAGGTGTAATAACATATACTTTATATTATTTTCAATATAATACAAGGTGAAAAGGTCTTTTTATATACCACGTTTTTAAATTTTCTGTTGAATCATATAAACTTGACAATTCTTAGTATTAATAAAAACTTTTTATTGTACTTGATAGAGATACTGAATAAATATTATAGAATATTCAAATGTCGTTTTGACATTTCATATTGTTTTCCATACTAACGCACATATATATTAATAATTTAGTTGTTATGACCCCCTTAGCAACCAACATTAATAACTTTCCATACAAAACAGAATTTAACTGAAAATGAATTCAATTCTGCTTAAAAATGGCTAAAAATATTAAAATAATGCACTGTCGTCGTGTTCTGACGTATTCTAAAATGTTTAGCTCGTCGGGAAGTTAGTTAAAAATCTTCAATAGTCCAATACAAATCTTGGACAAACAAGAAAAAAATTTACTGGACACACAAGAAAAAATCTGTACCGGACAAACAAGAATACTAGCTAATAAAAACGTGGTAAAATAAAATAAATAATCTAAACGTAAAACATAAATAACGTAAATAATAAATTTCTACCATCATTAAGTCCTAAGCCAATGTTGGCTTCTAAGTCTTTGTCTATGGCAACAGGTTTGAGCGTTTTTATCTTATTAATAAGGTCTGTGGTACCTACTTAAATTAAGTGAATTCGAGTGTAATATTTTGTGCGGCCATCAACTCGACACTTTGCGGTAGTGAAACCTCCGTCGTCGCATATTATAATAGCGGTATTTGGGTGAGGATAATACCTCTAGCGACAGAATACGAAAAGTGCAATTTAATATAGGTATTATAGATATTTACTCACAATTTACTAAATACAATAAAAAGAAAAATATTTTTTTTTTGTGATTTTACCGAGGCTTTGACTGCGACTCGCTGTCATATTGCCTCTTCTCTTCTAGAAGGGGATCCGTCGATCAGGTCCTCACTCCTATTCTGTTAAATAACTTTACAATTTTGCCTAGCTCTTTCGTCTTACCTTCTACGCTTCTTCCCATGAGGACATACAATCTTTTGCCCATTCTGTGCCCTGTTCTTAGCCTCAGTATTAACTTAAGCTCATTCCTCGTCAAAGGAGACTCTACAAACCAGGGCACCTCTCGTGGTGATGGTAGAATAGACTTACTCCATTTTCTAATGATGCCCTATGGTGAAAATCTATCCACATAATTTGGCCCAATTTCTTTATAGCTTCATTCCAGTCCAGGTTTTCTGGTATTGAAACCCCCGAATGGCCAGCTTCCTTTGCCAGATCATCCGCCCTTTCCGCCGCGATGGGATCCATTGAAGGCATAGATCTCCTCCTCTATTTTTCTTGGCATCGATCTGGTCAAGGATGTGGTATGCTATGGTTTTACTGTTATGTGAGCGAGTTGCTGCGGCAAGATGTTGTAAAGCGCTTAAGAAAAATATTTATTGGTATATTTTTTAAGTATAAAATATACGTTAGTTAAATGAATTCAACTTATTATTGCATATTAATATCTTATGGTAATTGTTATCATTAAACAACAGTTTAATTAGTTTTCCTGGAAGTTATAGGAAGATTTTTTAACATTTCACAAATGTATTTTTTGTACTGAACGAGACCGCACCAAATCTGATTACCAAAAAGTATTTCAAGTTATTATAATGTTTTTAGATACCTATGTATTGATTTTTTCGGATGCCAATGATAACCGAGCTGTAACGCGTCGGCTTATAATATCGTGGATTAATAAATCTGGTAAATTCACATGTTGTTTTTCAATCTGTGCTTGTATGGTCCTAATAAATTGAGAAAGTGGCTAAAATTCATTTCTTGTAAAAAATCTGTCTTAATTAAAATTATTAGCACTTATTGTAACAATTACAAAAAGATGTTTGTAAATGCTACAATAAGTGTTAATTATTTGATACAAACCTACCCTATGTTTGATAATATTTATCACGTTATCACTTTAGCGGTCGATAAGTATAGAATAGACCCACTGGAGTCCCATAATATGATCCTTTAACGCATTCGCTGCTGAATAGATAATGAGATTTTAATTGCCCCCTTTAAAATGCACGTTAATTACATCGATCGGCCGCCTGGTCATTACGCGCCGTGTGCGTCTTCCGCGCCGTGTGCGTCTTCCGCGTCCAAAGTATTAAGGATCGAATATGGTGAAGTATATATTATATTGTATTATATGTAAATCAACTATATTAATAATCATTACTAGCCAGTTGGCAACAGAAAGCTTGGTGTCCTAACCAAATAGTGGTTGATTATTAAAAAATATATGAAAGAAATCTAGATGCGAGTTGATGGCATGGTTCCATGTTTTCTTTATTTGGGACGGACTTTCATTCTCCCTAATGGGTTTGAAGCTGATTTATCACTTTTTCAACGACTGTCTTTCAGGTGAAAAATCTGGTAGTTTTCTTCAAAATATCAGTAGGTAGATGACAAAAATGTATGAACATCGATCATTTTATGTACTGAATTGAATTATGTGAATTAAATGTTATATATTATTTGTGTTATTGTTAATTAAGTTCTTTTATTCATAAAAATATTATATATATAACTCATTATATCACTTCAATAACCAGATTATCTTACTTTTTTTATGGTATATAGTCTAAATCAGTGGTCGGCAACCGGAGGTTCAAACAAATTTTTTTGAGGACCATAAGTGGTTAACCATATTAACATAAAATTCGGGACGTATATAAAATTATTTCAATAATAATTTGTATATGAATAGAATCTACATCGGTTTTTATGTAGCAAATTTTTAACTGTAGTTTGTCAACAAGCACAAAATACCATTTGGAATTGAGTATGGTGATGTACTCTGTGTGGCTATTAGTTTCAAAAGTGGTAACTTAATTCTGGTTGTTCTACTTTTGTATCATTATGTAATTACCATAATAATTAAAAATATCAAATCCAGCTCCGTGTGTTGGTAAATTAGAAATGAGCCGTAGGTCGATTGCAAAGACATTTATATGCATCAGCCACCATGTTTTATTTTTTACGGCTAAACGCTATTAACGTTAACTAAATGTGCTTCAATGTGCACACCCACGATGGCTGCACGGCTTAAGCGTTGGCCTATTGCGTCGTGGGTCTCAGGTTCGAATCCTGGGTCTGACAAGTACACATATTGTTTTTCAATTTGTGTATGAGTCAGAGTATGGAATTAATAGGTTGAGCAAGTGGCTGACATCCATTTCTCGTAAAACAAAATCTGTCAATACAAACCTCCACTCTGTGGAGGCCCATATGATCCTATTAGGATCGGACATGGTCGAATGAAAAAAGAAAAAATATGCTTGACAGTTATTTGAGATTATTTCCAAATGGCAGAATATGAACGCTATCGACTTTGAAGCTAATATCCTCATGATTAATCTTTTAAAGCGTAAATTATTAGTAAAATGTATTAAATTGTACTTTTCATATTTGTTCTTTCCGAATATACAATGGCGATTGGAGATAACCAAATTGACTCCTGACCACTACAACACCAGTCAGTTTTTGACGGGCCATGGTGGATTCGCTGCCAAGCTCTACGGGCTTAGACTTGTTACCCGGCCAACATGTCCATGTGGCGGAAAACAATAGGGTGCAAACCACATCCTCTGGGAATGTCCGAGAATGTGCTCCGAGAGGGAAGAGATGCTTAAGTCGCTCCAACCAGCTGTTGCGCCCATCGTCGGGCCGTCCGACCAGGTTGACACAAAGATCAATAATCATATTGCATTTTAAAAAATAGTGGCGTCTTATTGCGAACATGATCACGAAGATTTATTTGTCTTTCAGTAAACTCAGTCAAAGCCAGTGGCAAAAAGTGTTAAGATCCGACATAAATAGTGCAATTTAAACTGTGTCAGTCAATATGTATTTTTTGGTTTTATTGAATTAGGCTTACAGTTTATAATGTTTTTTTAAAAATCAATCAAACCCTGCCTAAACCAAATCATAATAGTTTTGGTATGCTTTGGGCGATCCGACAAAATTGTGCACAATTTTTTATTCATACTTTTATTTGTTTTTTTTATTAATATTATAATATTATTATAATATTATTAATTTAAGATACATATTATTACAGATGTTGTTAGTTATTTTGAAATCATTTATCCCTGCATATCCAAACTATCGATAAAAAATATTCTTCTATCTATAAATATCTAAAATTATGTATTGTTTAATGGCATAATTTTAGATATTTTATAGATAATATGTGGCTTAGATTAGGCTGGGTTTAATGGAATGTAAAAAAATAACATACATTTTCTACACATTACAGTCTTAGTTTAATGACAACAAATACTTTTGACTGATAAAGCTTAGTATCCATTAATTATGTCGGATCTTACCAGCCTACCTCCACCCTTTGCCACTGATCAAAGCTCACTCCAAGCCTTGTGTATCTGCTCCTGAAACTTTAACTGCTGATGCTCCACATCCAAACGTATTAAGGATTAACGGATTAAGACCGAGTGTTGAGTGAGTTGGTTTGGAGGGGTCCATTTTTGTGTTCACTTTTAATATACTGTCCCTAGACGCATTTCACTCACTGAGATATCCTGGGTTCCAGCGGCTAGCTCAGGTGTCCATCGAACCCCGGATTCACAAAAAAGAACAATATATTTATGTTTGTTAGGTTAAATAAAACACTAAGTCTTTCTTGTGCGGGTCTTAGCGTTATATATTTTAATATTTAGTTGGACAACGTTATTTTGTAGTCTTTTACATATTTTGTTTTTACAATCAGTTTCGCAGGTCCGTACATGGTTTACAAAGGACGCTTACTAACTTTCTTTTTTCTTTTTAAATTTCCCGTACCCACGCCGACTAGTAAAAAGGACTCGTGATTGGCCAAATCTGATCGCATGATCTTTGATTCACGAGCCTGACCCTGGCGCCGGCGCGCGAGGATTTCACCGTTGCGCAATGCGCGGCAAAATTTATTATATTTGAATACTTATATTTAGTCTTAAAATTATCTCTTTCATCCATCATCGTTTACACTTTTTAAATTAAATTAAATTTATCTTAATTACACCTCCGCCCAATATGTGATCTTCACACACCGGACGAAGGCCTTTACTTATGAATAAAAAATACTTACGTGGTTGAGCAAGGAATCAGATTAGATGTTTTATGAAGCCGTTTCTAGAGGTCAGGGTTACGTTTCGACTTATAGCTACTAAATGATTATTTTACACCGGGAGAAGCCCGCCTGTAACAGGGGTGTGTATCATCACCATTAACCACAGCCTTTATACTATTGACATAAAATATATTCTTACCTGCATACGCAGTGTCCAGTTGTCAAAATTGTTGATGCGTCCAAAATAGTACCGCCGCAGTCATGCATACCCTTTCGGTTCCTTATGGAAACCTACAATAAAAATATTACTATAATTCCATACAATATATATATAATCGTTAAGAACATGGAATTCGCGTGGGCATAGCGGTTCATTTGTGAGCTGTTGTATCGGAAAAAGATGGTCGTATAGTACTAAGGTCAAATTCATGTCTTAATAAAACACTTAAAAATACATAATAAAAAATCCGGTATATAAGATAATGAAATAAAATTGAACATTTTTAAAAATCTAGTTATGTCATAGGTATATATTTAAATAAATAATATTAAGGGGGGACACGCTCGTCGAAGGTCAAAATTGAGTTTTTATTGTATTTTCAAACCACGATCCTGGACACTCCTTAAATGTTGTAGATAATCTATTTATATAATATTGAAGCCTTATTATCCTTTATAGTTACTTTAAACATTTGATGACTGCATAAAGTATTTTTGTTACATAAAATAGTATTCTTTTAAACCTCTCGCTCTAATGTTTTAGAATATAGTCATATTTCGGTACATAACTGTGCAGTGGTGTTAAGATTTTTTACATTTATTAATTTTCAAACGCATTTATAAAACCATTAGTATAATTTATTATGAGATAATTTTTGTAAAATATTCACGATAAAAAATTATATTGATAATCTCTGTGATCCCAAATTTGACAAGAATTAGGCATTTTATTATTCAAAAAATCTGCAAGATTAACACATTTGAAGATAATTCTAAAGATATTTATTATAAGCTATGTCTTTGACCATTCAAGTGTGATAAACATCTTATGAATAATGATTGCTTTATAATAATTATTGACCTAAGAATAAGGTAGTGTTTTTTTGAAATACGCCATTTCTTTTGTCATTCCCCAGTGGTTAAACTACAACATACGGCCGTAGCCATAAATTGAGAAACTATAATTGAAGTAGGGAGTAAAATGATATTGACGCGCGTGTTTGAACATGTATCGTTTAAAAAAAAATTAAAAAAAATTCGGTTAGGTACATGTTCAAACACGCGCGTTAACATAATTTTACTCCCTACTTTAATTATAGTTTGTCAATTTATGGCTACGGCCGTATGTTGTAGTTTAACCACTGGGGAATGACAAAAGAAATAGCGTATTTCAAAAAAACACTACCTTATTCTTAGGTCAATAATTATTATAAAGCAATCATTATTCATAAGATGTTTATCACACTTAAATGGTCAAAGACATAGCTTATAATAAGTATCTTTAGAATCATCTTCAAATGTGTTAATCTTGCCCATTTTTTGAATAATAAAATGCCTAATTCTTGTCAAATTTGGGATCACAGAGATTATCAATATAATTTTTTATCGTGAATATTTTACAAAAATTATCTCGTAATAAATTATACTAATGGTTTTATAAATGCGTTTAAAAATTAATAAATGTAAAAAATCTTAACACTACTGCACAGTTATGTACCGAAATATGACTATATTCTGAAACATTAGAGCGAGAGGTTTAAAAGAATACTATTTTATGTAATAAAAATACTTTATGCAGTCATCAAATGTTTAAAATAACTATAAAGGATAATAAGGCTTCAAAATTATATAAATTGATTATCTACAACGTTTAAGCAGTGTCCAGGATCATGGTTTGAAAATACAATAAAAACTCAATTTCGACCTACGACGAGCACGTGGGCCGTTAATAACAGCGTTATTATCAGATATGTAACACTAATCAATGTAAAATTAATGTGCTTATTGAATCTAATAAAATTGAAGCATTACCTACCGTCTACGCTTCACAAATGACGCATTATATTTTGATTTCAATGCAATGATTTCGAAGTGAAGAATATAATACTTTGTCAAGCAAAGCAATACAAATAATGCTGCCATTCGTAACATCATAATTATTATTATTTGCGCGAAATGGGATTTTCTGAATTAGCTGCATTTTATTGATAAACTTTGTGCTAATAAACAAGCACATCCATCGCACAAAATCTTGTTATTATTCTGTCAATTACGTTTTTTTTTCATTTTGTTGTATTAAATAGGGGAGAGCAGGTAGGATTCGTACACAGGGAGCATTCGTACAGTGGCGATATCTTCACTATCCAATTCATTGGCGTGCTCACGTTTGTGTGTAAGAATCCCGCTCATACGCATAGTGTAACCGCGGGGCAGGGCATCAGTGCAGCCAACAGCTTCGACGGAGCACGCCGATAGGTGTTTTCGCTCTACGTAAGTATTTTTTGTATTCACTTTTGAACACGCTTAACTGTTATAAGTTTTGCACGAATGTTATAAGTGACTTAGTATAGTTTATGAAGTGATAACTTTGTTTAATATGTAAATAGTCATTTTAGGCTAACTATAGCGGTTATTTTTATTTTCAATTAATTTGTTGATTTCTCGGTTTGGGGTACCTTCGTGCAGTTATAAGTGGGGTAGATTCGTACTGTACGAATGCTCCCCATTCCTAACTGCGTGGCAGTAGAAAGGTTGTTCACCAAAAATATTATTGTTACAGAACCATGCCGCGAATATATGTGAAAAAGGGGACCGGAACAGGAGACGTTGATGAAGATGCAATGATGCAAGATGCAGCCGTTAGAATCCACGTAAGGTGGACAATCAACTTCTACAGCGGGCCAAGATGCCAATGTGCCAGAAACTCTAACTGCAGAAACAGAGATTACTCAAGAAGATCTTCCATGGAGCTCAGCGCCAGTATCACCCTCCTTGCTATCACCTACAACTGCACCTGCATCTTCATCAACTGTAGGATTAATAACTCCAGAAATTATCCGGCCCTATCCCAGAGTGGACAGAAATGCGTTAAAAAAGTCGAAGAAAGGAAAACTACCAGGAAAATCGAGAATATATACAGATACCCCTGAAAAAAATAGACTGGAAGAAATAGAAAAAGGAAAACAGTTGAAGAAGCAAGAGCAAGAGAGGAAGCAAAGGGCTAAGGAGATGAAGCGAGCATTACATTTACTGTCAGATACAAGAACCAAAACAAAGAGACAGAAGAAAACTTCAGGGACAACTAAACCAAAGAGGCAAAATAAAACTGTAAAGACTGATAGTCAGGATGAAACTGATTGTGAGGATGAGGCTAATATGAGTTTAAGAGAAAGTTCTTGTTCTCTCATCGAAGAGACGTCTGTAGGATTGGATACTGACAATGAAACTCCAGTTACGTCAGAGAACATCAAATAAGAACGCTTTGTGATAGTAGAGTTCAAGAAAACAAAGACCGTTTAAATTATCTTGGGCAGGTGCTTAAAAAATATAGTCCCGTTGAATACAAAGTTTCATTTTTGAGGAAGAAGCCTCATACCTGGAAATTTGTCTTTCCCACTACCAAAGATGAAGGAACAGTTTACATATCAGATGTGGTATGTGTTTTCCCGCTATCAAAATCTGCTTTTACAGCAAGAACAGCCCGGATAATATTTAGCTTCGAAAAAGACCTATCTATATACAATGTTGGATAGTACAACTATTAAATACGATTAAGTCCTATTACTCTAATGGTTAATTTTATAATGTTGGTTTATTCGTTCCTTTATTAACAAAAAAATAAATAAAAGTGTTATGTTTTTATGACTACATAGTTATAAGCACTTTAACGCTTTCGCTGCTGAAGAGATAATGAGATTTTAATTGCCCCCTTTAAAATGCACGTTAATTACATCGATCGGCCGCCTGGTCATTACGCGCCGTGTGCGTTTTCCGCGTCCAAAGTATTAAAAACAATAACTGTTAATTATTATTACATGAAGGCTGATTCTGTGTTAGCTTTGATCTCAATACATGAATATATTACATTGAATAAATAGCATTTTCTTTGACTGTACGAAGGTTCCCCATTATGTACGAATGTGCCCCACACTATGTACGAAGCTACCCCACGTGTGGGGTAGTTTCGTACGTTTTCCATTTTTCAGAAAAGTTACCGTAGCTTCGCCATGCTGATTTGTAT
Organism: Rhyacophila brunnea; assembly: GCF_057557595.1. Taxonomy (NCBI): domain Eukaryota; kingdom Metazoa; phylum Arthropoda; class Insecta; order Trichoptera; family Rhyacophilidae; genus Rhyacophila; species Rhyacophila brunnea. Next base: position 9,252,951 of record NW_028232751.1, on the reverse strand, counting down.
CTAAACTATACTTCACTATTATTAAAGCCAAATATATTGGATATATAACAGCATTGAAGTTATTTAAAAATATCTTACAGTTTTGTTTTTATACGGCTTAGAGTAAAAAGTGTACGAATCCTACCTGCTCTCCCCTACCTGTTATATTTTTTTACCATTTAAAAATGTGTATGTATTATTTTATGAAATAAAGGGGGAGGCGCCAAGATTAGATTTTATTATATGAGGGGGACGTAGTAACTAGTAAGTTTGGAAACCACTGTTTAGCTGTTATAAACTATGATCTGAAAATTTTGTCATTTTTTTATTATTAATATGTTATGTTCATTTATAATATTACGCCATAGAGTTTCTTCTTCTTCGATGGCGCTACAGCTCAAGTCGAGCCCTGGCTCCTCCACCGCCGTCCTCCAGCCAGAACGGTCCTGCGCACGTCTTTTCCAGTTCCTGATTTTTAGCAGCTGGTTAGCATCTTCTGTAATGTAATCACCCCATCGCGTGCGTAGCTTGGCCTTTTCCCCCCTGGCTTTCCTTCGAGGATCTTCTTTGGTATCCGTGGCCATGGCCTGCCCAGTTTAGCCTAACCGGAGCTCGGTTTCTTAACAATAATTAATATAAAAACTAATAAATGACAAAGACTTGCGAATATAGACGAAGAATTATTGAGGGTAGCTATGACAAATATCGACCTCATATTTCTGAAATCTGCAAAATCAGACAAGCTCAGGTATCACATTAATTGATTTTCAGATCAAATAAATTCCATTTTGTTACGGGTAATTTTAGTTACAGTTTTTCCATGTATTTATATATCTTTTCTTTAATATTTTTTTTCTTTGACTGTTTTGTAATAACAGTTATGTTCGCATATTTTCTTTGTTTTATGACCGTTTGATTTTGGTGCACCGCATTTTTTTCTTATGATCAAAAGACAAGTGCACCGTGACTTCGAAAAGGTTAAGAACCACTGGTTAAATGATAGACGTTCAACTGATGATCATGTTAAATGTGGATTGTTTAATTTACTTGACACATTTTCATTTTAGTAAAATATGATTTAAATTAGAAAATTTTGAATAACTATTCAGTTACAATTAAGGAATGATTGACTCACCCAACAATTCCTCTCAATAAGTATATATTTTAATATTCGTCTGAATATTCATACAGGTGTAAAAGTAGGTAAATATCAGTCTTTCTGATTTTATTATTTTTATTCAAGACTGTGTATTGCAAAGAGATTGAAAACTGTCCGCCCTCTTTGGTATGTACAGAACGTGTTTTGAATGCAAAACATTTTCATTACAACTGAGTGCATGTAGAAAATAACCAGTGAATATTTAATATTCTACATGAACTCGGCATTAAAAATCGATGCAGGCTTGCGATCTTTAGTAGGTACTCACCATAAATGGGAATTCATGATCATCAGACAGAGTTCCATTGACGATTCTACTCTGAGGATATGCTGAAATCAAAATAAAACCTTTTTAACATGTATATGTTTTACCGCTCGCCGTGACACAGGCATTAAAATAAAATGCTGTGCACAAAATTCAATGCAATTAATGCAGAATTTTACCAGCCGAGTGGCTGACGGTTCTCGTCCGATCACCGAAGTTAAGCGACATTGCGTACTTGGGTGGGTGGCCGCTTTTGTAATATGCAAAATAACATTTTGACATTTTATTATTAATATGTTAATGATATAATTCATCAAGATCAGCTTAGACTAAATAATAATTGACGATAAAAAATATTATTAAGTATATCTATAAAATATCTAAAATAGTGTATTGTTTATTTATGGAATAATTTTAGATATGTTTTTCACATGAAAAAATAACGCGCTCGGGTGGGTTCGAACCACCGACCTTTCAAGTGAAGGTAAGTAAGCGACGCTCTGGTATACGATGAACGTCATACTCTCGGCTCAAGAATCAGCGACATACCGAGAAAACGTCTGATAATGGTAAGGCATAGAAAGAAGTAGAACGAGAATAACTAAAAATCACAGTACTTATATAAAACTCGCTATATAAAAGTTTAGGCCGTATAGTTAAATATAATATATATATGTATATATAATATATATACGTATATATAATATTATTATACAGTTGCAGATAATTTAATATTTTATTCCAATCTTACATGTATTGTATACGTAACCTAAATGCATATTGCATATAGCTACTTGGTATTAAATGTACTATAATAATATGTTACTTATTGTATCTGATCAATCCTATCATCGAGTTTTATTATATAGTGTTTTATAATAGAAGAAAAAGTGGCATTCTTATAACATTTAATAATGTTTAAAACAATTTATACACCAAAATATATGGACCCCAGGCCAGGATATTTGCCCCCCCCCCCCTACCTATTGCTAAGGTTAAAGACAGTGTGATACTCTAAAATAGAATTTTTAAAATGGTGTTTGAGGTAAAATTAATGGTATTGAATGTATGTTAGAGAATGCTTGTATTCATTAATACATCCACTTGAATTATGGTTTATTTGTCGAATATTGACACAATCATAATAAATAATTATTGTATCCTACAATCGCATGTTTTAAATTATTAATACCAGCGTAGTAAAATAGGGCTGCAGTTGACTTTTTTAGTATGTGAGCAAATTTGTAATTTGTGTTTATCTTACTTATCTGATTGACCTGCCACGCTGTCCCGTCCCCTAAGCCTGGTCCCCCAGGCTAGAGCCCTGTCAGTCGCCCACCCTGTGGGGGCCATGCACCAAAATTGCATTAATTTATATTTTTTTAGTTGATATATAATTAAATATACACGAGAAGAACTAAATGTACATTTCCATGTATTTGTGTTATCAATATAATAACAAAATAATGTGATACCTGAGCATCTTACAATGAAGGTAAAAGTTTTATATATTTTTTGACTTGATATTTGAAAGAGCAACGCGAAGTTCTTGGTTAAGACACTTCAAGAAAGACTGCTTATTATTTTTAATTATAACTTGAGTTGAAAAACTCATATTGTTGAAAAGCACACATATATATATATCGTAGATATGGGAGCTGAACTGCAATAGCGGCGTCAGAAATCCAAGAATATTCTTTATTAACTGAAATCCAGAAAATAGCCAATACAACATCGGCAAAGTTTAGTTTTAAAGTCCCATCGTTTCTCAATTCAACTAATTCCTCTCAAATTTATAAAGAAAGCGCTTCTAAAGAACTTTCGGCATAGGTTGTGAAAGGATTTCGAATCCAGTCGTATTGATTGAATGAATGTAATGATGAAATTTCTTTTGCAGCAAAGTTAATTGTGTTTGAGACGGATCCAAAATTAATTGCTTGTTTTCAATGGTGGTCTGGCAGGTCCTTTGGTACATTTGTAGAGATCCTTGTTTCAACTCCTTCTAATTTATCAGAGCACGTCAATCTATTATTTTCATTCTGACTTTGCATTGTTTTATTAAGTTCATGCAGATGCTAAAATATATTACCAGCCATGTACATAAATTTGGCTATTAAGTAATTATCGTATAATATACAAAATTATTTGTTTTTTTTTTTTTGCAAGCAATGCACCGCGGCACACCTAACAATGTCTCACGGTGCACCGGTGTGCTATAGAACTACAAGTCTCATGACAGTGTTAAACAGTGTAAGATTCTCTCAGTTCAGACGGCATCCTAGTTATTTTCGTGGAGCGTACGTGGCATAGGTGCTGGTGCATTATGGCTCATCCATCAACATTGACCTCGGCACTTTAACGTGAGACCTGGCGGCGGCGCTCGTGTTGTATCTTGTCTATGGTTTTCGATTTATAAGTATTGAAAGTACTGAAAAACGAGAGGAGGGGATGTAGTTCACCAAACCGCCGCCTATCACTGTAAAGATTTCGCACTGTAGTTAAAAAATTCCGACTACAGCAAGTTGTAAAATTATTTGACCCCAAGCAAAATACAGGTTCCTAAGAATTTAAATGCGGTTTGCTATTCGTTTCTTTTAACCCATTGAATACAGACGAAAAGAGAGAAAATAGTGGACCAACAGTCGGATAATTTTTATTAGTAAATTTGAAAAAAGTTTACTAAAACTGTTACAACTTTTTTATTGTGTTCTATTTCAATATCTTTTTAAAACTTATACAAGTATTAACACATTTCATTTCATGATCCTTTTCATGTAGAGTTTTAAGAAAACAAACTAAAAATATTATTTTTATTATGGACAAGAGGCGCCAAATTGACTCCAATTGTATCAATGGGTTAATTACAAATTATCATGTCAATATTCATCTAAGTAAAAATTATGTTTGGAATTCTTAGTCCGATCCCAATAATTTGGACTATAAATTTAACAGGAGTCTTATAGGATAATACGAGTATATCTGTTTTGACATTTAGTTAAGTAGGTAAACTTCACAAATATTAAAATCGCTCAATTGACATTCCGATTTTCAGACACATGCAAAGGCTGCCATTTTTTTATGTTCAGTGAGATTACTTAACTGCAGTAATAAACAGTTTTATAGAAATTTTAATAGATTTTTCAATTACATCGTAATGCCAAAGTGTAGTATTATTAGATGCTTATCTAATCATTGTAACGAATTGTCTTTTCACACATTCTGCAAATTGCCAAATAAATGTCATAGGAGTGGTGTGAAGTTCTCCACAAATTAACCTGCAATGCAAAGTCACTTGTAGCTTAACTTAATCAGCCGTCCAGTGGTGGTTAAATTTCATTCATTTAGGCTCCATCTCTATAGAAAGTTTTTTCAACATCTTTGGTTTATGTAATTGAATTTATTGTTAGTATAAATTTGCCTTGAATCTATCTGTATGGCGTGAGAGAAAAGATAATATGTAAATGTGTAGTTGTGTGTATAAATAGAGTGAGAAAGGGAGAAAACATTATAAGGGGTAAGGTGAAAGAAAACATACATGTGAACGCATTTGTTTATATATATATTTATTATGACATAATATTGGTTATGTTTACAAAACGTGCTCTTTACTAGGTTGTATTGAATGACTATGCGCATGTACGCTTGAGACAGAAATGAAAAATGAAATCATAATAAAAGTTGCAACATTCAGTCTTCACTCAACTGGCCCAGGCCACAGCCCTCAATATCACAGCTGAAAATTACAAACCTCCAGCATTTAGAACACCCAAACATCGCCGCGCAAAATAAATTAAAATTAAAAAATACAAATTAAAAAAACATACGAAAAATTGCTATTAAAATAAAACATACATAAGTATAAACTGTTTAAAACACACATACATATAAATACAAATTTAAATTTCAATATTATTAGCGATTAGGTTAGGTTAGGTACTCAACAATACAAAATAATATTATTTTGCGCGCTACTGTCGGCGCGTTAACGTCCCGCGTGCTGAAGTTGGGGTTGTATTGCGTGCTTATTCCGGAGCGCTAATGCCAGCGTGCTAACATCGGCCCGCTAAAGTCCGCGCGAAAGAGCAGAAGGGTGCCAGTGACTACACCAGTCAAGTCATACCAAGCTTCCCTAAGTCTCGAGTACTAATGATTAGCACTGAGTCTGTGCAAACAAACCCTTAGGGTACGGAATTAGTCAGAGGAGTTTTAATGATATCTTCAAGAATACACAAAGTAAAAAGAAAATAATAATATATAAATGAGAAGACATTTTGTAACAATAACATGGCATTTTATTTATTTGAAGGTGGTACAATAATTCTTCAATTAGCAATATACATACATAATATTATTTTATGATATGACAATGAATGAATGAATATTGTAATAGGTTACACAACTCACAACCTTTTCACTGCCCTGTCAATTTTATTAGGTGAGTGTAGGTCAGCTATGCTTTGAATAAAATAAATTGATATTTTCACACTAAAATGATAAAATATTGATCTGAGAATTACATGTAGAGAGAGGAAGAGAGAAAATAGACATAACATTGAAAAGAAAATGTGAGTTACCTCGCTATACAAACTTTGCAATTTAACTCGCTCATGGCAACTGCAGGTTAATAATAAAATTATACTGGACAAACAAGACAGAATATATAACACAATATAACATAATAATATATAGATATGTCAGGCAGTGTAGTAATGACAATCATGGAGCCATATATGACGTACATTATGTTGGCAAAAATAGAAATGTACATGTTTGAACAACATATTATTATAATGTATGTAAAAAAATTTATACATAGACAAAATATAAAGGATGACCATCAATTCACGTAAGATTTGAATTTTGCACAATTTTGCACCAAGTGTTGACAACGAAAAAAAGACAGCGTGACAGCTGACAGTTCAGGGTTATTAAAAATGGAGCGCTACACAAAAGAACAACGCGTTTTCATTGTTGAGCAATATTTTAAAAATAATGAAGGTTTGGCAGCTAGTCGCAATTTTCGTTCAAAATATGGTCGGAATAGTGATTTGACCAGTGGCGGCTCGTCCGTATGCACTGCGGAACTGCAGCACCCCCAAGCAAATTGAGAAAATTGTAATATTATTATACACATAAATTTATGTATATAAGAAAATATCAATATTAGTTAAGCTTGCCCGCGCACCGATACATCCAATAATAATTATCATAACCGTGATGAAAGTGATGCATCGCTTGACTTCATGCGGTACCATTTTCGTTAGAATATGCTCGAATACTCGATCTATTAATGTAATACGGGACATTTTCAGTGGAAATTCGTTCTATGAAAAAAATATCAGCATCCATATTCCAATTTAAAATAAAATTGGAACCGCTAAGCCACCGGACATGCCGGGGACAGTGTCACCGCTGTCAAGGCGATGGACACTCGGCTAGCTGTCGCCACGCCAGTCCAAGTTGCGTACGATGTGCAGGACCGGACTGCACAAAAGAAAATGGGACAGATCCGGCCAATTATAGAGGATGCCTGAAGCATCCCGAACACACGAGGATGGCATTCACAGATGCTGACAGAACGCTGCCCACACTGGCAACAGAACCAGATCAGCCTCCGACCCCAATACCACAAAACCAGAACACAAACCGCAATCCAGTCCTGAAGAAATCAAAGACATTATGCACAACTTAAAGACACCATTTCCCAAAGAAAACTACTAGCCGCCCATGTGGGTATTGTAGTTCAAAAACTCATAAAAAAAGAAGCATGTATCAATGCGAATTATGCCAAGTAGCGTTATATTGTATGGAATGTTTTGGCCCATTTATGTACAAGTATGTAAGTGATGGAAAGAAATCTGGAATGACTTGGAACAGTCTAGAACAGATATGTGCAGTCAAGCTACCTCATTGGCTGACCTCAAAATTGTTATTAATATAACAGTGTGGCCTAAAACAAAGTGCTTGAATATACACGTTATGGCTTGATTCACTCATTTCCATCACATATCATATTTTGCATTTACCAACCATATCATTATCGCAAACATCCTTCCTAGAATACGTAATAATTGTTATTCGCAGAATGCAAAAATATTTCAAAATTAAATTTTATATTCGTAATAATAATTATCATTCTATCAACGCATGTAGGTACACACCAAATCGCATTACAAATTCATGTTTTTGAAACCGAGCGCAGCAAATTACTCAATTAGACTCAACCTACATCACTTCGCCAGCGCAGGCAATCAGTCGAATTAAAGGTAACAATAATCTTGCATTTAACTAATGACCACATTTTATAACAACAAACCAAATTCTTTCAACTGTCATAACAATCGACATTATTGTTTACAATCAAACGTCAAAACAATCTTTCACTATTCAAACTAGGTATTGACCTCAGCAAATATAGTAGCATATCAAGCATCATCATCAACCTGTAGAACAAAACAAACAAAGACCGTGCAATCCGCCTTCAGTACATGCACAATATGTACTCACAATTTAGACTGCACAGCTCCACGTTTAGATGATTCTAGGTAAGTCCAAACTCACTAACTCACAAATTTACAAAATGTCATCTCACCCACAACTTTTTAAAAAAGCAGGGAGACTCCTGTAGAGGTTTACCCAACTCCACAACCGACGTATTATTGTCTGTGGTCATTCGTGTAGCACAGACAATAATACTAAGCAGAAATAAGAGCCAATAAGTTAGTCGCATTTTAGGCATTAAACAGTACAGTCAGATATTCACTCGTGACTCCGTGAAAATCCAAACTCAATCAAAATTCATAATGTAAAATCCTACGTAATCAACTTTCAATATCAATGTATCTTTATTCGTAATGCCGTGTACAATCCAAAATGTTTTTACCAGAATATACAACAAACAATGTCAATGCTGCGTCTTATTTCAATTGTGCCCTGAACATATCATCACACGCGCGACGCAACCTTCTACATACAAATAATAGATGTTGGATCTACACATACGAAACAACTGAAGATCTGACATCTATAATGTATATTATATTAGCTATTGAAGAAATACCAAGCATATAAGATACAATTTCGTTAGTCGAACGTGCATTTATAATAGTAATCGCAGTGGCACTACCGGTGATCTAGTAATGTAATACAGGACATTTTCAGTGGAAATTCGGTATATCAAAATAATATCAGTATCCATATTCCAATTTAAAATAGAATATATTGAATAGATAGAATTGCAAATTTGTGTTTTTCATTTTTTTTGTGAAAATGAAAAATTATAACGCTATTAATTTCGCGATAAAGTTTCAGTTGGTTGCTTTCTGCACAACGCCAGTCAGTTCTTATAATTTATATCTTTTCCTATACTCTTTCTACGTAATATTGCAAAATATAGAACACATATTATTTCTTGTCCGGACATATTCGGAAACTTTGACAGACCCGCAACATGGATTCTAGGCACACAATATCTTTGAGGGACAATCCGCAGAGCCATTTTATAAAATTGAAATTCACGAACTGGACATCAAAAGAGATGATCGCGCTTGCTTCTGCAAAAGAAGTCCGCCTGAGATTAAACAGAACTTTATTTTATCACAGAAATTTTGTATGCAATGTATGTTATATATTTTTTTCATCTGGAAACATTTTTAAGTAACATAAAAGTATGCACGATGTTTCATTGACTTTGGCTGAAGTGGCTGTCCTATTCACCCGCGTCACGATCCTCAGTCATGAGATCATGAAGAAGAAGAAGAAATATTTCGTTTACCTAAATAATTTGTATTTTTCGTTTCCGGGGTAGGGTCCGGACCCAAAAACAAACCCCTCTGTGCGCGACTGAATAGCGTTACGTATTCATCAGCCTGAATGATGGCAGAAAGACCTCCATTGAAGACATACAGGACGCAAATCTCGCAAATCAAAACATAATCAACAGCATAAATTTGTGATATATATATGATTGTCATTTCGATAATAAGTATAGTTAAATAAGTGTTCAAACTTTCATGTTTTACAGCGATAGCGCGTAAGCCACCCTTCGCACAAAGTAAACATGATAGCACCAAAGCTGTCTCGTCTCTTGGAACATCAGTGAATGAATGACACGAATGGTTGTCTTGCAACTTACAAAGTTATGTACCCCTCCAAGGTACACGGCATTCATTATGTTTCACTGAGAGACACCCGCAATATGGCGTTCTGCATCGTATCGATGAAGGATCTACCTTACCGGGATTTAGTTATTATTACATAGGGTAACATGTGCCGTCCCCCTAGTATTTAACAATATAATTTAAATTTAGTATAATTTAGCATTTAACAATGTAGTTAAAATGCAACTGCGAACGTACCATCATCACCTGGTCATGGTACTTACAAAAGTAATGTAGCAGTCTGTGCCACACAAACTATGGTTAAAATACATATTTATGTCTTAACAAGTATACTTGAATCACAATATGATCATACTTGCTAGTAATTTATAACCAAAATGTAAACTCTTTCAATATGGAAAGAGCACAAACATGTCTGTTCAAGGACATTCATACCTGATGGGAATACCATAGAAAAACTGTACTCACTATGTGAAAATTATTGTGCGGTATGCACGATGAAAATGTATAAGATTTTATTTTTATAAAAAAAAATATGAATTCTCATATTATTGTTAAGAATTACTATAGTTGCGTTTCTACGTAACAAAATAAGCCTAACTAATGTAAGAAATGTTGTTTGTTTTGCATACATAAGTTTGTTATCAATTTCAGAATTGCTGTATTCTACAAAATGTTACATCTGGACGATGATTTCGTGTGCTAGCAGTAACGTAGAGATCCACAGGGGATAGACAGCAAATAATGAGTGGCATTGCGGCCATGAAATACGCTTGAACTCCTGCTGGTCTGAGACGTGCTGCGTCACAGCCTGTGCTGTGAATACCAGATGAAAGTTAAGTTGACCTCTTTGTAATGTTTCCCAAATATTGTAAACGTAGAGCTTGCATGTAAGTCATGCATATGGAATTTACGACACAACTCCGTAGAGTCTTTGTGAGTCTGGGAATCCGCGCCAAGGGAGATGCTTCCCGGCGTGGATTTAGCTGCTACGAATAGTGGCCGTATCCACTCCTTTTGATAAAGAGAATCTCATGCTCTACACCGAAAGGTGGCAAGGGAAGGTGGAGGTGAGAACGAGGTCGGCACGAGCAGAACCAGAATTATAAGTCCGATAAAGGTAAAGTCAGTAATCCTCTTTTAGCTGCAATATACGTAAGTATCAGATAGCCATTTAGTTAATGGTTTATTACTAGAACATTATTAAATAGAACTTTCAGTTCTATTTAAATAAACGTTACAGAAACCAAATGGAAAATTCAAAAGAAAATCCATTGTCATCCAGCTTCGAATGTCAGCTGCGAAGTGTCACTGAGTGTCCCAATACGGATGGCAGCCGACAACCCACAACTGATGAAAACCAAGATGGTATGATTCAGTATTCAGAAATAATCATCGATGTTATGATGTAAAGTTAATAATTAACCATTTAAAACCTCCTGTCACCTCCTCCGGGTCTGAATGCGACCCAACCATCAATCTTAGGCAAAAATATCAACTAGGCATATCCAGATAGCACAGAGGAAATATTTGTTTTATTCAAATCCTCATACAATAAAATTATATAAAATGAAATGAATATTTGCAAAATTATTCTCTGAATCCATGTTCAGAAAAATATTCTACAATTCATTCACCCTAAAGAAAGATGCGTGGAATACGTGCGACACGCTTAATGAAGATGGATGCAATATGACATACTGGATGCAGAGCAAAAGATGATTATTAAAGAGACAGAGTATAACACGTTTGGCATGGAGAAACCATTACCATTGCAAAATCCGCAGGTTAAATATGATAATTTCTTTGATATACCTACGTGAATTATTGTCCAATAAATGTTATAACCGGTCAATTGGCTTCTCGTCAAAAGTTTGAAGTATTTGAAGGATGAACCTGGAATATTCCACTACAAGTATGTGCACATAGGCATTCAATATAAACAAATCCTATTGTATGGAAGGGGAAAGAACTCAAATCGACCAGCAGAAATTTTAAAAATTGTGTACTAAAAATATACCAAATCAGCCAGGTAAAAAATAAAGATTTACTAACGTGCGATACCGAAATAACTTTATTTACATTTATAGTTAAACACGTTTATCAGAATCCAGTTGGCATGATGTACTTACCGTGTAGGCATAAAGTATAGACTGCAGACCTACAAACTATCTGGAGAATGGTCAAAAATGGAACTACGAACTACCATAGGACGCCATATTGAAAAACGTCATGCTAATGTCAGATTTGTCCAGTTACGAGTCTTGATTGGGTAGTTTTCGACAGTGGCTCCCCCATATCATTCTCCAGATAAGTTTGTAGGCGGGGTTTGTAGATTTGAACGCGCAGCCATTGGCAACGCTGCAATCGCTTCCAATTTGACAACATCGCGTTTACAATGGACTTACAATGTGTTTTGTTATATCCAAAATCTAATGTTTCCAGCGCATATTTTAAAACAAAACTTGGCATTCATAATTTTACCCTCTACAACCAAAAACGATTGGTGGTCATTGCTGTGTTTGGATTGAAGTCGAATGTGGGCTTACTACAAATTAGCTTTCTAGTGTCATAATTCTAGTCATATGTTCATATGTTCATATGTTCTAGTGTCACTTTCTAGATTCATCCTTTTCTACCTCTTTCTGACTACTATAAAACCATTATTCTGTATAGTGATGGAGCTACAAACCAGAAAAATATGTAGTACTCGCTAATGCTTTATTAAATATTGCAATGCCACGTAATATCACCACTGTATAATAAAAAATGGAGAAGGACCGTACTCAAATTAAGGTTGATCGATGCGCTCAGTAATTGAAGAGGTTGAGAAATCAAAAAAAATATGTTCATGCTAATTATGTAACTGCGTTTAATGAAGCCAGGAAAAAACCTAAACCATACATGTCACATTTATTTATACGAGTAGCATCATTTTTTCAAAAAAATTAATGTTAAATTTTACAAATCCATACGACCAGGAGGAAAACTAGAAGACACAGTCGTAACTAATATTCGAGCACTGCAATATAATGGATGGAATTAATGGAAATATTAATTTCAAACTGCGTTCTAGTGATGAATAAATTAAAGTACCTACTATTATGCAAGCGAAATTTTTTGACAGCCTCCCTCAACTATATCAGGAAAGCTTAAAGGCTTAAAAAAAATTAAATAAGTACAAATACCTTCAGCCGTTGAAAGCAAGTATGGAGGCCGATTATCACTAATATAATATAATAATCTGCCATTTGAAAGCTAACTTAAATACACTTTAATTATGTAAAATGCAATGCTTATTTCCTCTATTTGAGGGGGTCAGAAGCTTTCTGACAAAAAATGACTTTTTAACCTATGAATGCAGAATCATAAAGCTAAAAATTCTACACGTTGTGAGCTGATGTTTTACTAACAAACTTGGCTTTCTACCATAGAAAATCGTTGTTAAAAATTAGCTTCAGAAGCAAACCCAGCTTTCTTCACTCTAAATGTTTCGTCCCATACAAAAAGTCACGTGACAAAATGGCGGCTCAGTACATTTTGGCGGTTGACGCGCGAGTTTTCGCTACGGCTTATAATCGTGATTATTGTGCTAAAATTGTGAATCAAAGTGTTAAATTACAAAATTTTGAAAGATGGAGAGTCACCCTTTGGAAATAGCTTCAAATAAAGCTAGGAAACGTTCAAGATGTCCAGAAAACTGGAAGAGAAATATGACTAAAATTTCGAGGTATGTAACTGTCACTTGACCAATAAGACAAGCATCAAAACTTTTTTAGAACAATGTAATTCTTACAATTTTTTTTTTTAAGGTACAGTCCTAAGGAAATGCCGATTGCGCCGACATGCAACCACAACCAAAAGTCATTAAAATGTGCCAATTTAAAGATGAAGGATAGTACGATATGAAACTAATTTTAAATATTATTAACTGTTTTTAATTTAAGGCTATACTTCAGTTGAGGCATGGTCTAAAAAGATCCTGGCTAGGCGATGCGCGGATTTTGCAAACGACGCGTGCCGAACGAAATATAATTTGACATAAAAATCCAACATGCGTCCATTAATATTATGTTTATTGTTATAAAACTAATAATAATAGTATATTCATTGACATCTTTTCTTTTTTAAGTACTTAAAAACATTAGGAATATTTTCATCCGACGCCGTGACAAAACAAATCGACGTGCAGACACCTCGACTATCGGTCAGTCTCCGAATGGCAATGCGGCCGAAACTATGTCCTACATAGTCTTGAAAATTATCAACCGTTTCACTTATGTACGCTCTTAATATCATTGTTTACCAAATGTATGTATTATGTTATAGGAATAATTATTACTGTAACATGTTTTTTCTTTAAGAATATTTTTATTTCATAGTTCATAGGCTAGACATTAATTAACATTCTGGCAATTTATTGTAATCATTATTATATAAACTGAAGTAAAACACTGTTTTGTGTCTACCACTGTCATGTATTTTATCACAAGTATATTGAATGCTTACGCATACAAACCGATGCTTATTTTCATGTGTAATGCAAACAAAAAATCCTTTCCATTGTAAGTAATATTATTAGGTATATCTTATAATGAGAAATAAATGACTTTAATAAATTTGTTTTTTTTTGTGCACGTAAAGATTTTTTTCATTTATTCAAGTTACAATGTTTGTCTTTGAGTATTTTTACAATAAAAAACATGGCCGACAAGTTAAAATCTAAGAAGCAAACATGGCTTTCTTTCATGTTGTCAAAAGCAAAGTCAGACTTCTTGATGGGTGAGAAGCAAATGCAGCCTTCTTGATATTTATTATGCATATATCTTAAACATGTAATAAAATTAATGAGTTTTAAAAGTTAAATTGACTTTGAAACACAATATTCCACTATAATGTATAGCTCACATAAATTAAATTAAATTGTAAGACTTCTTATCAGTTTTTGACGTTTTACTCAAAACTACCCACGTGGTAGAAAGCTGCCTTTGCTTTGGGCACCTCATTTATACAATTTTATTTAATTTTCCAACATAATGTAAACAAACTTGGTACTGTTTATTTTAATTCAAACATTGTAACTCCCAGCTCAAATCTCAAAAAAACAAAAGCAAACCATGTAACTCCTCTATCTTCTTTATTAATAAATATTTGGTAAAAATGACCAGATTTACGCATTTATAACATTAAAATTCTAATAGTGTTTTTTCAAAATTTTCCTAAGCCTGTCCGTTTTATTTTAAAACAGTTTTTTCTTCCCCCTGTAAAGTTGGTCAATATGGAGTTACAAGTTCCGCGCATTTAGGCGACGAAATATGTTGGTCTTACGCTAGACAAACGACTCACTTTCTTCGAACACATTAGCGGAAAAAAACGCCAAGCCGACATAGTCCTAGCTAAACTCAGACCCATGATAGGTTACTGTTTACTGATAGGTACTGTTTTGTGAAATTTAGGCATAGGTACATCCTATTAAAATGGTTTTGATACAAAATAATATTTTTGAAGTTATACTTCTTTAGGCGCGTTTAGTAGAGGGTACAAAAATTGACAGCTGCGCGCGCACACCGTTACGAAAGTGCGACATGATCACGTGATCGGGGTACCATCACCATACGGAATGAAGCGACAAGATAATTTTAAACCAGCGGCACTCCAATAAGCGGCCCCTTTTCATGAGTGTGTAAGATAATTAAGGAGGGGAGGCATAGAAATTCATTATCAAATTAAGGCTTTCAACACATTTTAATCGATCAATACCTATCTAAATACAATGGGAAAAATAAAATATATTTTTTTATTTCAAAGAGAAAGCCACAAATTAAAAAAAAACGACTAAAAACAAGGGTTTTACTATAAGATACATTTATTGAGTAATTTCTTGAAACAAAATTATCGATTTAATGTTGTTTAATAAGTGTTTTTGGAACTAGCATGTCTCTTTTGTCAATTAAATATAATTTAAATGTTTTTTTTTTCAATCTAAAAAACATCGATTTATATAATTTTTTTAACAATCGACCATTGCCTGATACCCTTAAAAAAACGACTAAAAACATGGGTTTTACTATCAAGATACATTTATTGTTTCAAGTAATTTCTTGAAACAAAATTATCGATTTAATGTTGTTTAATAAGTGTTTTTGGAACTAGCATGTCTCTTTTGTCAATTAAATATAATTTAAATGTTTTTTTTTTCAATCTAAAAAACATCGATTTATACGAAAAATAAATTTTTTTAACAATCGACCATTGCCTGATACTCGAGCACAAATCAAATCGTGAAAGTAACTTAATAAAATTCTTCCGTTACCATATTTTTTTTTTTTAGAATTATTAATAACCATGTCCTTGCTTTTTCGTACAAGGTGGTTGTTAGTAATTTTGAACAATCACCAAACACCCAGGCTTTGAGAAAAACACATAAATGTTTTTGTCATGACCGGGAATCGAACCCAGAACTCCCGGGTGGAAGGCCAGCGCCTTACCTACTGCACCACGAGAGCCGCCTCCCTTACATTATTATAGTTCTAGATTTTTTTTGGGCATTGTAAATGGATACGGACGTTATTGATTGGTATATTTTTAAGGTACACCTTCATGAGGATAATAGAATAGGTGGCCGTTCTGACCACTGGCTCTAACATTCAGCTATTCTTCGACAACAGCGATGAAACCTCAAGAAAGTCATCCATAAGTGTGAACAGTTATAATTTTTATGATAATTATCAAACGTATTAGCATTGTATAATTATAGAAAAAAATATTAGGTACTCAGTGGGATAGTCAGAAATAGTGGCAAATTATGGAAATTGTAATGAGGCGAATTTATCTATATATTTCACTATGTATGTATATATATATAAAGAATGGTCGTCAATAACATAGCAATGATGAATGTAACATAAAATTATGTCCCGTTATAAATTGTTTTATAATAAATAAAAAAACATTGTACACCCAAGATTCTTTTTGTTTCAACCCTCCCCTCCTAAAATGCAACATTATACCCCGTTTACACGTGCATATATCGTCGGCTTACGACTAAAATCCACTAAGTGCATTTTTCGCTGATTTATAGTTATTAATACCACCAAGTGCAGAAAAAAATACTCTTATAAATATAAATTAATAATTTCTGTTTGAAATTTACCACGTACTTTCGTAGAACTTAACCATTTCATCAATCCAGCGGTTTCAAGACCTTGCGGACATTTTGTACCTCTCGGGTACCAGTGAATGACTAGATTTGTCCTGGGATCGTCCCTTTTTCGAGCTATGTGTCCAGCCCATTTCCATTTGATGGTTTTCGCGAACTCTATTACATCGCAAACCGCTTTTTGTCCTTTTGCGTTATGCTCGACATGCACCTCTCCATACTACGCTGTGCTACTCTAAGTTTTTAGGTCTATATTTTACTTAGGGTCCATGTTTCACATGAAAAATATACTTTATATTATTTTGGTACCCGTATTTTGTCAATATACGGAAAAACCGCGATCACGATTAATAATCAACATGCCTGTGGTAAGATATTCTTTAAGCCAATGTATCGCCCCATAGTTATGCCGAAGGTGATATTTTCTATATTATTTGAATTAAATAAAAAAATGTTATTTGTATATAAATTATCAATTTTAACTAAATATCTGTTAAAATGACTGACGAGTTATATATTGAAGATTCATATACATAATAAGAAAACTAATGTACCAACAATAAATAAAATCATATTTTATAAACCCTATTTCAACAACATAAAAACTAAAAAAAAACCCTTGATATAATAATATGGCAAAGGAGTTTTAAATTGTCGATGAAATTTTCAAAAAAACTATACCTATAACCTTTATTTTTAGGGAAATGTTTTTTTTTATTATTTAACTAATTTAGCAATATTCACAGAAAAATAATATTTCATTTACCAACACATAAATTCCCGTAAATAATTAAAATAATGATGTGTATAATGTTTTATAACTTAAAAGCCACACTACATCGAATGCCAGTATTGAGTGAAAGCCTTAGTTATTTTCATAAACATTTTCATAGTTTAAATAGAGCTTATGAAAAATTACATCAAAGCTAATCTATAAAAAAATCCCGGAGTTTTTAGCAATGTTAAATCGCGGGATTCCGGTATTGCAAACCCTTAATTCCAACACATATAAGAGTATCTATAAATAATCAAACGACGGTGTTAGTCTGTCAACAAGAGCGAATGATCGATTTATTTTACGGCATTTTTATAGGCAGCTACAAAAGGCAGCATACAAAAATACTATAGAAAGATTTACGTCAGAAATATTCAAAATATGCGAGTTACGCGTGCTTGACAATGATTGAGTCGTGACTAGGGATTCCAATCCCAGGATCCCGAATTTCGGGCAAAAATATCAACTAGGCATACCCAGATAGCACATCGAGAATTTCTGAGAAGCGCCAGCTGAACCTTTTTCAGCTTTTCCGAGCTGCTAATAAAAAAAATCTTTCAGAATAATTATTATTTGTGGGAGTGTTGCATGCCTTCCTGAAAAGCGCCAGCTGGTCTTCATGCGACATTTTGATAAACCGGTAAGAATGAATGTCACATGACAGATCAATAAATAGTACCTAATGTCAAGCCGGTCGTCGTGGACTGAGAATTTGAAGTGGGATTTCATTTATGACTTCAAAATCAGATGATAAAAGCCAAGAAATGTCTTCAAATCAATTAGAATGTGCGTTTCGTTTACGTGACAAATTTTAATGTATCCAGACGTACATAAATATAGAAAATAATACATTCTTCAACATGTGTTTATATTCACAATAAAATAAACTTTGTATCGCTTAGGGTAGCCAGTAGATGTAAAGTCATACGTAAACTATTTCTTTTATTCAATGAATAATTCACAAAATTCGAGAATGTACTATTCTAATTATTGAATATACATTATTCTGAAAATACTCATGAGAAAATATAGCTTATACTATAATCAGTGTCATATTTCATAATATTATAGTCGGTATTATTATAATAGACATCACCAGTTTTCATGATGATTCAGAGCATCACTGAAATCATGTACCTCTTACAGCCTTCTTCGTGGAAGACAGGGAGATTCAATTGATTGTAAAGAGAAGGTCTAATCTCTCGCAAAGAAAAAACCTAAATTGAACACAAAAATGGAATAGCTATCTAAGCAGTTGGAAATTGACATGTGTAAGTCTGGAAAATTTAGGTAGCTAGGCCTCACAGAACATCTAAAGGAGTGACTTTAGAGATTCAAACAGTTGATCCCAAACAACCCCGACATTGAAACCAAATGGAAAATTCAAAAGAAAATCTTGTCAATATCCATTGACGTCCAGCTTTGAATGTCAGACTGATAGTAAAGTTATCGAGAATGATTATTTTAATGCTTGCCATCACTCATCATCTAAAAATTATTGAAGATGGGGAATAGCCAAATATTTAATGTAGTCATCTACATTAAAAAAAAAAAATTCTACAAGGGCGATTCAAGAGTCCAAGTGTGCCAAGGATTTATAATACTCTAGATCATATTTCTTCTATACATATAGGTATATAATATTGATCTTATGACGTTGTAGATTTCTACCCAGCGATGTGTCACTGAGTGTCCCAATACGGATGGCAGCCGACAACCCACAACTGATGAAAACCAAGATGGCATGATACAGTATTCAGAAATAACGATTGATGTTATGATGTAAAGTTAATAATTAACCATTTAAAACCTCCTGTCACCTCCTCCGGGCCTGAATGCGACCCAACCATCAATCTTAGGCAAAAATATCAACTAGGCATATCCAGATAGCAAATCGAGGCAGAAAAATAGTATAACAAACATATACTAGATTAGCACAAGGATTATCATCGTAATACATCGTATAATCTCCATAGTACATCGCAGCATAAATGCCAAGAAACATCCAATCCATCTACAAAAAAAATGATTACAGGCCGACTGTAGCGCACAAACGATAAACAAATCGCATAGACCACAAACGCGCCTATACTCGTGCTACGGTAATGTTTAAAGGCTCACCCAAAACGTAGGATCGGCATTTGCCATTTTTAATCAAAAATGGAAAAAAAATATATGAATATGCGAATAAGAATGATACCATATGGAAGAAAGGCTAAGTATTATTCAAATCAACTCATAATGTCAAAAACATGTAATTCTCCTCGCTGAACAAACATGACATCATACCGCGAAGCCACAAAAAAAGACCGCGTCGGCAGCACGCCAAGCCGCAAGCCCTGACTTCTTGCCTCGCACGCCAAGCCGCAAGTATCTCCAGCACTGCCAACGACAATACCCTGCATAACGATATAATAAACTCCTGCCAGCATCGACAACGTGCGTTTCTCTCAATTCCACCCCGCTTCTGGCTAGTAATACGGCCTTCACCATTCTCTTCGACAGAGAATGGCCGGTATCAGTACATTCAACATTCGTACATATTTTCAGGCACCAATCATGTACAAAAGTCGAGGAAAAACTTTTGCTCCCAATTACCATTGAAAATTTTTAAATTGTACGACTACTGGATGATTTTATAAACCTACACCTCGCATTGGCAAAACTAGATCCGGACACTACAAAGTCCTTTGAGATGACTCGTCGGGTCCCCTCCTACGTGGAATTGGTTGACTTTCTGGAGCACAGATTGAAAGTGTTGCAGAGAATTGAATATCAAACATCATATCTGTCCAATGCAACTTCGGATAGGCAAAAATCAGCCGTCACGGCCCGAAGGATTCCTATGCCACGCGCCTTAATCGCGAGAGACACGCCCCAGGGAAGGCAATAACAATATATAATATCGCTGAGCTTATTGGAAAAGCAAGTACGTTTTGTAATTTTAACATTTGCAAAATCTACAAACACAATCATAAATATATAAAGTTTACGTTTCAGTAAATCTATATTATAAAAATCAATATTTGTTTGTTTGTTTATTCGTATTTTATGCGCTGCCATACCGTTCATCCGATTGCGATAAAACTTTTGTCAACTTATTGCTTATATCTTTTTTATGTATATCTTTAGCTGTATATCTTTTTTCACTCCGATATTGTTTGACTCCGATATTGTTTGACTCCGATATTGTTTGACACCGATATTTGAATAATTTTTGACATGGCTCTGTCAAGTAGACACTCATTGCAAAAACGATGAGGTGTACGAAAAAAGGTTTTCCACCTTTCTTTATTATATGCCCATATCAGAAAACAGGAAAACGGGTGCCGCTAGCACAGTTTCAGTTGAAAGTAATTCAACAACTTATACATGAACACAAACCTGATGTGCCCTCCAATTCCGCACTGAGGAAAAGGAAGTCGGAATTGCCATCACGTCTCACAGAGAGCACTTTATGAGTAAATTACCTACAAAAGAGGATAAAGCTAAAGCAATGAAGAGATGTGTAGTGTGTTTGTCCAAAAGGTTAAGAAAAGAATCGAGATTCAAGAACAAACACAATAGTTTAATTATAAAATGAAAAATTATAACGCTATTAATTTCGCGATAAAGTTTCAATTGGTTGCTTTCTGCACAACGCCAGTCAGTCCTTATAATTGATATCTTTTCCTATACTCTTTCCACGTAATATTAAAAAATATACAACACATATTATTTCTCATGCGGATATATTCGGAAACTTTGACAGACCCGCAACGTGGATTCTAAGCACACAATATCTTTGAGGGAAAATCCGCAGATCCATTTTATAAAATTGAAATTCACGAGACTGGACATCAAAAGAGAAGTCGCGCTTGCTTCTGCAAAAGAAGTCGGCCTGAGATTAAACAGAACTTTATTTTATCTCAGAAATTTTGTATGCAATGTATGTTATATATTTTTTTCATCTGGAAACATTTTGAAGTAACATAAAAGTATGCACGATTTATCATTGACTTTGGCTGAAGTGGCTGTCCTATTCACCCGCGTCACGATCCTCAGTCATGAGATCCTGAAGAAGAAGAAGAAATATTTCATTTACCTAAATAATTTGTATTTTTCGTTTCCAGGGTAGGGTCCGGACCCAAAAACAAACCCCTCTGTGCGCGCCTGAATAGCGTTACGTGTTCATCAGCCTGAATGATGGCAGAAAGACCTCCATTGAAGACATACAGGACGCAAATCTCGCAAATCAAAACATAATCAACGGCATAAATTTCGTAGTATTCATATTGAAAAAAGGGGCTTAATCTTAAAAGAAATGTCTTTCCATTAAAAAATTCAGCTCACTGGTTGGAAACAAAATATATCTATTAATTAGGTACCTACAATAAAAGTTTAAACAGGATTTTTTATTTTTAATCGGGTTCGCGATGTCTAGTTTACTTTCGTTGTCCTTAGACGTCACGTGAACAGCAATGACACCAAATAGGTTTGCCAGTCACTAGTGAGTTTTGGAAGTTGTCAGGTGTATTTTTAAGTGTACCTATCTAAAATCGTAGACTCGCAATATTGTCTATAGAATCAGAAATGGCATTTAAATTAGATTAAGTGGTATACCTTTAGTAATGTATCCATATACCACATTTCTTAGATATTGGAGTCATGAAAGGATGATAAAAATACTGTACAAAAAAATGTGGCGGCATTTTGTCTAGGAACGTCACTGCAGTAAATGCAACATTATACCCCGTTTACACGTGCATATATCGTCGGCTTACAACTAAAATCCACTAAGTGCATTTGTCGCTGATTTGTACACAGATTGCCAAACCAGATGGAAAAAGAATGTTTTAAAAAAATCCAGACAGTTCGGAATACCATGTGTGAGCTCAGTGGGACAAGAACTAGTAGTTCTTCAGTGTCTAGATACAAAAGATTGCACAAAGTGTTACAGAAAATGCAACATTATACCCCGTTTACACGTGCATATATCGTCGGCTTATTTATAGTTAATAATACCACCAAGTGCAGGTAAAATCCACTATGTGCTGAGGGGCTCAATAACGTCGCTACAAGAAAACGAAAACACACTATCCGTATGTTATCAGAAATGTTAACAATGAAAATCAATTAAGTGCACTTGGTGTATTTTCTTTCACAAAATTAGTACATAATTTCAAAGAGAATACACCAAGTGCACATGGTGGATTTTACTCGGCAACATATAAAACGGTAGAGCGATATTGGTGAACATGTCCGTAAAAAAACAAACTACTCATTTTGAGCTTAAGCGATTTTCAATACGACCTGTCAGATAGTGCTATAAAATGACAACAAGCCACAAGGTGACTACATTACAAAAGATGCCAACTGCTAAAAATCATGAACTGGAAAAGACGTGCGGAAGACCGTTCCGGCTGGAGGAGGGCGGTAGAGGAGGCCAGGGCTCGACTTGAGCTGTAGCGCCATCGAAGAAGAAGAAGAAGTATAAAAGTTTATCAATAAATATTTTTTGTGCTTGCAATACAATAAAATTATTACTCATCCTCCACTATCATGTTCTAATGTACCGATATCAATCATCAATTGTCAAAATAAATCAAATACTGATGCATGTCACTAGAACTTGATTCATCTATTGATTTCATCCTTTCATTAGGATCAAAGAAACTTAACTCAGACATAGCTGAACTTAATATTAAAAAATACATGAAAATAAACTAATATTTTTAATTTTAAAAAGTGTCCAGAAAACCAAAGCACTGCCCTTTAATGGTATTAAAAGATAATTTAAAAAATATTCATTGATTACTGGGGAAGCAGCTGCTAATCGAGAACTGGAAAAGACGTGCGGAGGACCGTTCCGGCTGGAAGACAGCGGTGGAGGAGGCCAGGGCTGGACTTGAGCTGTAGAGCCATCGAAGAAGAAGAAGATTACTGGGGAAACCTGTTTTTGGGCTCTCCTGTAAAGTAGAGGAAAATGGGATGCGTTTCTTTGACTCTAAGGGGCCGACTTGTAAAGCCAGTTCTCACCTACGCATCGGAAACCTGAACATTAGCTCTGCAAAATGAACGAGCCCTGAACATTTTTGGAAGAAAAATTCTCCGCCGTATATATGGACCGATCAAGGAAGGCACCAATTGGAGAAGATATAATGCTAAGCTCTATGGGCTATACGAAGATTGCAGCGCAGTTCAATCAATTAAGATTGGGAGACTGCGATGGCTAGGTCATGTGCACCGTACGGATGACAATGAACCGGCAAAGAGAGTGATGTCCGGCAATCCAATGGGACGTAAAAGAAGAGGCAGGCCAAAGATTCGCTGGTTGGATGGAGCTGCCAGTGACTGCCGTGTTCTAGGAGTACAGAATTGAAAAGCGGCCACACTGAATAGGGACAGGTGGAGGGAGCTGTTGAAGGAGGCCAAGACCCACACCGGGTTGTCGCGCCACTGTGCATGATGATGAGGATTAATCAAACCACAATGAAAATACGATGAGACGGTACAGCGGATTCTGAGATGGGGGATGCTTTTGAAAATACGTGGTTTAGTCTATCAAAACATCCATGTATCCAAGAATTATTTCGTACTTGAACCTGTAATAATTTACATACCATATTCGATGAATGCATGTGGAGTAAATATTTTCTAAAATAGTATTAGGTTCTGCAGCCCTATGTTCTAACTAGTGATATCAAGTCACCCGACGACATGACGTGACATGACGTCAGCCAATACACGCGCTCGAGGCAAGCCGCCCAACACACACTGTTCACCATAGATATTATTACGCTGAAACACCTATTTGTGTATGGGGACAATGAATAACGCCAGCATTTGACTAGCGTTATTTTATCGAATGCTATTATCACTCCGGTAGTACTCAGGCAAAAATATCAACTAGGCATATAGGATCCAAATAGCAAATCGAGACAGAAAAATAGTATAACAAATAATTGTATACTAGATTAGCACAAGGATTATCATCGTAATACATCGTATAATCTCCATCGTACATCGCAGCATAAATGCCAAGAAATATCCAATCCACCTACACAAAAATGCTTACAGGCCGACTGTAGCACACAAACGATAACCAAATCACGTAGACCACAAACGCGCCTATACCCGTGCTACGGTAAGGTATAAAGCCTCACCCAAAACGTAGGATCGGCATTTGCCATTTTTCATCCAAAATGGAAAAATTTATGAAAATGCGAATAAGAATGATACAACATGGAAGAAAGGCTAAGTATTATTCAAATAAACTCATAATGTCCAAAAGTCAAAAACATGAAATTCCAGCCTTTCACCTCGCCTAACAAACATGACATCATATCGCGGAACAGCAAACCAATTCTCCGCGAACATAGGAAATTATTTGTTTTATTCAAATCCTCATACAATAAAATTATGCTCGCCGATAATATAAAATATTATTATTAATATGACATTTAAGAACGATTAAGAGCGTACTTCAGTGAAACGGCAAATAATTTTCAACAGTAAGTACGATGAAATTTGGCACTCGTCGCCAATCGGAGACCGACAGTCAAGTGTGCGCACGTCGATTTGTTTTGTCATGGCATCGGATGAATATATTCTTAAATCATGTAAAGATGACTAAAAAACTTTACATATAGGGGAAAGTATGCTATATCGTACAGTCAGATAAATCGTACCACCTCAATATCTCTAAAATTAGCCAACATTTTTTGAGACTAGCAACATTCAGCGAAGCATAGCCAACTTCATAGTCGACATGTCATGTTTGATTTTGTTCAATGCACGCGTACGTTTGTCATTGAGTAATTTGGCTTTGTTGCATTCTTCATCTAACTTATACGGATCTTGCGTAAGGTGATTTCGAGGGTGAAGGTAAGTCTTTTAATTTTTTTCTCAAACAAAGTTCTGCTAACATGTTCATACAGTTTAATATTGAGTCACGGTAAAAATGTTTCAAACATATAGTTGTTGTGATGTTGGATAAATCGTACCACCCATGGCTTGTTAAGTCGTACCGGTACGATTTACCTTACCACGATAAAACCATTAGTTGTTGTTTAGTGACAAAACTGTTTTCCTGTTATCATTTCAGATGACATCGACAAGAAAATACAACCAATGGACTAATACAGATTCCTTGCAGTAATTTCGGCAATCAAAAATAATGAAATGGGACCAAATGAGGCTTCGCGAGTATTTAAAGTTTCTACACCTACACTCAAGAGACATTATGCAAAAACGGAATGTACCTATACGCAAATGATTTGATCTTGCAAAAGGGAAGACCAACAATTTTTATACCTGAGCTTGAAAATAAGCTTGTTGAACATTTACTGGCACTTGAGGCTCATATGTTTGGTTTGACCATCAGTGATGTCCGTCGATTAGCCTATCAAGTTGCTGAGAAAAACGGTATTTCACATACTTTCAGCAAAATTAATAAAATGGCAGGTAATTGTTGGTTTTATACATTTATGAAACGCCATCCAGAATAGAGCATCCGACAGCCAGAATCGACATCGTTAAACCGGGCCAAAGGGTTTAATCGAGAAAATATTACTCATTTCTTCGACTTGTTGGAAAGTCATCGATGAAAATGAAATTACCGCCAGTGCCATCTACAATATGGATGAATCAGGATTTTCCACGGAGCAGAAAAGGCCCCAGAAAATTATCGGGCAGAGAGGTAAGAAACAAATTGGCAATATTACAAGCGCAGAGCGAGGTGTCAACACAACAGTGGTCTGTGCTGTTAGCGCTGCTGGTCATTATGTTCCACCAATGATTATCTTTAAAAGAATGCGCATGAATCCACAGCTTCAATAAGGCGCGCCTGCAGGGAGTATTGTTACGGTGTCAATCAACTCACGGTGTCCGGTCCATGTCCGTCCCAAACGTGTCCAGCCCAAGAAATCCATTATTTGATCAAACTCTTCCGCATTTACATCCTCGAGAACTTTTTTGCATTCAGCAATTATATAATCCTCTGTCTCTTTGTTGATGTACTCCTTTCCGAGCTGCTTCACTTTGGAAGAGAGGAACTTGATGCAGCGAACGCGAACTATATCACCTCAATCGATCTTCCTACAATTCATTCTTCTGCGTTATGATGTCAACGGAGAGCCGGATTGATAGCATCTTCTGTTGTCTCTGTGAAGAATGATATGCTCTTTGGCGATGTTCCTCATCTGTTTCAATCTTTGAAATCGTGTAAAAGTGTGTAAGATTATTACGAATGTATCTAAATTATACTCATTATCTGTTATTACTAAGAACTGCCGAGTAAATACCTACAAATGTCATGCCGCACCGCCTACTTGTGTTTTTTCCTATATCCATATTCCTTAATGGTAACATTTCCTATTGCTATTCCCTTTATTATCTTCCGTTCCTCATGCGTTTTTTACATTTCAGATTCATTCCAAACCAGAGCAATAATACAGCAGCAGGGAGAGTGATAATTCCTCAGCGTTATGAGTTATACAATAGTGTGTCAAGGGTGAAAAATATAGATTTACTAATTAAAGAAGTAACAGGGCTTTTTGATTCTGTCTGTCATCCAGGATAATTTAGATGCACTTTTACTTCCAAGAGAACATGGTATAATTCTTTTGAATATGCCTGGACATACCGCTCATCGACTTCAACCTTTGGATGTGTCTTTTTCTAAGCCTTTGAGTGCCTACTTCACACAAGCTATGGAAAAATGGCCGCGGGCAAATGCTGGCTGGACAGCCAGTAATACAATACCAGGTTTCGCAATTACTAAACGAGAGCTACGAACGTTCAGCAACTATTGGAAATGCTGTTAATGGTTTCAAAAGTTTGGGTATTCGGCCACCAAATAGACATATCCTTCAAGACCACCTCTTCGTTGCATCTGAAGCTTTAAGTAGTTCAGAACCACAGCCAGGAGCATTGCCTGGATCATTGGAGCAACTATCGGACCTGACTCTATCTACATCCAAGCAACCAACATTGACTAAAGATTTTCAAGTCTCAATTCATGAGATTTTCCTATTCCAAAGAATAAGGGGACCAAAAAAAAGCGAACTGCTCAGAAAGCTGCTGAAATAACCGCAAGCCCTTTCAAAATTGATCTGGAAGCTTCTATTGCTAAGCGTTTGGCTGCTAAGTTACCAAAATTAAAATTAGTTGTTGGCCAAAAGATTAAAGATGAAGTCCTCATCAATCAAAAGGATAAGAAACCCAGTAGAGGCGAAAATTTTGCTCGACGTAAGAAGACTACTTCTAATCTTATCTTATAATTAAAATTATATTCCGGCCACAGTTTTTTGCCAAATAATAAAGACTTTAGTGACATTGAAAGCTCGTTAAAACACCAAAAGAGAATGTATACTCCGCATGATTACATTAGGGCAGCGATCGCCAAACAGTCGTTCGCGAGCTACCTGTAGCTCGCGGCGGCATTTTCGGTTAGGATATTTTATCATATTTATAAATTTAAGTAAAGCGCCAAGATGCCTAATTTCGTGATTCCGTTCAAAACACATGCAAACACAGCAAATGAGGATACTCCGCCAACTGTATGTACCTATTATTTTTTTCCCGTACAATTCTTGAATTGAACATCCAGAATAATTAAAGTCGAGATCTTTTGATAGCGTTCCTTTTTTTTATTACAAAATCGGTTCAAATCGGTTATGGGGAAGTCAGGCGGGACCGCGCTAATTATTTTCATAGCCGATTTTGGCAAAATTCATGAATTATTCAAGAATGAAAACCTAACCCAACCTAACCCAACCTAAAATCCAGTATACCGTCTATTTCCAAAATGTGTTTGCTGCTGGCTTCTACATAACCACATAACCACATAACCAGGTATATAACCAGGTATATAAAACTAGTTTACCTTTGATTCAACTTTGAAGCATAAAAATAATTAATTTTTATATATTCTGTCCACAAATTCTGACTATCTTTACAAGGACCCAAATTTATTATATAATTGACAAAGCTATGTCCTTTTCCAAACAGTTTATTGATTCAAAATTTAGTATACTTTGAAGTAAAATAATGTAGTGGACACAATAAGTATTTTTATACAGGGCTCAGAAATTATAGTAAATCACCAAACAAAAAAAGCCGTTGATAAATTCTGTTTGAACTGTATGTATTTAATTTATAATGACCATTGAGCAAAACCATAAACAATCTGTTTCTAAATCTCATATGTGTGATATTGGAACAAATCTTTGTTATCTCATTGATTTTTACAACTGACGTTGGAAGATAAGGTTTCATATCATAGACTTAAATAATGAAATTAAACTCTGAAAGTAATTCCAAAATTAATCTGAATGTTCAATTGATACAGGGATGTATAATAAAATTATTATTAATGTAACAATAATTAAAGAATACATCTCTATAATTCACCAATATTTATATGTAGAATTTACTTTTGTTGGATTTGTTTTACATATTTTAAGTGCCGTGTTCTTTACGAACATCGGCAATTATTGTCAAAGTAATCTCCACCTTTTGGATGACTTCACCGAACAACCACGTCCTTGGATTCTTTCACGTAATAAATTCTTAGATTAGACTTTGCCTTAGGACTTTATTTTGCATGTCTTGAATAACATTTGTTGTGTAAGACATAGCGACATTACAAAATTAGCAAGCGATCATTAATTTATCAACCCAAAGAGGTTGGAAGGTCTTTAATATACGGCCATATATTTCCGATACAACATTTTACAGTGAAGTGTGATTCGACGAACTGCGTAAGTATCCGGACACGATCCGAATGATAGTAAATTTACCTATATGTGTGGATTTGAAATAACAAAAAGTGAATCTCGTTAATAATGAAAAATAATCCTAGAGCAGTGGTTATTAAATTTAATTGTTTGATGAATGCAATCAATTATTTACTTTTATTATGTTTAAAGTAATTTTGGCAGCTCTTTGAAAGATAGTCGGTCATTTACTGAATGAGTTGTTTTTACGCTATAAAATTATCATTAGTGGATTACATAATAGTTCCCCTTACACTTACGTTTCTGTGATTTATAAATTATTAGAAGCTAAGATAAATACTAATTGCTTTTCTATGTTTATAAACAAGGAAATATCGTGATGCATATTTGATTTGATTTGTCCCACGTTGAAAAAACTCCGATATGTTATTTTTACAAGACGCTATTTCTGACAACTATTTTACGTTCAGGGATCAATGTTGCCATTATTGAATACTGGTGGTGATGTTCAGAGAAATTTGTCGTAATGATACCATAGGTAAAATTGATAAAGAAATTATGAGATATTGATATTAAAGTAATCTTTGTAACTATTAAAATACTGCATTGTTTTAATAAAAAAATAATAAAATAATAATAATAAAATAATAACCGACTTGTACTTTTTTTTTGAAAGTACCTAATCCCAAAATTAATTTTCCCCAAAACAGACCTTCTTTGCGGGTGACACATATTTTCTCCGTATCGACAATATTAATGTGTGGTTTTCTAAATAAGGGACATTGGGGACAAAGGAAACATTGGGGTTCCATATAAACTATAGTCATCTATTATTATGTACTTGATTGTAAAATTGTAGAAATCATCGAATTCTGAATTGAAATCAAAACCTAGATATATATTTTTAATCGAACAATGTCTTTACAGAATTTTGTTCCTTTACCAAGGTTTACATTACATTACAAATATAAAATGAAGTAGGTAAATAATGTCTATAAATTCAAATTTTGATAATAATATTATCAATTTATATTATATAGGATAGCTACTTCAAATTATTGTTAATATCTCATGAATTAAACTACACATTCATTTAATCTTTCTTCTGTTGATCTGTGTTTTAGTCGTGTAATCTTCACTCTACAGCTCGTCGTTTCATAGCCAAATGCAGTAGAAACTTTATGTTTTATATTATTTTATAGTATATATTATTATATAAAAAAAATGCTCCATATTATAATCAATACAATATAATAAAATAATATGTTGAATTTACATAAAATTTAAGATCCCTAACAGGTAGGGCACAATAATAATGCTTCAAATAGGCAGTGGAGTGCTTACAATTTATTCTTCACATGATGGTTATTACGAGGAAAATGTGACCGACTGAATTTTCTCATTATAAGCGTTACTCGTTATATCAGAGAATAGGTATTTTTAAATGACCCGTCACATAACACAAAAAGTTGCAATTCAAACAAAAATACACACTTAGAATTTTTCCCCGAAACAAGCATGGCATTCATAAACTACAAAAGAAGTTGTTTATTGTAATGAACGCTGGTAGGTACCTACGAACTTCACACACCTTAGATTTTTTACAAGCAATTTCAACCATATGAGTGTATACTTTTTCAATATTGTCTGTGAAAACACCAATTAGGTAGGTACTTAGACACTTAACTAGTGTAATAAACGTAATCCGATTCCGGTGACATCCTGTCCGGTCGGATTTTATTGCTTATGGTCGAAATGCTTTTGAACGATCACACATTAACAGTTTTAAGAAAAATTTTGACGATATTTTAGCTCAGTATACCCGATAAGTAGCTCGTTACAAAAGTGAATAAATGTATGAAGAAAATCATAAACTAAAATGTCAACGATTATTTCCTCGTCACATCCGAGATCACGCTATATACCTGATTCTAATAACCGAGTGCGACTGTATATTATGACATAATGGCTGTACATTATACAGCCAGACTAAAATTATTCAAGCCAAGAAGAAAACATCACAAGTGAATAAAAAAGTCTCCGCTTCGAAGATTAAAATACCCAAAGCGAAGAAGAGTACTGCTGAGAATAAGACAGGTTGTTGTATCTGCTTCCCCAAAGATTGACCGTACACGAAAGGATCATGTTCAGAACAGTTACTCTGATGCATTTATGTACGATATAACAAGCATTATGTGAGTAAAATAATACCGATTTAAATGATTTTATTACAATTTGTTTACGAAAAACTTCCTATGGTATTTTCAAAAATCCAGAGATTATGTTTTTATTTATAATTTTATAAGATGAGGTAGTACAAAGAAATATTTTTCCACCTGTTGGACCTTTCTTTATTAGATGCCCATATAATACACTGTCAGAAAACAGGAAAACGGGTGCCGCTAGCACAGTTTCAGTTGGAAGTAATTCAGCAACTTATACATGAACACAAACCTGATGTGCCCTCAGAATTGCCATCACGTCTCACAGACAGCACTTTATGAGTAAATTACCTACAAAAGAGGATAAAGCTAAAGCAATGAAGAGATGTGTAGTGTGTTTGTCCAAAAACTTAAGAAAAGAATCGAGATTCAAGAACAAACACAACAGTTCAATTATAAAATGAAAAATTATAACGCTATTAATTTCGCGATAAAGTTTCAGTTGGTTGCTTTCTGCACAACGCCAGTCAGTTCTTATAATTTATATCTTTTCCTATATTCTTTCCACATAATATTGCACAATACAATATCTTTGAGGGACAATCCGCACAGCCATTTTATAAAATTGAAATTCACGAACTGGACATCAAAAGAGAAGTCGCGCTTGCTTCTGCAAAAGAAGTCCGCCTGAGATTAAACAGAACTTTATTTTATCTCAGAAATTTTGTATGCAACGTATGTTATATATTTTTTCATCTGGAAACATTTTGAAGTACCATAAAAGTATGCACGATGTTTCATTGACTTTGGCTGAAGTGGCTGTCTTATTCACCCGCGTCACGATCCTCAGTCATGAGATCCTGACGAAGAAGAAATATTTCATTTACCTAAATAATTTGTATTTTTCGTTTCTGGAGTAGGGTCCGGACCCAAAAACAAACCCCTCTGTGCGCGCCTGCATAGCGTTGCGTGTTCATCAGCCTGAATGATGGCAGAAAGACCTCCATTGAAGACATACAGGACGCAAATCTCGCAAATCAAAACATAATCAACGGCATAAATTTCTTAGTATTCATATTGAAAAAAGGGGCTTAATCTCTACTTATGCATGACATATGCACACCACTTGGGTCCTTCTAGTAGAAGTTCTACATTACGTATATTCACTTACGAGGTACTATACATTTCAGGTAACGATTTGCCATACCTACCACTTAGTTCTCACTAAAGCCTGTATAAACAATTTGAAAGCTTTTTTAATTATCTTTATATAATGATTATATTTATAATAGTTTAATAACATGAATGTTCCTTCAATGATAAAAAGGTTAAAAGTTTAATTATTTCAACGTAAAACTGAACAAATCGAAAGCGTGGATCAAATGAAAAAATTTAATTGAGTCAAACAATCCCCAGGTCGCAGAAAGTTGGTTTTATTTTTGCGAAACAAAGAATAAAAGCCACAGTAGATTATGAAACAAATCGAGCAGTTTGGGATGCTGGTTTGACCTGGAACGAAGCAAGAACACTGGCGAGCGACAGGGATTGATTCTTGGAGGCGCCGCGTGGTGTCCAAATGCTCCAGTTAAGGGGCGGATATGGACAAAGAAGAAGAATAAAAAAAATCTTTTAGAATAATTAATATTTGTGGGAGTGTTGTATGCCTTCCTGAGAAGCGCCAGCTGGTCTACATGCGTCATTTTGATAAACCGGTAAGAATGAATGTCACATGACAGATCAATAAATAGTACCTAATGTCAAGCCGGTCGTCGTGGACTGAGAATTTGAAGTGGGATTTCATTTATGACTTGAAAATCAGATGATAAAACCCAAGAAATGTCTTCAAATCAATTAGAAGGTGCGTTTCGTTTACGTGACAAATTTTAATGTATCCAGACGTACATAAATATAGAAAATAATACATTCTTCAAGATGTGTTTATATTCACAATAAAATAAACTTTGTATCGCTTAGGGTAGCCAGTAGATGTAAAGTCATACGTAAACTATTTCTTTTATTCAATGAATAATTCACAAAATTTTACGTTATTCTGAAAATACTCATGAGAAAATATAGCTGCTTATACTATAATTAGTGTCATATTTCATACCTAATATTATAGTTGGTATTATTATAATAGACATCACCAGTTTTCATGATGATTCAGAGCATCACTGAAATCGTGTACCTCTCACAGCCTTCTACCACGTCTTCGTGGAGGACAGGGAGTTCAATTGATTGTAAAGAGAAGGTCTAATCTCTCGCAAGGAAAAAACCTAAATTGAGCACAAAAATCGAACAGCTAACTAAGCAGTTGTAAACTGACACGTGTATGAGATGGTACAGTGGATTCTGAGATGGGGGATGCTTTTTAAAATTTGTGGTTTAGTCTATCAAAACATCCATGTATCCAAGAATTATTTCGTACTTGAACCTGTAATAATTTACATACCATATTCGATGAATGCATCTGGAGTAAATATTTTCTAAAATAATATTAGGTGGTGACCCACGCCAAGTGTCACCTCCTCCAGGCCTGAATGCGACCCAACCATCAATCTCGGGCAAAAAAATCAACTAGGCATACCCAGATAGTACATCGAGAATTTCAGAGAAGCGCCAGCTGAACTTTTTTCAGCTTTTCCGAGCTGCTAATTATTATTATTGTATATAATTAAATATATTATATAACTTCAGAGACATGTTTTGTATTTGTTTTACTTGACAAAGAAGAATAAAAAAATCTTTTAGAATAATTAATATTTGTGGGAGTGTTGTATGCCTTCCTGAGAAGCGCCAGCTGGTCTACATGCGTCATTTTGATAAACCGGTAAGAATGAATGTCACATATAGGGGAACTTTACATATAGGGGAAAGTATGCTATATCGTAACGTCAGATAAATCGTACCACCTCAATATCTCTAAAACTAGCCAACATTTTCTAAGACTAGTAACATTCGGCGAAGCGTAGCCAAGTTCATAGTTGAACTTTACTGTCATGTTTGTGTTATGTTTAATGCACGCGTGCGTTTGTTATCGAGTTATTTCGCTTTTTTGCATTCTTCATATAACTTTTTCGTATCTTGCGTAAGGTGATTTCGTGGGTGAAGGTAAGTCTTTTAATTTTTTCTCAAACAAAGTTTTGCTAACATGTTCATACAGTTTAATATTGAGTCACGGTAAAAATGTTTCAAACATATAGGTTATGTTTTGGTGATATTAATTCTAAAAAACTCAGAGTTGGATAAATCGTACCACCCATGGTTTGTTAAGTCGTACCGGTACGATTTACCTTACCACGATAAAACCATTAGTTGTTGTTTAGTGACAAAACTGTGTTCCTGTTATCATTTCAGATGACATCGACAAGAAAATACTACCAATGGACTAATACAGATTCCTTGCAGCAATTTCGGCAATCAAAAATAATGAAATGGGACCAAATGAGGCTTCGCGAGTATTTAAAGTTTCTACACCTACACTCAAGAGACATATGCAAAAACGGAATGTACCTATACGCAAATGATTTTTATACCTGAGCTTGAAAATAAGCTTGTTGAACATTTACTGGCACTTGAGGCTCATATGCTTGGTTTGACCATCAGTGATGTCCGTCGATTAGCTTATCAAGTTGCTGAGAAAAACGGTATTTCACATACTTTCAGCAAAATTAATAAAATGGCAGGTAATTGTTGGTTTTATACATTTATGAAACGCCATCCAGAATAGAGCATCCGACAGCCAGAATCGACATCGTTAAACCGGGCCAAAGGGTTTAATCGAGAAAATATTACTCATTTCTTCGACTTGTTGGAAAGTCATCGATGAAAATGAAATTACCGCCAGTGCCATCTACAATATGGATGAATCAGGATTTTCCACGGAGCAGAAAAGGCCCCAGAAAATTATCGGGCAGAGAGGTAAGAAACAAATTGGCAATATTACAAGCGCAGAGCGAGGTGTCAACACAACAGTGGTCTGTGCTGTTAGCGCTGCTGGTCATTATGTTCCACCAATGATTATCTTTAAAAGAATGCGCATGAATCCACAGCTTCAATAAGGCGCGCCTGCAGGGAGTATTGTTACGGTGTCAATCAACTCACGGTGTCCGGTCCATGTCCGTCCCAAACGTGTCCAGCCCAAGAAATCCATTATTTGATCAAACTCTTCCGCATTTACATCCTCGAGAACTTTTTTGCATTCAGCAATTATATAATCCTCTGTCTCTTTGTTGATGTACTCCTTTCCGAGCTGCTTCACTTTGGAAGAGAGGAACTTGATGCAGCGAACGCGAACTATATCACCTCAATCGATCTTCCTACAATTCATTCTTCTGCGTTATGATGTCAACGGAGAGCCGGATTGATAGCATCTTGTGTTGTCTCTGTGAAGAATGATATGCTCTTTGGCGATGTTCCTCATCTGTTTCAATCTTTGAAATTGTGTAAAAGTGTGTAAGATTATTACGAATGTATCTAAATTATACTCATTATCTGTTATTACTAAGAACTGCCGAGTAAATACCTACAAATGTCATGCCGCACCGCCTACTTGTGTTTTTTCCTTTATCCATATGAACCTTTGAGTGCTTACTACACACAAGCTATGGAAAAATGGCCGCGGGCAAATGCTGGCTGGACAGCCAGTAACACAATACCAGGTTTCGCAATTACTAAACGAGAGCTACGAACGTTCAGCAACTATTGGAAATGCTGTTAATGGTTTCAAAAGTTCGGGTATTTGGCCACCAAATAGACATATCCTTCAAGACCACCTCTTCATTGCATCTGAAGCTTTAAGTAGTTCAGAACCACAGCCAGGAGCATTGCCTGGATCATTAGAGCAACTATCGGACCTGACTCTATCTACATCCAAGCAACCAACATTGACTAAAGATTTTCAAGTCTCAATTCATGAGATTTTCCTATTCCAAAGAATAAGGGGACCAAAAATAAGCGAACTGCTCAGAAAGCTGCTGAAATAACCGCAAGACCTTTCAAAATTGATCTTGAAGCTTCTATTGCTAAGCGTTCGGCTGCTAAGTTACCAAAATTAAAATTAGTTGTTGGCCAAAAGATTAAAGATGAAGTCCTCATCAATCAAAAGGATAAGAAACCCAGTATTTGCATTTACATTTGCCCATGCGATATGCCGCCATAACAATATATATTACAAAAATAGTTATGTTGTCGGGATTTTTGTTCTTCAAATTGAAGTAACTGCTTCGTCTGCCTCATGTATAACCACCACTGCTCTTAAAAGTTGTATTTGTGTTTGTTTCTTTATTTGCCGCCCCCCCTATGCAACGCATGACCAGTCTACCCCCACAGGACGTAACTGCTTTACGGGATGTCATTGCACAAACCCATTACAGGAGATCATTGATCCAACAATCAGCCATCATACATTCTTGAAATGCTCATGTGACTTTTGATAATTATTATTAATTGTGGTTTTTTGTTTTTCCAGATTTCTCCAATTCTCAAATATGATCTACACCTCAAACAAGTATACCATGGATATTAATAGTCTTCCACCAGAAATATTAATCGAGATCTTCACTTACCTCTCATTCGATGATATTATTTGCGTAGAACAAGTTTGTAAGCGATGGAAAGAGGTCAGCACGAGTCCTGGAATTTGGGATCGGATGCTGATCAATTACAATTGGGATCCTTTTGAAAGACGTAATGAACCCCACTTGCAAAAATTTATAAGAAAATATAGAGGCCATTTCAATCTTATTAGATTCGTTCAATTCAACACGATTTCGTATGTAAAACACATGGAATATATTTTTAGCAACTGTCCTAAAATCAATAAACTTGTGACTGGTGGTTTTTTACGTAGAGATAACCTAATATTGCACAATATTCATTCTCTTCGTGATTTGGAAGAGTTGACTTTTTTAACTGGCAACTTGCTTTTTAATGTTGCAGAGATTGATTTCAGTAGATTTCCACTATTGAACACTTTAAGAATGTGCGATAATATGTCTCTCCGAAATTTTGATACACTTCTCATGTATCAAAACCTTCGGCATTTAATTTTAGGTCATATAGTTGTATCTGACTATAAACTCATAAAATTTTATGATAAGAGAAATGTTTTCAAAAGAAGTTTCTGTAGATTTAAATAATATTTATCAATCTGACAGTAGTTTTAACGATAGTGATTATTAGTTGATGGAATTGACTTTATCAATACAACAGCCATGGAATTCATGAAAATGATATAATGAACAGTGCTTATAATCTGGTCGTAGTGAATGGATTTTCTTTGTAAAGTTCCTTGAAATCAGTCAACGGCTGGTACCTCTATGTACTACTTCTAATCTTATCTTATAATTAAAATTATATTCCGGCCACAGTTTTTTGCCAGATAATAAGGACTTTAGTGACATTGAAAGCTCAGTAAAACACCAGAAGAGAATGTATACTCCGCATGATTACATTAGGGCAGCGATCGCCAACAGTCGTTCGCGAGCTACCTGTAGCTAGAATACCATTAAACAATGTAATACTATTGAAGAACAGAACAGCATCGAACTGCACAATGCCACTGAACAATTCAGCAACAACACTGAGCAATTCAAACAAAAATACACACTTAGAATTTTTCCCCGAAACAAGCATGGCATTCATAAACTACAAAAGAAGTTGTTTATTGTAATGAACGCTGGTAGGTACCTACGAACTTCACACACCTTAGATTTTTTACAAGCAATTTCAACCATATGAGTGTATACTTTTTCAATATTGTCTGTGAAAACACCAATTAGGTAGGTACTTAGACACTTAACTAGTGTAATAAACGTAATCCGATTCCGGTGACATCCTGTCCGGTCGGATTTTATTGCTTATGGTCGAAATGCTTTTGAACGATCACACATTAACAGTTTTAAGAAAAATTTTGACGATATTTTAGCTCAGTATACCCGATAAGTAGCTCGTTACAAAGGTGAATAAATGTATGAAGAAAATCATAAACTAAAATGTCAACGATTATTTCCTCGTCACATCCGAGATCTCGCTATATACGTGATTCTAATAACCGAGTGCGACTGTATATTATGACATAATGGCTGTACATTATACAGCCAGACTAAAATTATTCAAGCCAAGAAGAAAACATCACAAGTGAATAAAAAAGGCTCCGCTTCGAAGATTAAAATACCCAAAGCGAAGAAGAGTACTGATGAGAATAACAGACAGGACTGCTTCCCCAAAGATTGACACACGAAATGATCATGTTCAGAACAGTTACTCTGATGCATTTATGTAAGAGCAATACATGTTTATTTTTTCACTCAATAAGTATTTAATTATCTATTAGGCGCACGTTCACGTTGAATTGACAGGAATATATTGCCGATGAAATTGAATTGATGGGGACAGGAGGACATTACTGGATAAGCTGAATGGAAAGCAATTCAGAAATGTTGGGTGCCCTACGCCAGTGCTCCGCAACCTTTTCTCACCCATGGCACACCAAAGGTATTCCCAGAATTCCGCGGCACATCACAGGTAAAACAATCTATACATAAAAATATGCTGACCCCACATGCTGAAGCGGGCCCCCTATCTATCGCTGAGGTTAAAGACAGTGTGGTACTCTTAAGTAGGTAGTGTTTTTCAAATGGTGTTCGAGATAAAATTAATGGTATTCATTGTATGTTTAGCTATTTTTTGTATTAATTAATACAAACACTCCACAATCACATATTTAAAAATATTAGTATTAGCGTAGTAATATAGCACCGCAGGCGAATTTTTTTTAACCATTAGGGAAAATTTGTAATTTGTGATTATTTCACTTATATGGTTGATCTGCTATGCCCCCCCTGAGCCTGGCCCCCCAGACCAGAGCTTTGACGAAAGAGAAACCCGAAGTTCTTATCACCCGTCAAGTATGACTGATTATCATTTTTAATTATAGCTTGAGTTGAAAAAAGTTGCTCAAATAGAGGTATATGTCGTATAAAATGGGAGCTGAACTGCGATAGCCTTGTCGGAAATCCAAGGATATTCTTTATTAACCGAAATCCAGAAAATACCCAAATGGAACATTTGTATATAACGGTCACACAATGAATTCACATCTTACAATTATTGACTATTTAAGAAAATTGTCCCACGAATACAAAGAAATTGTAATGATATCGGACGGTTGTAACTATCAAAATAGGAACAAGGTTCTCGGGAGTGCATTGAGCGATTTCGCAAAATCCTACAATAAAGTGATAAAACAGTTGTAGAAAAATGGCACACAATGATAGAGATAGAGGCAGACGCTGTGCATTCAACTTGACTTGGACTTGACCAAATAATGAATATATTGTTTAAGGAGAATTATTATTGTTCTAACTAATGTTGCCGTTGTAAATGAGGCAACTTCCTTAACTTGTAATTTCCCCAATAATAAAAAATAAAAAACTTTAGAACATTATTTTAAGCCGCCGATTTTCTCACCTTCCGATTACATTGCGAGAATGCATTTAGCTCGGCCTAGACAGCCATACAAAGTAAATTCTATACATTACGATTTCTTTTACAAACTGATAATGATGATGCCTTCATTTTTCGGATAATAATGAAAACAGAGATTGATGATACATAATCGGTAGGCTTGACTAACTTAAAAAAAGTATGTCTTTCTGAATGTAAAAACAACCTGTAAATACGACAACGCAGATTATTCATTAGAGCTTAACACACAATTATTAAAACATTTGTCAACCCCTGGTTTACATAAATATATATATATAGATAACATAAGAAAATATGACAAAAACATATATTATAAACATGTTAGGCGCACAAGGTGTTCATTAACTTTAGACTAGTTTCACTGCAAGGAATATATCACAAGATTGTATGAACCAATTCTCATTAGTGACCTCCCATTTTTCTTGGCGTTATCATATGAACATAAATGAAAGGATCTAGTCATTAAAAATAATATGGACTCTCAGTAAACAAGAAGTCCAGACACTTGAGATAACACACCACGGTATGGAGAGGTGCATGGTGGGCATAGCCCGTAGAGGACAAAAAAACGAAATAAGTGGACAAGGCGACAAACAAGAATGTTTGATGTAAATTTACTAATAATCATAAATGCAGGACAGGAAGAAAAAACATTAGACAAATCTACTTCTTCGAAAGCTAGACGTAACGATCAACAAGATAGTTTGCTTAAATAAGCGCCAGTCCAACGCACACAACCGAGAGGAATGCAATCAGCTTGTATCATTGTAATCAGCAATATTACTAATCTTATCGCCTAAAGATCCTTACATAACCTTTTGAACCAACATGACATGGGTAGGTACTATACAACCTTGTAATTCCAAAGCAGTGACACAATATCGTCAGTCAGACATTAAATCCACATTTATTTCACAAACTTGTATGAATAGATGCATTAGTCCGCTTCTGCTTCCTCTGTGTCGTCATCGCAGTCCAGAACGAGTGGGATTATGTGGTACTGGATGAACATCTGATGCTGCCCTTCCTTTTCAATCATCTCCTGCACCAGCAACACTCCTCGAGAGTCACACTTCATAGCCACCTGAAAGTAAACAAAAAGCTCAAAGACTAGGATACATACTAAGATATAATGTACCAAGATATTTCTAAGAAAGAAGTCAACTCCAGGGATATAGCCGCCAAAAGTAGAGTAGAATAATGATGAATGGCACAAATACATGACCTATTTTCTTAGACTAATATTCTTAGTTGATTAATCATGCACAAGAACAATGCTGTACGGCACATGC
The DNA here is from genome assembly GCF_057557595.1 of Rhyacophila brunnea. NCBI lineage: Eukaryota > Metazoa > Arthropoda > Insecta > Trichoptera > Rhyacophilidae > Rhyacophila > Rhyacophila brunnea. Next base: position 9,211,830 of record NW_028232751.1, on the reverse strand, counting down.
TGTTCTTCGTTGTTCTCGTATAAAAATTTTATTCGCAAGAAAAACGGTATAAGGCACATACATGCTACGCTGTTCATCATTATTATCCTACAGGAATTATTGCTTATTGATTTTTTAATTAAGGATTATTTTTATAATAAATTATTATTCAACCGTGTACCCTGTATGAATAACTACATCTTTGAAATAAAATAATAATTTTATTTGCTTTATTTATTCCTTAACATTTTGCAAATGTGCTATTCATCGTTGTTCGTTCACACTCTTCAATTAACCAAACCATAACAGTTTGGATACGCTATGGACAATCAGACAAAAATAATACACATTTTTTCAGTCGTAATTATTTGTTTTCATTGAATTAAGAATACATAATATTACAGATGGTACATGCATAGTTAGTTTTTGTAAATTCATTAAGCCCTGCCTAATCCAAACCGTAGTAGATTAAAAAAAAAAATATTTTTGAATCTATAAAATATCTAAAATTATGTATAATTTTATTGGCAGATATTTTGTAAATAGACGAATATTTTTAGAATTACGTATTTTGTCTTAGGCAGGTTTAATTGAATTTTAAAAATTAACCAACACCAAGGCCTGAACAAAAACGATGCATGAGTGCGAGTGAGAAAGTATTTGGGGCTCTATATTACGACCGCACACCCTGGATAAACGTCAGATTTCTTTTTTCAATACTTGAAAGCATCTAAGCAAGATTTTTTGAGCATAGACAATCATCGAAAAAACCGCTATTATATGGCGAAAACGCTATTATAAGCGTAGACAATAAGTAAAAATATAAAAATTATTTACAATGTAAGTATAAAATTCAAACATTTTAAATTAATAAAATTACCCGTTTTCAAAAATCAGTATAGCATAATAGAGTTCCCCAATGCATTTCATAAATTTTAAATATTTATAAAGTAATGAGAACCCGGGGTTCCAGCGGCTAGCTCAGGAGTCCATCGAACCCCGGATTCACAAAAAAAACAAGAGTAATTCAAACGGTTGGAGTGTAAATAAAACACGGTCTTTCGTGCTCGTAACGTGGTCTTCTTATATTTTACATTTTCTTTAAACGTTTACATATTTTGTTTTAACAATAAGTTTCGCAGGTCCTATCCTATCGGAAAGGGGACGCTTACTAATTACTTTTTTTATTTTTCAAACTTCGCGTACCCACGCCATTCCAGCAAAAAGGACTCTCGTGATTGGCCAAATTTTATCGCATGATCTTTGATTCGGCGAATCACGAGCCTGACCCTGGCGCAGGCGCGTCGAAATTTGGACGTTGCCGACAAGCGCGGCAAAATTTATTATTTTTGAATCCTTATATTTAGTCTTAAAATTATCTCTTTCATCCATCATCATTTTTACTTTTTAAATTAAAAAAAATACTTACGTGGTTGAGCAAGGAATCAGATTAGATGTTTTATGAAGCCGTTTCTAGAGGTCAGGGTTACGTTTCGACTTGAGCTACTAAATGATTATTTTACACCGGGAGAAGCCCGCCTGTAACAGGGGTGTATCAGTAACCTAAGACATTCGTGCACTCACCAAAGCGAACTATTCGCAGCGAATATTCGCCAATCAAGCTCGTATTGGCTTACGGGAAAGAGCACGCGACGTTCAGATTTCGGAAGGGAATTAAGTTATTATCTTACAAAGTTCAATATGGAGCGCTGCGATTGTTTGACGTTTCGGTATCGAGCATTCAAATAATATATCAATAATTTTATATTATCATTGATACAATTATTTGTCTCCGACACTGCCATCCATTCGCATTTACCACATTAAAATAACCCGAAAAAAGCACCCGCATCGATATGGAAGGTCCGGTCAAAAGAGTCTCAAAAAATAGCCAAATATATGACAAATTGATGGCTTTCATTGTATCTTTTGATCCTCTGCGTGAATAAATGTTACGTTTGTTCATTAACAACACGTAAGTAGGGAGCATTACAGCGGCATTGGCTTTTTTTGAGACTCTTTTGACCGGACCTTCCGTACCGATGGTGGGTGCTTTTTTCGGGATATTTTGACGGAGTACTTGGTGAATATTCGCGTTGGTTTGTGCGAGCCTTAAACCTTCATTTAAAAACGCTCTAAATAGGTAAGTAGGTATACGAAAATAAGGAACATTTTTCAAAATAACGTTATAGATAACAATATTTTATATATAAAATTGAGCCGTGTTAACTAAACGACATTGTTATAATTTCTTTAATAGCTTTTATTTACTCTTTGATTAGTGATTGTTCTTATAAGATTGTAATATTTATATCCATAGTCAGTATTCCGTAACCGAGAAAATTAAGATTAAAAAAAATACGAGGTTAGTTTGGTATAATATTTAATATGAAAGATAACACGCTTCATGCATATTTATTATATGTATATTATGCCGAAAGGTAAGTTTTAAGTAGGAAAAGTGGCATTTTAATGAAAACCAGTGACGTTTAATTTCAATCAGTGTGAGCCGTTTTATCGAGGCTATTTGACCGGGCCATTTGTTTGTGGAAGCGAAATGTTAAATATCATAAACTGGAGCCTGTTTTATTTATTATACATTTAATTAAATGAATACAAAATAAATACGGAATACTGACTATGGATAAATATTATTATCTTATAAAAACAATCACTAATCAAAGAGTAAATAAGAACAATTCAAGCCATTTTCACTCGTATTTCTTATTTTATTGATTAAATTTGAGTCGGAATTATCTGAAATAATAACAATATCGCTTTATATAAAAAATATTGTTATCTATAACATTATTTTGAAAAATGTTCCTTATTTTCGCATACTTACCTACCTATTTAGAGCGTTTTTATACGAAGGTTTAAGCACGAGTGTCTTTGTCTCAAAGGTTACTTTATAATTATTTAAATTTTATGAAATGCATTGGCGAACTCTAATATGCTATACTGATTTTTGAAAATGGCGAATTTTATTAGGTAATTGAAAATGTTTGAATTTTATTCATTGTAAAAGATTTTTATATTTGTTCTTATTGTCTATGCTTATAATAGCGTTTAAACCATATAATAGCAATTTTTCCGATGATTGTCTATGCTCAAAAAGTGTCGCTTAGATGCTTTCAAGTATTGAGTAAAAAAATCTGACGTTTCACTGCGGTGTACTCTCGGTAAATTGAGCCGTATTCGGCACCCTTACAATCTCTGCGAAACGCGCTAGAGGAAGATAAAAGGTCTACATATGTGTGAGCTAGTTTCCAAAAGTATCGCCGGCAAATCGGGGCGAAACGCATCACATAGCGTCGATAACCTGCGAGCTCGTGTTGCTAAAATTGTTATTTTTTGTTAAGTAGAAAAGATGGTTCTGTGTGTTGTCTTAAAATGTGGTAGCCGTACTGATAAGCAAGAAGATGGTATTACGTTTCATAGGTAAGTTGATACATGTTCGTGATAATTTATTTGTATATTATTATACATTTTAATATCAGTGACCTAGTGTTTCTTTAAAATAACTTAAATTATGGATATCTTCATCTAATGGTTGCATTTTGACCGCTTAAAAATACTATATAACGTAAAAAAAAGAAAATTATATTTTATTCTGAGCGTCTAGTGCGAGCACTTTGGGCGAGCACTAGCGAAATGGTCTATGGTCTCGAACATTGTAGACGAATGCGTTCGCTCGCCCACAAACCAAACGCAAGGCACGCGGCTTCATTTAGCAATGCAACGGGTGGCGTCTAGATGTATATATAGTCTAAGACCAACACTATTTGCAATTTGTGGTAATGAAAACATACATATGACTGACAAAATTTAGTGTGCACTATTTATGTCAGATTTTAACAGCCTACCTCCACCCTTCGCCACTGAAGTAGATCGAAGTACAATTACAAACCTGGGAAGCCATCGAGGGCCCTCATGATGACCTGGAGGTGAGAGAACTTATAAAGAAGGTTGACGACTTCGCCAACCTCGCAGAAAAAACTGTGCAATGTGTCCGATATCAAGGAAACGAGACAAAATTATCATCAATGTTAATACTAATATATTCTGTAGGGCGTCATCAATTTTTCACAAAACTAGATATTATAAACTCCAGAAACATCTCACTCCAGGCTTTTGAAGAATAGTGTCTGATAAAAACTACATTGATACAGTAATATTAATATGTATCTATAGTTTTTGGTTTTTATGTGTTGCAACTCGGATGCTGTCTTCGAGATCTAGCGATTTCTGTTCTTTGTTTTCAAAGGGAAAAGATATTGTACACCAGGGGGGGCAAACTGCGGCCCGCCGGGTATTTTTTTGCAGCCCGCCATCATTAATTGTACTTCTGATTACGAATAACTTTTTTATATATTTTTTAAAAAATATTGACAATAAATTAAAATTTGAAGAATTTGTTGTTTCGTAAATGTATTATCTCAGTACGTCTTCCTTGCGTCTCGTCTCATACTATGTAACCACTATTTTCTTCGTTGAACATCGTGACACATTTAAATACTTTTAACTCCACGTTGCAAGGAAAAAAATATATGCACATGATATGGTAAAAAGTTTGAATGGATTTCAATTAAAACTCAAGTTATTCCTTCGACAAATATCGAATAATAACGTGGACCACTTTCCTACTTTGAAGTTTCTGAATATACCAGAATATAAATTTAAAGAATATGGTAAAATTATTAAAGCTCTGAATGACGACACAAAGATTTGGTGACTTCCGAAAAATTGAGACAAGTTTAGCAATAGTACGCAATCCATTTTCCTTTTTATTGATCTGCAGTGTGACACTGATTTAAGAGAATCGCATCGTCGTGAAGAAATCTCCAAATTTTGGAATGCCCTTAATTCAGACAAATTCGGCCAACTTAAAGATTATGCAGGAAAAATGTTCGTTATTTTTGGATCTACCTATATATGTGAACAAACATTTTAGATCATGAACCTCAATAAAAATTCTTTACGATCAAATATCTCCGATGCTCATTTACAAGCAGTTTTGAGAATATCAACTAAATGTTAAAAAATGTACAACAGTTTCATTCATCTCATTAATTTTTTGTAATGTTTATTTTTCGTGATAATAAATAGTGTGTATCTAAAAATCGTATTTTACTTGCGGCCCGCCGCTCATTTTGAATTCTTGAATTTGGCCCTCCATCCAAAAAGTTTGCCCGCCTCTGTTGTATACAGAGGTAGGTAGGTTATTTGCAAAAGGCAGCAGCATCTCAGTCATTTTCACATGACACGTACAACTTTAAAAGTTGGACAGATACATATTTCCAATACCTATATAGTAGACGTCAATTTGCATTGTTTTGGGCAATCAAATTTTTACCTCATTCCCCGATTCCTGAATTAGATGAATTAAAATATCTCTTACCTGAGGCTCAACTGTGGTAAAGGTGAAATGCAGATAGTCAGAAGATATTCGCATCTGGATGACCTCGGAAGACTTCTCCAGGTCGCTGAGCACGACCAGCAGCTGTGGTCCTTTCACCAGCTGAGTGGCTTGCTCTGACACGTCCTCGTCCCCTTTGAAGTACATCAACTCATTCGCTTCTTGCGTTTTTATTTCACAGTCTGTCACCACATCGTCACCGGTCAGAGGTTCCAACCTAAACAAACAAGATTTACTTAGCATGTAGATTGGCATTTATATTCTTTTTTTTGAAAAGGGACTTTCGACTATTTATGCAAAATTTTAAATAAACATTGTTTGCGCCAATATTCTCATAAAACTTTTACCAAACATTCCCGACCATATACCCCTCCAATTGTTAATGTCAAAAGACACATCACCAATAATTGTTTAGTTACAATTCAACCGCTGCCGCGTTTACAGTTTTCAATCATAAACTCATTGCATGTTTTTTCCAGAAAAAACTTTATGGCGACATCTACACCATTGACTGTCCCACCCATGGCCCCCACATCCTAAAGCGGGCCCTCAGGCTAGGATCTTTGGCGGCACCCCTACCCTCTTAAAAGCAGTGTCACGCACTATATTAACATTTTTCAAATTGTGTTTTAGGTCAAATTAAAGGTACTTTTACAGTGTATTATTAGCGATTTTTATTACATCTACTTTAATCATGAAGTTGTCGAGTATCGACACACACTATTAAAAATTAAATCACACAATTATATAAATTAAAATGTTAATGTCCATGAACGATAATGGCGACTTTTTTTTAAAACTATTAACTCTAATTTATAATGTATATTTATCTCACTTATTTGATCAATCCACCAGGCCGGGCCCTCCCGAAGCCCGGGCCCCCAGACTAGAGCCCTGTCAGTCCCCCCCTTATGGGGGCCATGGTCCCACCCGTAGATGATAGACTATCCGCATGGGAGGCGAACCTAGCATCTGACGGCCTCGAAAATTGGGTAAAGCCAGAAGAGCATCATATTCCACCTGGAGCCAGTCTCAGAACAGACTGAGAACCATGGTAAGGCGCACCCGAGACATGGTGAAATGGGGGTTCTTTGATGATCAAACCAGCGAGTGAGGTGAAATGCAAAGCGTGGAGCACCTATTTTCATGCAAGGCTTGCCCTGTAAGCTACAACTTCGACGAGATCCTACAAGCCGAAGAAAATGGTGTTGCCTTTGGTAACTTCTGGAGCGACACATTGTAGCTAGTGAAGACCCGACACGAAGAAGAAGATAAACTCATTAACAATTGGCAGAAACAAGTGCAGGGTGACTCGCCGCGAAAGCGATAAACATAACAAAAATCAAAACAAGAGTACGAGTGCGTGATTCGGTATCCACCGGGAGCGCTCCTGTAACCCAGCAGTCAATCATGAAAATATTAGTGCCTAGAATACATCCCTGTGTTCTCTATTCTCCACAAAACTACAGCTTCCTCAAATAATAGAGTCCAATCAAAAATATCGCCAAACATGATTCATTTTTGCCCAAATTTTGGATTGTATACTTTCCGTATAACCTCACTAATTGCACCAATGTAAGATAACTTATTTTCAGTTAAGTATATTGTTTCATATAATGTCGAACGTTTAAAACTTCTATCTTGATATATGTTCACACATGTAAATAAATTGAAATCTTTCTTAGTTAAATCATATGCCAAAGAATCGGTGAAGAAGACTTACAAAAGGAAGAGAGGTTCCCTGTTGCCCTTGTAGTACATCTTGAGACTGCAGTCCTCGGACGATCCGAAGATGTTGGGACATTCCGTTAGCACTGTCACGTTGACTTTGAAGTCCACATTGTACTTCTCGGGCACTCGGTACTGGCTGAAGTTGGCCACAGAGATGTACGCGGAGGCCTGCACGCACTTGCTCTGCTCGACCGTGAACTTGAGGCCTTGTTGCGAAGCACAGAACGTGGCCCACTGTAGAGGATTAAAAAAATAATTATTGTAGTGTTAATGGCATAAACCAGCGATTTCCAAGCTGGGAAGCGCGGAGGGTAGCAACGGGAGGCGCGAAAAGTTTAACACAATTAATGTAGCCACAGGCTTGCAGTTTGCAAATACATAGTTTATAAAACGGCCGCTAGTTATAAACTACATAAAAAACAGTCCTATAAAAGGTTGTTTGCAAACCTGTCTGAAAATATGGAATCTAATTTTATAATAGCTCACTTCAATACTATTGTGAAGCGCGCTGGCTATTTCGTGATAAAATGAAATAAAAGGGTCAAATCGTAATGTTGAAATTTGAGGCAAATTTGTTATAAATATAAATCAATGAAAGGACCACTAATGCTTTCATTGAATTAAAAAGACAAAGTGAAGGTATTCATAAAAAAATGGAGCTTTCGAAAAAATAAGTTCGCCATGTTTCCACTTTTAAATGATTTCTGCACCAGATATATTGAAGCAAACAAAAATCTATTTACCGAGTTCATGGTTAATTTTCTAATGCACTTTTTACATTATTTCATTAATAGTAAAAATGATACACTTAAATGATAACTCCCGTATATAATTTAGGTACACATTAGTGCACCACACTGCCCTTAACCTCAGCGATAGGTAGGTGGGCCCGCCAAAGATCCTGGCCTGGCTGCCTGCTTCAGGATGTGGGGCCCACGATAGAATCCATTTGTCAACGAAGATGAATTTCGATTGAAATTGATTGTGCTAATGAACACGCACATTCATCGCATGAAAAACAAATTAATTTAAAAATTCATATAATATAGGTAGTTAGTAAAACATTGTTTATTTTTATAATTATCTTTTTACGTTTTATTAAGTCGTATTCTTATTTGTCCGGTGGTTGTTTATTTAGTACAAATCTTGCAATCGAGTTTTTACTAACTTCCCGACTAGCTAGACATTTGAAACTTTTTGAATATATCAGAACACGATGCCAATGCTTTATATACTATTAATACTTTTAGCCATCTTTAAGTAGAATTGAATTCATTTTCAGTCAATTCTGTTTTGTATGAAAAGTTATTTCGGAAGAAATCCGTAATCCAATCCACTATTATTGGTTGCTAGGGGTCTGGGGTCCTAGCAACTAAATTATTAATATATACGTGTGTTACTATGGAAATCAATATGACATATCAAAATGACATTTCAGTATTATTTTTATCAAGTACAAATTTTTTTGATCATTTAAGCTAGTCAAGTCAAGTTTATATGATTCAACAGAAAATTAAAAACGTTGTTTATAAAAAGTTCTTTTTATCTTGTAATTATTTCATTTTTGTATTAGTACATTCTTAACTAATTAAAAAGGTGTCTGTATTATTTAATGAAACAAAAGGGGGGGAGGCGCCGAGATTAGTTTTTTTTTAAAGGGAGGCGTAGTAACATAAAAGTTTGGAAACCACTGAACAGTATTCTGGCATCAGAGAAATAAATTTATTTTTGTAATGGGATGTAATTGAAAAATTTCTAAAAATATAACCGCATATTTCAAAGCAATGAACATCCTACTTAAAATTGATCCTGATGAAAAATGGATGTAATTTTATTAGTATTTTTTATCTTCTAAAATTGGAATCAAGGCCTGAACAAAAACGAACCATAAGTGCGAGTGAGTAAGCATTCAGCATGCTTATAGCTCCGCATAATGCGTTAGAGTAAGGTAGAATTTCTAAGGCTGAATTATATTCTTTGTAAACGTCGCCAGTAAATATAGATTTAACTGATTACATTCATTTAAAAACTGCGAGCTTGTGTTGCTGAAATTTATTGTTTTTGTGTTAAAAATAAAGTTGGTGGTATACATTTTTAGTTATTTTAGTAGAAAATATGGTTTACTATAATGTGTTTAAATTTGGTAGTCATACTGAGAAGCAACACAATGGTATAACGTTACATAGTTAAGTTCATAATAATAAAATCGGGGCTCTAGTGCATTTTGCTGAACGGCCAACCTTCCATGATAGTCCTAATTCTTCACTAAATACCAAATTTATCTTTAAAATGAGTGTTGAAAATTGAACAGATACGAGGGCATTGGTGACTAAGTTGAGTAAAATTTCAACTTAAATATGACAGAAATGTGAAACGGTTTGAAGCCAGATTCGGTTTATTATTTTATGACAATCCGGCCATAAAACGCGAATGTCTTCAAATATTACTAATATACAGTTTCATTTACGTGACATGACTTTAATGCATTGAAAATAAATAACATGATATTCTCTAACACGTATTTAAATTTCTCCACACTCGAGAATCGCACCTACTTACAGTCACACGCAGAAGCCTACCCCCCTTATATTCAATATTCGGCAGATGAGGTTTCATTCACAAATGATCATTTATTTCTATTCCCGAACAAATTATTGATAAGTTTTGTTCAAAGGACAGTAAAAATAAATTGCCATGATAGATCCTAAGCGGAGCAAATGGTCCTCCACAGGTTGGAGATTGTATTAAAACTTTTTCTACGAGGAACAATAATTTATACCCATTAATTAGTCCAACCTGTTTTTATGAAAATAGTAATGACACTTATAATACATGGTCCATAGGATATACTCCAAGGTAGCTAAAATGCCTAAGTAACCTATATCCTTTCATACAAAGCAGTTTAATGTTTGAATCCTGATCAATACACACATGAAAACTGCCCATTTAATATACAGTCGAACTCGGTTATTACGATCTCGGACATCGCAAGATCTCGGGTGTAATGAGGAAACTATGTTGACATTTTGGTTCACTGTTATAATGAGCAATTTATCGGAGCTTATACCGAGCTAAAATATCGTCAAAAATTTTCTTCAAACTGTTAATGTGTCAATCGTTTAAAAACATTTCGACCCTAAGCAATAAAATATAAACTGACAAGGTGCTGCCGGGATCGCATTACGTTTATGACATTAGATTAGTGTCTAATTAGCTACCTAAATGGTGTTTTCGCTGACAAAAATGTTGAAATAAGTAAAAAAATCCCAGGTTTGTGAAGTCAGTAGGTGCAATAAACTTCTTTTGTAGTTTATGAATGCCATGCTTGTTTCGGGGATTTTTTATTTTCGACTTTTTTTTACTTTTTGTGTAATGTGACCCCTCATTTAAAAATAACTATTCTCTGATATAATGAGTAACGCTTACAATGAGCAAATTCAGTCAGTCCCATCTTTCTCGTAATAACCAAGTTCGACTGTAATATAATATTGAATATTTACTGACCTCTTGAAAATTGATGACCTTCAGAACAGAGCAGAGCATCTTCACATTGTTGAGAAGCGCAGTAAAAATGTATTCAGAACCTCCCAGAAATTCATCTTGCGTATCAAACACCATCTTGATGTTTTATAAATTAATTGTCCATTATTATTATCAGTGTTTTATTTAATTCTGAAGCAAATCATCAATTGCATAATATATAGAATTCGTTATGGTACCGTACTGGATCTGCGTAACGCTCTGCTCCACGCACTTCCCAAGCACCCGCGAAATACTGGAGGCGACTTACTTGGGGTAATGTGCTTACAGATTTGGGACTCCTAGGCGAGCTTTGTGGCCTATTCCCGTTATATGGAGTAGCTGTCTGTAGGTAAGCATGATTTTGTCTGTGAGGCCCGGCCTTGGTGGCTTCGCGACTGAGCGAGGCCGGGTTGGAGATCTCAGGGGTGTGGTCTGGAGTGGTATAAAAAAGTAGATCAAACTTTACGCACGCGTCCGTCAACTTCCGGCCGGCTCGCTTCCTCTTCAGTCCGTTGTCTTCACTTCCTGGCACCCGCCATAGCCTGGAAGAGTTTTGAGTATCACGGCTCAAAACTCTGCTTCTTGGCAGTTGGCAGGGGAGGGTTTCGGTCCCGATTCGGCGGCGATTTCTCGCAGAGTGATCCGCATGTAGATCTCTTCGGTTTTTTGGAGGGTCTCTTTGGCTTGGGCGAGCAGCTCTTCGAGGAAGATCTTCATTTTCTTGTTAGCCAGATCAACGGCGATGGTCGACTGATGTTGAATCTGGCTGATGTCCTCTGATGGTTCAGGTGTGTCTGGCTTGTTTGGAGTCTGGGTGATTCGATTCCAAGTGGTTTTATTTAGTCTGGGTTGAGACTTGGCAGTGTGGGCTGGTTTTCCATCTGGGTTTGACGTCTTGATAGGGCTGGGCGGTCGCGTGTCAGGTGATTGTATTTCTGACAGCGCACGCATTGTCCATCCGGGAAATTGCGTCGAGGTGTTTCAATTGACACCCTTATCTGCATGACTCGTTGGGTTGCAAATATTTTCAGCCCTTTGTCGGTTGATAAGAGCTTAACAAGGACTAGAGGCATTGGATGCTTGCTCGTCCTTTGGGTCATGCGTGTTGTTGAAATTATCGGCAGTTTTTTCTCGAGAAGGTCGTCAGTGATGTCATCCGTCCTAGCATGAGACGGAATACCCCTGACGGAGACCTTCAGAAATTTGTCTTCCTTAGGTGTCAGGGCTGATGACTTGCGAAGGGCTGGGATCTTGTATGCTTCCTTCTTGACGGGCGGCAGCGAGGGTACCTTCTTCGATTGAAAGTCAGCATTCCCCGCCGCCGACCGATGAGACTGGGGCTGTATATCCTTGCTTGGGGTTTTTGGCGCTTTTGATTTGATGGCCATTTCCCTGAGGGCTTCTAGGTCTTCATCATCTTCATTCGCTTTGTGGTCGTCAGCGTGGGCAGGGGCGGAGGCTTGGGCTTTCAAGACTGTTTGAGCGTGCTCTTGAAACGCCGCCAGCAAACAAGATATGAAGCGGCAGGTATTCATGGAGCAATGGCGCTTTTTTGCTAGACAGCTTGCGGAGCTCCGCCCTGATGTCGGTAGTGGTTTGATCCATGGTAGGTAGGTGGAAGAAGATTCGCGGCTGGTGGTCAGTGGTAGTTAGGTTCACTGGTAGTGATGGTCTTTTTGTAGAGTCGCTGTGTATTGAGCGGCCTTTCAATCCAGGTGGAAGATCGAAGAAGGCGGTGTCAGACAGTGAGCGAAGTATCGGGCTGATTTTTCACTTGTGGTGGAGCTGCTTACAGAATGGTGCGAGGGCAGCTTGACCGAGGGCGAAATGTCGGTCGAGTCAGAGTGATTTGGTAGTTCACACGGAGCGGTCAGGAGCGTTTGTCGTGCGACTGGTCTCGGCGAGTGCCAGTCAGCGAATGGCTCGAGGCGAGCACAGACGTCAACACTTTGTATTGAAGCGCGGGACACGGACAGTTGTTTATCTTCGGAACAAATCGGTAGATTTGGTCTGAGTGTCCCTTGATTTCGGCAGCGATACGTAGGCTGTCTTCTAGCGAATAAAAAGTGATTGCGTCGGGTCTATCGATGATCTCGCACCCGCGTTCAAATATGCTTGCGAATGTTGAATAGAACACAGAAGGACATCGTCATCAGATACTGAAAAAAAATGAAACAAATCCAAATTAGCTTCTACACACCTACACACAATTGGGAAATTTTTATGTATGCAGTTGGCCGTATCGCAATTTACTGTGAGATATTATGCCGGGTCCACACTGGCAACATGTCGCGCGACAACCTCATTAAATTTTACAATAAGTATGATAATTATCGTAAAATTTCTTACGCAATTATGATAATTATTGTAAAATTGAACGAGGTTGTCGCGAGACATGTTGCCAGTGTGGACCCGGCATTGTATCGGAAATAGATGACTATAGTAAAGATCAAAACTGTAATAAAATGGAAAAACAAAAGAAAATAGGTAGATAAGTAGATGTCGGATTACAGTACACTCTCAGTAATCCGCCACTCGATTATCCGACAACTACTATAATCCGCCGTTATTTTTACTAGTTGAAAGCAAAAATCAAGCTCTATAATTCGCCGGTATTCGATTGTCAAATTCAGTAGTCCGCCACGTACAAGTATACAACGCAGATGAGACGGGTTTATTTTGGAAACTTCTCCTTTGTAAAATGTATGTTTATCGCGAAGAAAGTAATGTACCAGGTAGGAAAGTGTCCAAGGACCGCATTACAATAATTATGCCGTGCTCCAATGCAAACTGGACACACAAAATGAAGCTTTTGGTCATAGGGAAGGACAGGAATCCAAAGTCATTCAAGAATATCTGCCTCACTGAACAACTGGATGTGTCAAGTGATTTACTGTTTAATATTTAGTTAATAAACTTAGTTTATAAATATGTATAATTTAGTAAATACTTGATTGTGATTATAAATAAAACCGTAATTTGCTAGTAGAAATTTCTAAAAAAAAACTATTTTTACGAAATACCTACCTGTTTTAATTGTTACCATATTTTGTATGTATGCACTATAATCCGCTGCTTTCACTAATTGGGCACTTGTCTGGTTTTTGAGGTGGCGGATTACTGAGAGAGTACTGTACAATAATACATAAATTTACATAAAATTCTGGTAGGTGCTCATAAGTATCAAGTTGTACTTGAGTATCAAATATCTGATAATGACAGTGTATCAGAATATATTTGCTACCTACCTACAAATAAATAATAAATTAATGTTCTTATTGAATCTAATAAAATCGCAACTGTGCAATACTCATAAGAAGAATGCATAAAAGTCTCAATTCCATCACTTTCTGGTAAGACAGCTCACAGTGAACTGTGCTCTGGCGAAATGTAATGTAGGTATACAATTTACATGTACCTAATCCTAGTTAATCCTAAGTTCCTTAATCCTATGTTCTAGAATTTGTAAACAGTGGAATAATTTTGATTGTGGTATTGGCATTAGAAATTCTTAGAGTCCATCTTCTATAAACTGGCGTGCGATTCTCCCCCCCCCCACGCTTCAGCATCCATCTCGTTCCCTCCCATTGAAAACTTGCAACAGTTGAAGGTGATGTGATGGCACAATGCTTTCTGTGTGATGCCAGTTTATAATATAATACAGATTAGGTACTAGAATTATTTTAAAAACCCAATAGGCACCTAGGTATATTGTATTGAAACAAATTCATTTTATACAATGGCATGACATCATTGAAATGAATTCCAAACAATATGTTCTATTTATAGATGTGATGCAGGTCTCAGACTAAAGTTTGCCGTTTTTTTTTTACTTATACCCATTGGAATGGTCTGAGCAGAGAAAGCATTGTTTTTTCAAAATAAAATAAGAACATTCTCGAAAAAGAGTGAAAGAACATGTACCTACATAAATGTAAACATATTAATATGCTCCAAACCAATTTGAATGAATTATGAATAAAAAATATACAAGCAGTCCTACCTACATAGTACATAATTTGTCTCCAGAAAATATGAAAGAATGTTGAATATACAAAAGTAGATAAGAGACTATGAACAAATAAATTCAATTGCATCATCTTTATCTGCATGGGCAGTTTACTCGGAATTTAATATTACTTATACCTGTAAAGAATGCCTCAGTATAAATTTGTCAAACCAATCTTTGCTGCTTGAAATTTCTTGATATACCTACCTACCTAAGTGACCATACGTCGCGTTTTTAGGTAGCCCATCCCGTTGTCCCCAAGCACAGCTTCGGGAATCCGAAATGTCCCATTTTAAGAAAGAGAGCAACCCACAGAAACAATTGGGACATATTTGAATAGGCGAATTTAACCAATGGATGTCTTGATTTAAAAAGGATTTATTAATAAAACTATTGTATCCAAGATACAAGAAGTTTTTAACGCTTATTCACTTATTTCTAACTACATTACACCGCAAAAAGTGACAGAATGGAACACTGGGAACGTTTCAACCGGAAGTCGTTGGGTGGAATTGCTCAAACACGTTCCCACCAATAATTTGAATCATAAGAACTTTCGTATAATTATTAATACATTCTATGTCCGCCCAGCACTACTGCACTGGTAGAAAGAGTATTTTGTCTTATAAATAACTTGTGGATGATTAAAAAAAACACAATTGCAAGTCGCAGTTCTTAAAGCAATGTTAATTACCAAAGTAGGTAGATTTTAAGAAGTTCTGCAAAGAATTTCATTCTTATTTGAAATCAAAACCAGATAAACTTAAGCATACTTTTAGTCCTCACAAAAATATAAGATCACACAAATTATTTATTTTCACGTGTTCATTCCTGTTCTTTTCATTATATGTAATAAATAAAAATTATGAATGCGTGTTTTCTTGAATACACATAGGTATTACCAAAAAATTGTCAAAAAACCATTTGGGTTGGGTACCCCTGGTGAAGAAGGCTAACTTATTCTAACAATTATAATACTTCGATATACCTACCTAATACAAACATGAAAAACTACCCTCGATAGCTGCCGATAGCAGTCTTGTGTATAGAATAGATGTGCTGGTTTTAATAGCACCTGTACACGTGCACGGATTTATTGGCACTAATAACTGTTTACAGTCTACAGTACAGGCGGGATCATTCTCATATTTACATTTAAACTGGGTTTATTAGAAGTTAATATACCTATAAATAGTTTACGTTTTAGACCATTCTTTCTCAAAGTGGGCGCTGGAGGCTTTCAGGGGAGCAGTAGAAGGCTCAAAGAAAATTAGGGGGCGTTAAGGAAATCTAGAGGGGCGACGCCAAACAAATTCTATCTATAAAAATCCGACGGAATCTAGACACGACTCCACTTGAGATACATACCAGACTGGATGTTGGATCGTTTTTCAAATGTCAACACAGCAGGATCATCCCAGTTAGAAGAACTTATAGAAGTGATAACAAACGAAGAATTAAAAATTAAATTCTAGAATGGCTACCAAGAATTTTGGCTGCAGAAGCGAATCTCTCTGTACCCTGGGTTATGGTCGGTTGTCCAACGATTTCTGATAGCATTCCCATCGTCGTATTTGTGTGAACGTGGATTTAGTGATGTAGCAACGTTGCTAACTAAAAAGAGAATTCGGCTGCAAGTTACTGAATGTGGCGACTTATGGCTGTTTTGCTGTTTTAATGTTAATTCGAGCCTGATATTAAACAAACTTGTTGAAACGTATCAGATTCAATCTTCACATTAGATAAGTTTTAAATTCAAAGCCTTCTTTTCATGTTAATAAAAATACTTCTAAATATGATAAAGTATGAGTTATATTTACTCTCATTGAAACATTCTTTGATCTCAGAAATAGGATATGGGTCAGACCATTGCTGACTCAAGTAGAAAGCCGATACATTTACAATGACCGGTCCTACTTTTTCAGCCCCTCCCGTTGTCTATGTATGAACTGTTGCTTCATTGCTTGTCATTATTGTATAGAGTGCTCTCATCCTGACGTGTCTGTCATGTTCACACAGGGAATGGTTTGATTTGAATAGATAAGTGATACATGATACATAATACACTAGCATAAACACACCTTCTACAATAATGTAATGCATAGATCAATGCTACATATTTTTTGGAAATGGAGAATACCTGAGTCATCTGCGCTTTGCCGATGACATAGTAATTTTCTCGCAAGACTCAGAAGACTTCCAAAGCAGAATGCAGGAACTCGCTGAAGTAAGCAACAAAGTATGTTTGAAAATAAATTTAACAAAGACGAAAGTCATGTTCAACTGCTTTGCGTGCCAAAAAGAGATCCTCATCAATGCCACTCAGCTCGAACAGGTGAAAAGCTACATCTATCTGCGATAAAAAGTGTCTACATATGGATGTATATTTGATGAAATTGTTCGCAGAATCAAACTAGGCTGGAGTGCTTTTGGCCGCCTGAATTAGGTCTTCAAAAGTGACCTTCCACTGTGCCTAAAGCGCAAAGTGTTCAACCAGTGTGTGCTTCCCGTGATCACGTATGCGTATGAAATATGGACCCTAAGTAAAAGATAGATCCAGAAACTTAGAGTAGCACAACGTGGTATGGAGGATCTCAATGCTGAGCACAACGCGAAAGGACAAAAAGAGGAATTTTTGAGGAGAGTTTGCGATGTAATAGAGTTTATTAAAAGCCTTAAATAGAGATGGGCTGGACACATAGCTCGAAGAAGAGACAATCGTTGGACAAATCTAGCCATCCAGTGGCATCCAAGAAGTACAAAACGTCCGCAAGGTAGACCTAGAGGCCGCTGGATCAATGAAATGATAAAAGTTCTGCGGAAGTACATGGCAACGCAACGCACAGGACCGAGAGAAGTGGAAGGAGTGGATAGATTCAGGCTGATGGATGATGATGATTTATTAAAGAAATATGTGATTTTAGTTTGTTTACCGGATTCTTTTAATGATTTTCTAATACCTGTTTAAATTCCGAGCTTTGAACCAATCCTTATGTTAACGAAAGCGAGCGTTTCTTTTTAAATAAAATTCATGCACCGATAATCCGCAAACCGGATAATGGGGAGTTAGCTGTAACTATTTTTTATTATACAGTAAGTAGCACGGGTTGTCAACCGGGTCCGTACCGCCCACTAGTGGGCAGTAAGGCTTCCGTGGTGGGCGGTGGGTGATTTTTGCTTTTTTTGAAAATTTGGCTTCACAATTTTTGTTTTTCGGCATAGCTTTAAACACATTGTGATCGGATTAACTTTTTTCATTGCTGCATTTAGAAAGTAACACTTGCCTAATTGCAAATTCTTAGAATTTCATTCTGGGAACCAAATGCAGGCTGAAATGATGCTTTATCTTTGCAAAAAGTGCTAAGATAATGCCCACAGATGTGCAGCTGTTTTCGACCAGGCAATATTTGTTGTCCTCTTCCTTAATTCAATACGATGATAAAGAAGAAAGAAGTGACAAACGTTTTTATGTGTTCATTGTGTGGTGCACAGACAACATCTTGTGGCTAAGAATTTAAGTGCAAGTCTACACTCATCGTTAAATATAATAATTAAGGCGGTTAATAAGATTAAATCTAATGCAATTTTGACTTTTGTGCGAGGACAATGATGAGCAATTAATCAGGCTACTTTTACACACAGAAGTTCGTTGGCTCTCTAAAGGTAGGTAAATGCCTGTCTCGCTTTGTAGCATTATATGACAGTATCGTGCAGACTATATTTTTTTTACCAATATTACCTAATACCAACCTTGTGCTCGGTTTAAATTAAGTAAATTAAAAAATATATTGCCAATACAAATTCTACCTCCAAAGCTGCATTTAATGTTTAAAAAATTTGGTAACATTTTACAAAATGATTATAATATAAATTATTGTATTAAATTCTGCAGGTTGGTTTATTTATAATAGTCGATGACTATTTAGATTCATCGAAGTCGCCTTTATTTATAGAAACGCTAACCTACTTATGAATCATAGAATTACATAATATATGCTGTCAGTTTGTGGATCCATGGATACTGAGATCTTTTATGGATTGTCGTTCCTATGTATAGGTTTTTCGATTTTTCAAGCTCTCTATTTTATTAAGAGCGTACATAAGTAAAACGGCAAATAATTTTCAACGTAATTTAATTTCAAGGTAATTTCGGCCGCGTTGCCAGTCGGAGAGCGATAGTCGACCTGCGAGCACGTCAATTTGTTTTGTGATGGCGTCAGAGGAATATATTATTAAATCGTGAAAGATGACTAAAAAACGTTCCGCATGTACTTGAATAAGAAAACATATGAATATACTATTATTATTACGAATATAATAATAAACACAACTTAAAAGGACGCATGTTGAATTTTTATGACAAATTATATTTCGTTTGGCTTGCTTCATTTGCACTAATCATGATCATTTTAGACCATGCCTCAGCTGAGGTATAGCCTTAATTCTTAGAATAGAATTTGGGGAGGAAATATGTAAATTAGTAATAAGTACATATTATGGATCCTATTAAAAATACAATAAATTTATTGAAGAAACCGTTGTTGGTACAGATTTGGAATGTCAGAATATTATGTGTTGAGTGTTATTTGACCTGGAAATTCATTTTAGGTAAGAACATAAAATTAACAAAGTATCTTGTGTATAATTTTACATCAAGTCAAAAATTGAAGCAAACGACGCATGGGTTTTTAGTGCACTTTCAATTTTAAAACAAGCGCGACAGATGAAACAAAATGGCAGCAATTGAGAGCCTTTGCATTACGATGGCATTAGATTCTTTATAGTTATCTGCATGGCCCCACAAGAGGGGGACTGACAGGGCTCTAGCCTGGGGGCCAGGCGTGGCGAGTCGACCAAATAAGTGATATAAACACACAAATTTGCTCTAAAAGAAAAAAGTCGGCTGCGGCGCCATTTTCCTTCAATTTTGGTTTATATTTTAAAATATGTGATTCTGTGGTGTAATTTTTAATTATCTCATTACTTGATAACTCCAAAATTCAAGTTGATGTAAGTATTAAAATACTAAACCGTGAACGCCATTTGGAAAACGCTACTGTAGAGTGCCACGTTGCCTTTATACTTGGCGATAGGTAGGGGGGGCCGAGAAGATCTTAGCCTTGGGGCCCGCTTCAGGATGTGGGAGACATGGTCATCACAATGAACATACAAAACAGCGTTGCCATCTTTTCAAAGTGGAATTATAGTAGAGCCTCCAAAATTATAGTATTTGGGGAAAAAATATAGTATGCCTTGGCATCTGTTGAAAATGTATAGGTTTTTTGTTTCCCAGAAAAAAAATAATGGAGAATTTGAGAAACTCCCGAGTCCCCTTTTTATTTAGGTACCTCTTCCAATCAAAAATGCTTACCGAAGAATTCAAGAAATTTCATTTTAAATTTAAGCCAAAGTCAAGGGATTTTTTTTACGTTTTTCAAGCATTTTTTTTCCAAGTTCTCTAAATCTTCTCATATTGCGAAATTATAGTACATATTTTGCAGCAATTTATCGAATGAAAATATCGAAATTTTAGTACTTATATATATATATTTTTTCCGATATTCAAAATTATAGTATTTTGTATATATTATGTACCTGTACATTTTACGCGGACCAATATCGTCTCTGTTCTGGCAGAACACACTAACTGGAGAATACTAGTTTTGAGTAATTTGACTTTGAAGTTGTTAAAATGTTTGAAATGGTCTATCATGTGAGTTTATTAAGTAATCGTAAAAAGGATAACTTTAAAATAAAGACTGTTTATTTATTAAGAAGGTTTCCAGACGGTAAAGTTTTACATAGGGAACGTTTTGGTATAACTAACTCAATATGTCATTTTTTCGAATTAGTGTCTTCTGCCAGAACAGTGACGATATTATAGTACAAATACTATAATTATAGTACGGTTGGCAACACTTTACAAAATGGCATCCATTTTGTATAAAAAGAACTCGAAATGGCGACTGAACCGATGTCCATATTGATAGCTGAATTTACCAACTTTACCATGCTTCATGAGATAATTTCAAATAATGTATTAAGGCCCCTTCTATTAAATGTCAAAATTGTACAAAACCAACATACCCAGACAGTTAATATGCAGGTAGGTATATGAAAGAAAATAGTAGGAACATGTGACAATCCAGAATTTTAAAAACAGTCTTACAAGAGAGTTCACGAGATATTTTGTATTAAATATTATATATTATCATAATATATGAATTATTTAAGTATTTTATATTAAAATAAGCGGAATTAACATCCAAATACAAACCGCAAATCGTTTATTAACCGGATTATGGATAATTCCCGCCTTTGAAAATTTCACACAAGCAGTAAACCAAGACAATAAAATTGAAAGTATTATGTCCACACGATGATAAATAGTTGATATATTTAAAAGTAAGTACCGAGGTTTTCCAGAACATAGCAAAAATTTGAAGCTAGCTTGCAAGAGCTTAGTGCTAATCATTTTTTTTCCGACCATGTCCGATCCTAATAGGATCATATGGGCCTTCACAGAGTAGAAGTTTGTATTAACAGATTTTTGTTTTTTACGAGAAATGGATGTCAGCCACTTGCTCGACCTATTAGGTCCATACCCTGACTCACCCACAGATTGAAAAACAGACCCAGGATTCGAACCTGGGACCCACGGCGTGATAGTTCAACGATTAAGCCGCGCGGCCACCGTGGGTCATATTAATACTCTGCATCAATTTCGCCACATGTAAAAATGCGAATTAGTAATAAGCTTTAGTACCTACCTACATATTATTAGGCCTGTCACATTATTCAGATTCGTTTCTGGTTAATAATTGTGCTCCTGAGGCAATTCAGGAATCAATGTAACAATACCTACATATTATTATCAATAGGTACATCAATTTAAAAACACACACAAGTACAAACAAACGATGGCACAGTAACTGATTTATCGAAATCCGAAGGATTGATGGTCCTGTCCTGTTCGGTACACAAATTAAAAAATGTATGTAGGCTTCTAGTATGTTCTATGATAGAAAAGAAAATTTGTTTTCAAAAACAACCAACCAATCCGAAGTGCGTAGTGCAACTAAATATTTTAAGGATTTTTTATTGCCATTTGCAATTATGGGGAGGGGATAGACCGCCGCTGTGCACTCACTGCAGTGTTGCCATGTCTACTGAAATTTCAGTAGATCTACTGAAATTTTGGTCAGGAAAAGAAGAGATTATGATATTTGTGATCACTTTTTACATGATCTTTTAAAAGACGCTTGTGAGATTATGTCAATATGCACGCTTTCACCAAAAACAATCGTTGAATTTCATACATTTTTGTCAATCTACCGATATTTCGAAGAAAAAATCTACTGAATTCTGAACATTTTAGTTGGCAACACTGCAGTGTGCAGTCTGAATAGGGTGACCATTACAAAATGATTTTGTGTACTTCGACTTCTTTTAGCGTTAGTAATGAACTATTATATAGTTAAGTACTTGATTTCCTTAATATTGATTGAATATTATAGAATAAAAAATTTCGTATCCGGATACTTGTACGTATGCAGTTCGCCGTATCACACACTTCAACGTGAAATGTTCTATCGGAAATATATGACCGTCCAAGCTTTTTGGGTTCACGGTTCTTGTCGGTTTTTTTAACAAACTAAACAAATCTAAACAAATTTAGATTTTAATATTACTAACATTGACATGCGACTTTCAATTCAAAGTGGATAGATAGGTAACATCATGGCCCTCACAAGGGGGAGGGGCTGACAGGGCTCTAGCCTGGGAGCCCGGCGTGGCAAGTCGACCAAGTAAGTGAGATAAACACACATCTCAAATTTGCTCTAATAGTTAAAAAAAAAGTAGCCTGCCTTGCTATTTTCCTTCAATAATGTTATTATTTAAAATAAGGTGGTTGGACGACGCAATGTTTAATTGAGTATCGATACCCGACAACTCCATAATTCAAATGGATGTATTAAAATATACAAGAAAAAACACTAAATATATTAATTTTACCGCGTACACCATTTTTGGAAAACGCTACTGTAGAGCGTCACACTGCCTTTATCCTTAACCATAGGTAAGGGGGTCCACCAAAGATCCTAGTTTGAGGGCCCGCTTCAGGATGTGGGGGCCATGGTTAACATGACAACATACACAACATGTCAGTTTTGTAATGGTATTGAAAATGAAAACAATTTAGCTGTTGCTAAGCAACGCATGAACTAATTTTGTACCTAAATGTGTTTATTGTAATATAATTAAGCTACTTACACTTCTTAATAATAGCATATCGCGATTTTTAAATTAAACTATCTTAAATAATCACTATCTATTTAAAAATTAAAATAGGTAGGTATCTACCACGATAATTTTTGATTCACCCAAAAGCTAAGTCCTGAATATTGAAAACGTTAGTTTGAATCGAGATATTTCTGAGATGGAGTTTTATGATAAAATATAGCCATTTTATTCTCAATGTAGTTAAGTATTTTTTCATAGCAACCGTAGGTGATTTGAATGTTTTGACTTGCCCCAGTCACTAAATACATTAATGTTATACACAGAAATATCAATATTTAATACATATTATTATATAATACCTAATACAGATTATCTAAAAATGAGGCTTCGTTTAGTTTAGAGCTTGTCCAGATGACGCGTGTCTCGCTTAGAGTGCACGTGGACAGCTCAATGAGGTCACCTGTACCTCAACCGCGCGCGAAAAGTGACACACTGTGATTACATATTATGGACGGCTCAATGAGGTCACATGTAATACTAATGTGCGCGAGTTTTTACGTGCGAGTCCAAAGGCCTTACAGATTTATATAAGTACCTAGGTACTTAATGTTGAAAACAGTTAAAATGCAGAATTTACAATCGTATATTATTATTCAAGTATATTTATACAATTTCGTATCAGTTTAATTGTGTTACTTCAGTCCAATATTACATTTCTGTTAAGGACCAGCGCTCGAATTGGAAAATTTTACGAACCGGAGCGCGTGATAATTTTACAAAAATATCAGCAGAGTTATCTAATTTTATATGTATTTTATAAAAATTAGTTTGTTTGATTTTTCGTTATATGGCCTACCTAGCTCAGACGGTCAATTTATTTTTCTCACGAGATGGAGCGATAATTTTGAGGATTTTATGAATCGGAACGGCGCTCCGGTGCGCTCCTGTCCATTTCGAGCCCTGTTAAGGACACCTAGCGACATCAAACATTCAAAAGAATAATAAATAATATACTTTTTACATAATTCGATTGAATTTTAATTTACGGCTAGTATAATCTTAAACATGTGCGTTCGTTGAATTCTCTTTTATTTACATAGGTACTTATCTGAATCAGACAATAAAATTTTATTTTCTACGTTAGTCATTCAACACTTTTACTCGTATACCTACTAATGCAAACTTGGAATATTACAATATGTGTTTCTGGTTAGAAGAAGTCCAACTGAACCTGTTAGTGCAGGATCCCATAGACTTGTCGTATACATAATATGCGGAACGCATTCTGACAATTGGAATAGGTTCTAGGGGTCACCAAGATATATAATGTCGATGTTGCCAGGCGATATTAGTGGTCAATTTTTTTTTATTGAGGTTTTAATTTTTTTTCTTATAACCCACCAAAAATTGTTCTGAGTTCTTCAATAAAACCATGGCCGAATCAGTAATTGATTGAAAATGCAATAATTGTACCATGCCATCGGCATGGTCGTAGAACGGTTCGTCCCATTTGAAAAAATAAAAATAGCGGGTACTGCAATGTGTTCAAAATTATCGATTCTTAGGATCCTCCTTGGCTTAAATTATATTTTTAGTAGCATTTGTGTATAGAATCACCCAGATTGCTTTCTTTACTATGTTATATGCATATGACATTGTTTTAGTATTATGGTTAATACAGAAATAGTGTAGGTTGCACATATAGGTTGGTGAATAAATGAAATAACGATAACGACTAACCACACTAAGTAAACACTTAATAAAAAAAAGAAACAAGTCAAGTGTTCAAACTGCTTTAAGTATCATGATCACAGTTTTTCTAACACTACTTACACATTTGCACAATGATATGCATGTCAAAGCCGATTTCTTATAGCTACATGATAGTGTACGGCTGTTAGAATTACAAATAGTGGATCAGATGAGCTTTTCCATAAATTAACTTGTGCTGAAGCCTAACAGTGTAAATACAATGAATCATATGTGCATATCACTCTTGACAAATTTAAACTAAATCCAATATTTTGGGAAATAAATTTATATCGAAGTTCATCCGCTGTTGTTTTTTGTTTACATAATAAGTAAGTGCAAACTTTTTCCAGGTCTTGAAACTGCTGTGGTCTCCAACAAACCATTTCCTAAAGCTGAAAGTGCATCCTGAACAAAACTCTTTGACGAGATGGTTAAAGCTTGTTTTTTTGTACCTATGCAACTAGTGGTGTAGTAGCCGGTTAAAGAATGTAATACTGGCAAAATATTACAAATATTTTCACCAAGAGATTCAGCTGCCAAATGGCATCCTAAAACACGGGATTTCTTTTGAGATCCCTCAAACCATAATCCACGGCAACCAATCGTTGCAAGTTTATTCCAGAAATAAATGCCTAAGATTAAAACATCTGTATCGGGAGTGTGTTAATCTCCAAATTTTGCATTTTTTACAGCATGAAATATATAACAGAACATTCTAGAATCTAGAGTTCATTCTAGAATCTAATGATTTTGATTTTAAATCAATGGCGTCATTAAAAATTGATCACTACAATTTAAACCATTGTGTGGGGTCGTCAAATCCACCACAAATCTACAGCTCACTTTCTTCGTTGATTTTTGCAAATGTGGGAGCATTTTCGCAAATAAATTTAACAAGCTGTAATTTATTTTGAGGGCTCACAAAATAATCTTTGCAATTAATCCACAACATCTAAGGGAAAATCTTCAAGGATCTTTCTTTATCTTTAACGCTGTTTAAGGGCTTCAACACAAGTTTATTTATGGAAAAGCTCATCTGATACACTATTGAGCCTACTGATTTCCTACAACTTGGCTTTGAGTAACGAGTAAATAATTCGTATCCAAGAAAAATGACGAATGAACCTCTACCAAATTATTTAGTTAGGCCATGCAAATGTAATTCTAACTGCCGTACATTATCATGTAGTTATAAGAAATCGGCTTTGACATGTATATCATTGTGCAAATGTGTAAGTAGTGTTTGTAAAAACTGTGATCATGATACTTAAAGCAGTTTGAACACTTGACTTGTATCTTTTTTTTTAAATAAATGTGTACGTAGTGTGGTAAGTGGTTATCGTTATTTCATTTATTCACCTACCTATCTATATGTGCAACCTACAAAGTTTCTGTATTAACCATAATACTAAAACTAATGTCATATGCATATAATATGGTAAAAAAGCAATATGGGTGATTCTATACAAAAATACTACTAAATAAAATAATTTAAGCCAAGAAGGATCCTAAGAATCGATAATTTTGAACACATTGCAGTACCCGCTATTTTTATTTTTTCAAATGGGACGAACCGTTCTACGACCATGCCGATGGCATGGTACAATTATTGCATTTTCAATCAATTACTGATTCGGTCATGGTTTTATTGAAGAACTCAGAACAATTTTTGGTGGGTTATAAGAAAAAAAATTAAAACCTCAATAAAAAAAAATTGACCACTAATATCGCCTGGCAACATCGACATTATATATCTTGGTGACCCCTAGAACCTATTCCAATTGTCAGAATTCGTTCCGCATATTATGTATACGAAAAGTCTATGGGACCCTGCACTATGTTGGCTTTTTATTTATTTTTCGTATAGGCAGGCACTTCGCAGGAATGTTGAGATGCAATATGAGAAATAAAGTAAGTAAAAAACAATGTATGGTTGTTTCCAGTCAGGATTGACGCCAACAATCGCTGACTCACTTGGAGTGGCGTAAACATAAACATAACGGAATGAAAATTTTATATTATTGCGAATGTATGTAAATGTGTTATCGACATCGTGTTCTTCACACAAACATCCAACTGCAGGCGCCATAATAGATCCCATTAGGAATAGGATTAGATATAACTGATATAAGATTACTTTAGATTAGACACTGTCAAAGAATAAATGTGGCTGGTGTACTGTTGCTTTCTTGCATGTTATGATAGGTACCTACTACGAAGAAATACTCGGTTCTTTGCCATTGGTTGGGGCTCATCTTCATAGCTTCACTGTTTTTGAGATAGATAATGAATAATATGATTCTACACTTCTTTCTCTACAAAATGATAATACTAGGTAAGTACTTAAGTCGAAAGTTAATGGGAACTATATTAATTTTGTGTTTGAAAATATTAGAAAACAGCTTTAAAACCATAAATGCATTAAATAAATAAATTAATATACTTATCTACAATATTTATTCATACAATTGAGCATTATTTAATTGATTCCAATTAGCACACTTTTTGTTTTTTTTTTATTTTAAATAATAATTATAGTATAGATTTATTTTAAGTAATAATGTTTAAATATCATTTTCCCAGCGACCAAAATCAGAGTTTTCTAGTAGTTGTATTGCGTGTCCGGAAACTTATACACATGCAGCTCTTCGTATCACACTTCACCGTTAGATATTGTACCGGAAATATTATACGGCCATATATTAAAGACCGCCCAACCTCTTTGGGTCGTATAGAACTGAGATAAAATTCATGTCTAAATAAAACACGGTTCATGTCGGTTTACACTTCAGTTTACAGGAAGCCAGCAGCAAACAAATTTTGAAAATAGCCAATATACTGGATTATTTATTAGGTTAGGTTTTCATTCTTGAACTCATGAATTTTGCCAATATCAACCATGAAAATTGAATTAATATTCATATTAAATCTAATAAAATTGGAGACCGTATGGTATACGGCCATCTCTTTCCAATAAGAAAGCACACAAACTGTGCCACGGTGAAATATTTTACGTAAAAAAACAATTTCCATGTAACCAAAAAAAATAAAGTTTTTGTAACACAATGGCTTTAATGATCCTGGTTGATAATTATGATGGTTTCCACCGCGTGTACTTATTCCTTCTTTCCTCGACGTCTCCGGCTCGTTGCAGAGGTCATTATCAAGAGATGATCTGTCTTGAAGATCTTTCTTGATCTCTCTCGATAATGGCCTCTGCAACGAGCCCGAAACATCGAGGAAAGAAGTAGACACGGTAAAAACCCAAGCATCCATTACGATAAAAAAACAATGATGAAAGTCTCAAACATTATATGGATTTAATGAGTTCAAAATAATACTCCGGTATGAGGTATGACCTAAGATAGTCAGTACCAAAGCGAAGTGAAAATGGACAAATAAACAACCCTTGAAATAATTCGACATTTTTCTTCAGATTTTGAAATGGACCGTAGCGGAAAATTTGAAAATTACGTTCCGGTTCGTCCACTTAATCTTAAAAAAATAATTAAATTCATTTACTTTACATATTTTTTATTAAAATTTAATACAAAACTCATGTAAAATTGTATATATTTATGAGACTATTTAAATTGACCTTTGTCTTTTAATACAGAGGGTTTTGTGATTTTTTCAATTTCAGTCTTCAGCGAAGGGACTTTGTTTTTTTTTCATGAGGTATTCCATCGCCATCTTTAGATTAATAAAGCCTGAGCATAACTTTTTACACAAGCCACGAGTGGTCCACTGCCATACTATTTATTGATAAATAAATGAAAAAAAAACTTGCAAGCATAGTTTCGTATTCTATAATGACTGAAGAATATATATATATATATATATATATGTGTTATTATGTAGTTATTGTCGTTTAGAATCGACTGTCACATTGACAGACGTCCTAGTGCAGTGGTCGGCAAACCGCGGCTCGCGAGCCACACGTGGCTCTTTGGCCCCTTGAGTATGGCTCTACCACAAATGACCACGTATGGACTAAAACAGTGAAAGATAAATCAGTCAAAATGTCATCGATTATAACCAATCAGCATATCGAAGATCTTAAATTGGTTTCAACTTTATTAATAGTAGTTGACGAGTTTTGTGACATTAATGATACCGGACAAATTTGTACGATTTATTTCATCTACAGGTAATAAAGAAGAACTTTTAGGACTATTGCCTCAAATGTCAAACACGTGGAGAGGATATTGCAAATGCTGTAATAGAGTGCATGAAAAAACGTCATATTCCATTCGATAAAATTGTGTCAATTTCAACAGATAGGGCGAAAAGTATGACCGGTGTAGGAAAAGGTTTTGTTACTATTTTGAAAGAAAAAAATAAGCATATTGCATCATTCGTCAAAAAGCGCTTTGTGCGCAAACATTTCCAAAAGAAATTTGCAAAGTTAGCTCTTAATTATCGCCAATTTTTTTTTTAGTTAGTTTAGTACGCAGATATTCTGCTGCATAACAGGGTACGTTGGTTATCAAGAGAAAAATGTTTTAAAACGTTTCGCTTCCTTATTAACAGAAATTAAAGCATTTCTCCTTGAGAAGGGTGTTTGTTCACTATCCAGAAATATGGTAACGGACAATCAGTTGATACAAAAATTCTATTTCATGGGAGACGTTACGTCTCATCTAAATTAGCTTAATCGTAAACTGCAGGGGGAAGGAAACACACTTTTTCGATGTTATTTCATTAGAAAACAAAATATTCCTGTTTGCTTAAGATGTAGAAAGAGAATCTTCGATTAATTCAAAGCCTGCTGAAACATCGCTACGAAAATAATTGTGATTTTGACATTTGCTATTTTAAAACAACAACTTTAAATATGAGGGAAGCTTTCCTCAACAGGTTTCAGGAATTCAGAAACAGCAAAACGACGTTAGTCTTTGTTAAAAAAAACCTCTTAATGCTACGGTAACAGAATTAATTTTTTCTCCCTTTAATGTTGACATTGGCAACTTTGAAATTTTGAAATGCAACTGCTGAATTTAAAAAATGAAGAATTATGGAGCTCTACATTTCAACGTCTCTGTGCTGATATAGACATATTGGAGAAAAACAAATATGAATATGGTTCATAGCACAAATAGTCTTCTTTGAAAGACCTGGAGAAGGAAGACGTGATGATTTTTAACACCTGGAATAGTATTCTTGACTCATAATATTATGTTCTATTGAAAAAACTAGCGTTTGCTGTTCTTTCCCTTTCCGGTTCTACATATTCGTGCGAACAATCTTTTGCAAGCATGAACCTTATCAAGAGTAAGGTCGTCTTATTGATTAAAACCTGGAATCGTGCCTAAAATTAAAAACAACAACATACAATCCTGACTTACCCAAACTTTTCAAGGAGATGGAAGGCAATTGTTAATTTAAAGAGAATTTTAGACTTATATTTTTATCAAAAAATGAGATCATTATTAAATAAGGCATCAATTTTTTTTCAGTGTACCTACCTATAGTTTAATTTAGACTTAAAACTTTAACACTCCCGTTGCCACGATGGTCTCGCAGTTTAGAAATGACCTAAAATCATAGATACCCCACTTATTATTATGTATATAAACGTCTACTTTTAGCTATTTGTAGATAAAATATTTAGGCATAAAAAGAAAAATATGTAGGTAGTTGAATTGAATGTCTTATATGTAAAATTAATCATTTTTCGAAAGTCTAATCAATATTTTGATAAGACAGTGACAGGGCTATCTAGAAAGATAATATACGTTAGAGAAACGCGCATAATAGTAATGTAAACATGAGACACTATTTTAAAATGTCATTTGTTAGTCAGAGATAGAAATGTATGTCTTTGTTCAACATAATTCTGTGAAAAATGCATTCAGTGATAGCCTCCCATAATATATCGAACCTTGAAGTTTACATTTCTCAAATACATCTGACGATAAACGCCAGAGCAACCTTTAACGCAATGTTATTAAGGGGGATGTCATCAAAAGTTTCGATTTCATAGAGCCATCTATTCCCCGAATTACAAAGCATATAGGTCAAAATTATATCAGATTCTAATTCCAATTACAATCCAATTTGAATGAATCTTCGAGGCATCTTATCTAGATG
This sequence comes from Rhyacophila brunnea, assembly GCF_057557595.1. NCBI lineage: Eukaryota > Metazoa > Arthropoda > Insecta > Trichoptera > Rhyacophilidae > Rhyacophila > Rhyacophila brunnea. Next base: position 9,181,081 of record NW_028232751.1, on the reverse strand, counting down.
TCACTGTAATTATATATTAATAAAAAATCTAAAAACAGATGATATAATTACAATTTATTATTATTTAAATATTTTTTGCATTTTATTTCAATCGGACTTTTTTTATATTTCGTCAGATTATTATAAAAATATACGTGGACCATCGACCTTATAATAATTACTTAATATGTGAGTTTAATTGGAATGGATTGGATTGTATTAGAATTTGGATTTTATAGTAATATTAAAAAAATATATACATATAATAATATTGTGTAATGATATTTATATGTGATAACAATCTGTGAATTATTGACATTCTCATAGTAATGAAGATAGGTAATTAATTAGGTATGGAATCATTAGACCATACACATGATCTCCATAAAAATGGCGTCCTAGGCCATTTTACAACACATTTTTAGAAAATAATGATTAGGTTACCTAAGTAAAAATATAAATATTATCAATACATTATTAGAACAATCCGAAGATGACAGCCGGTTTGGTGATTTGAAAATAATTAAATATACCCAAAACATTGACAATAATATTTTATTCTCATCATAAGAAAATATACCAAACATCTGAATAGAATTGACCCATAGGGACTTTTTATTTTGTTTGGCATTCACAAAACATAATAATAATAATATGTACTAGGCACACTGCAGGGTTTATTTGGAAAGCATCTGTCAGTCGAGCAGGTACCTACCTAGTAATATATCAATGCTGGCTGAATTGGCGCGGACAGGGAACTAAGAAATATTTTTTTTTCTTTTCTGTGGTCCGGACCATTCCAAACAAGCAATGTTGCGCCAGTTTTAATTTGTGACTAGGTATAAATATGCCAGTCGAGATTATTTTTGGTAGGTGAATACTTCTGATTACTTATACAAATATTGAAAACTGGTTAAGTAAAACCAAATAAGGACTGATCTAATTATTTAAATCTGAATAGGTATATCCCAAATTAATTTTACTAATTAATTTTGACATTATTTAGTTTGCAGATATTTTATTAGTAATATTTTTTTTTATGTAGCTACTTACAAACATTGTGTCAATTTTATTTTCGATGAATATATATTAAGTAGATATGTTAATTACTTAACACATTGACTGCTGACTATATAATTGCTTTTTAATTACCACATTTAAATAGTACGCTAATTATATCGATTGGCCACCTAATCGTTACGCACTAGGTACGTCTTTAGTGTCCAAGTCGATATGCCCTGGATCGAGGGGCCCTGGCACCTCCCAAACATAAAAATTATCACAATGATTTTAAACATTGAAATTGAAACCCAATAAACTATACCTTTGGGCTTATAAAAATAAAAACACTGCAAAAATATGATTTGTAATAATTCTCCAGCACCCTTTTTAGAAAAATTTCTTAGATTTTAATTTCTAACACAAAAATTTCGAAAAAAAAACAAACAAAATTTTAGAAACCCAATCCCTAATGAACTGTCAAAAAATTCTCGGTGTCCAACTGAATTCAGGAGTGGTGTTGGTCATGGCTGGGGAGGGCTGACAGGGCTCTAGTCTGGGGGCCCGGGTTGTGGGGGGCCCGGCGTGTCGGGTTGACCAGATAAGTGAGATAAACACACATCATAAAGTAGCTTTAATAGTAAAAAAAGTCGCTATTACACTTCATGGCCATGAACATTTTCAATTACTTATATAATTGTGCAATGTATTTTTTGATTATTACGTGCCGATACTCGACAGCTCCGTTATTAAAGTAGATGTATTAAAAATCGCCAATAATTCACTGTATATGTACCCTTAATTTGAACTAAAACACAATTTGAAAAATGTTAATGTAGTGTTTCACACTGCCTTTAATCTTAGCGGTAGGTAGGGGGCCCGCCAAATATCCTAGCCTGGGGGCCCGTTTCAGGATGTGGGGACCATGGTGTAGGTACACCGAGTGCAAAAGACCGATAAACGATAAATTAGGCTGTGAAGAAGAAAAAGAGCCTATGGGACTAATTTACATTCTCCTCCTTGCCCCCCCCCCCAATATTAAATCCTGGGTGCGCCACTGCTTATTGGTGTAATAATTAGATTCATTTGCGAAAATTTGCGTTCACGTTCACTTGAAGAAATGGTAATAGAATTCAATGCATATATATCAAAGTTTTTCATGATATGTATGTCTTTTCATATAAGATGATTCAGGAAAACTAACTTGTACCTACCTACTACGTAAGGTCGAACATTATAACTGAGAATGTCTCAGGAGCAGTTACCCAAACTGAGGTTGCCATGCATTCAAGTGTGCTTTAACCGAATTTATATGACTAGTCAAGAGTGGCCATGAAAGAAAGGAACACATAAGCAAAATTAAAAATTTTGGTAGCTCATACAAAGCTGATAATTATGAATTATCTAACGAAGTAAAAACATCTTCACGTTGACAGTTTATGACGCCGCAAATTTTCTAAATGCAACAAATTGGCTTTTGTGTGACCAGATCGGGCGTTTTACTTTTTTTCTCTTTATTTCCTATTTTTTTAAATTAAGTAGGTACTTCAAAAATTATCGTTGTTAGTTTATTATTATATAAAATCGCTGAAATTAATAAATAGGTACCTACCTTAACAATATAAGTTTTAATGAAAAATTTTATGTGTTTGTTTGTGGGGGGGGGGGTGTAAATTTACCACACCGGCTGACGGGTGACACCAACACTATTTACGCCACTGCTCAAATGCGTTGATGATACGCACACACACAATAGAAAAATTAGAGGTGGTAACATTGCTAGCAGTGTATTAAAATTGACTGATGAATGTTTGCTTTATTTTATCAATATACAAGTAAACAAATGAGAAGACGGCTTAATGTAAATGCTAACATAAATTTCTCAAATGGTTTCAGACCATTCGTAATAAAATATATTACCATGTGCATGCCTACTAACGGCACGTATCTACATACGAGGTAGGTACTCGTACCTATTATTCATGCGAACTAGAATCTAATACAGATGACAGTTATTTCGGTATCGCACGTTGTTGCCGCTAGAGGCAGCACGTCCTTGACGACTGTATTTAATTTGAAATTAGTAAATAACATAATAAATATAAATTAAAATATTACGTTAAATATATCTAAAAAGTAAGAAAAATATATTGAACAGGCCCACGTTTTCGCTTGATGCAATTATTGAAAATTGAACATTTTTATTTTTCGTAAAAATCGATTGATTTTAGATTGAAAAAAAAACATTAAAACTATAATTAATTGACAAAAGAGATTCACTAGTTCCAAGAAAACTTATTAAACAACATTAAATCGATAATTTTGTTTCAAGAAATTACTTGGAACAATAAATATTTATTTTAGTAAAGCCCTTATTTTTAGCCGTTTTTTCAAATTTGTCGCTTTCTCTTTGAAATAAAAAAATATATTTTATTTTTCCCATTGTATTTAGATAGGTATCTATCGATTAAAATATGTTTAAAGCTTTAATTTGATAATGAATTTCTATGCCTCTCCCCCTTAATGTTCATTTTTCCGTGTTAACTTCGCTACATGTGGCGTTTTTTCATAAACAATTGACAAAAAGGGTCCATTGCCATTGACCATAATTCTAGTAATAAAATAATAAAGTAATAAAATCTCTCTCCCCGGATTTAGAATACGGACCCTTGTTGCAAGGTTGTGTAAGGATTACATCAGTTTGTGGGACACAAGCAATTGAAAAAAATCTCGAGCGGGCTAAATAAAAACAGCACAGCATGTGGCGTGGCGTAATCACATGTTCTACATGTTTATACTATTATCATATTAGGCAATGCAATATGTTAAATATTGGCGAGGGTAATATTATTTCATTCTGTTTTAGAATTTTAGGAAAATAATACAATGCGATAAATTTCATAATATTGTTGTACCTACCCATTCAAATGTTGTATTCAAACCCAAATGTTAAACCCGTTTAAATAAATACCCTGCATTGAAATCAGACAGCTACAGAAAATGTAGGTATGTTCTAATGACTGGCATCAATAATAATATATTTGTATTTATTTATTATCGTTAACTGTAGCTTTGTAAATTGCGGTGCGGTGTAGTTAATACGATATTCTAAAATATCCTTTTTTTGACGATATTACTAATACCTACCTATATTAGTTTTTTTTTAATTATAAAAGATTATAAATGAGACATTATTTTGTTGGTCCATGGTTGAACCGTAATAAATTGTATTGTCGTCGTAAATCACTAATAATAGTTTTCATCCGAAAATAATAATGAGTCAGCAAATGCAATTCAAGTGCAACTAGGTAGTACACGTGGAGTTTCTTTTGTTTATGAAGTAGACACACAGTTGCAAAAAATATTTTATAGTGTTTGCAGTTACCTATGTTCAAACTTTCCCGTCGGAAAAATCGGTATAATATCTTTTAGTAGGTACAATGAATATTTACTTTTTTTTTTTACATTTGTATCTCTTAATTTTATAAGTACCAATAATAAAATTATAAAGTAGGTACCTACTTACATACCTAATATGTAAATAAATAATCATAGTGAACCTGTTGTGTTTACATGATATTGTGTTATAATATTATATATTATTAACTATATAATATAATATGTCCATAAGATCGGTGGATTTTAGGTAGGTACAAGAAATTCATTTTAAGATTACTGAATCATTCTAATTTCATAAGTACTTACCAAATAATATTATTATATAAATAAATATGATCATACTCAATCTGATGTAGGTACGAGTATATACATAATATTATACTATTATTTCTTAGTGGTGAAGTGTGGAGGTAGGCTGTCAAGATCCGACATAAATAGTGCCTTGTGAGTCATACGTACCTATTTGTTTTTCTTGAACGAGTACTACAATAATTTACATAGTATGGTGTTGGATAGTTTTAAAAAATCAGATAAACCCAGCCAAAATAAAACCATAATAAGTAGTTTCAGTACGCTTTGGGCAATCCGACAATTTTGTGCACACTTTTTCATTCATACTTATTTCTTTTCGTTGAATATAAAATACATAATATTATTACACGTCATGTTGTTGGTATTTTTTAACTCTTCAAGTGAAGCGCCTAGTTTCAGAAGCCCCTAAAAAGGTTTTCATAAAATTTTGAGTTTGATATATATTTAGATATATGTTTTTGTCCACTATATATTGGACAAAATGTAAGCAATAAAACTTAATGTGTTCATTAACATATATCGAAGCCAATATTATTTCATAATATGCTTGGTATCTATTATTTTATGTGGCGAACGTAATAACGAACGCCTGCACACGTGCCTACCTACCTACCTTACAACACCCTCGTCCGCTTCGGATGAATTAGCCATCCCCACTCTCCGTGAAATGCCAGCGTGTGTTCGTTGTTCCATTTAAAACAGATCGAGACACACCGTGGTTTGGTTATGACTGTTATGAGTATGACGTACATTTATCGATGTCCGATTATTATACACGATTATAAGATAATTGCATGTGATATACACAGAATAACATGTTAAACGATGACTAAATAGTATTTAAAAACATACTTTACCTTTTGAAGCAATCAATTAGCTTTTAAAATGCCTTAAAATGCCAAATTTCTATCGGAACACTGAGTGGACGGCATGGGAACGGACGTAATTTTTTTACCATGGTAAGGGAAAGGAATTAAAGTTTATTAAGTTGATAATCAGTGTACCTTCATCTATAGTTTAAGTTGAAGAAATTTGTCTCTTCAAAGAAATCGCAATCGTTGTACTGTTGATATTTGGCTCTCTTGACTAATGAGTTTGCCGACCACTGTCCTAGTGTATAATGTATACACAGAAGAAGTTTGCTTACGTTGATCGTCACTTCCAATTATTAATAACACAGAACCACTAAATCAGATGAACTCCAAAATCTCGCAAGATAGGTACGTTAAAATATTCTGAAAGAAATCTGAAACTAAGAATACTCCCGACAAGTGAACACGACAGACGCGAAATATAAATAGAGAACATAATATAAACATACAAACGCAGTGAAAATACTATTATATATCTATAGTAGTTCAAAGAAGTACACCGAGTTTGCTAAGGAGACCCCATTTTAAGAATTTATAAAACAGCGCCCAACTAAACATCAAGCAAGTGGAATATATCAACACCCGAAGCAATTTGGTTGAACATAGTTATCGCCCTCCCAATTGGCATTACCAGTGGCAGGTTGGTTCTGCACCTTGGGAGAATAAACAACTGATGATCACAACAGGGACACACAGGTCAACACTGCCCAGAATGGCAGAGTTCTCATCTATACCTCGTATCTATAAGTAAGTCGAAAAAAATACGTAGCTAATAAAAATCTCTTCTAAATTGCAGACTCCAGTATGTAAGCATAGCTAAGAGAAAGTCAGTTGGATAAAGCCACGGATAGTATCAGTGACGCCCCTAGACAAGATGCCGCCCCTAGGCAGTGCCAAAATGCCGCCAAATTATTTTATACAGTACTTTTTATCATCCTTTCGTGACTCAAATATTTAAGAAACGTGTTTTATGGATACTTTACTAACAAGATATAGGTATACCCACAGAACAGATAATAAATAGAATACCGATAGGCAATATTCAAACGCCGCATGGTGAAGCAGGCTTTTGAATGTGTGAGTCTCCTACAAAAATGAAGCACGCATTATGCACGTGCAATAGTGTGTGTAATACACCAACATTAAATGAGCGTAAATGCATAAACCGAGAGCAGTTTTTAGTATTCGACGTAAAACGTATTCTTAACACGTGTGTAAGTTTAACCCGGGTTCTTCCTTACTCGAATCAGTTACCTGCTATCGCCTTACGCATTGTGTATTTCAGTTCCCATTATTTCTGAGTTCCCTCGGTATACCACTAAATCTAATTTAAATGCCATCTCTGCTTCGATAGACAATATTGTGAGTATTCGGTTTCAGATAGGTAGGTACATTTAAAAATACACCTGCCAACTTCAAAAACTCGCGAGTGACTGGCAAACATAGTTGGATAAGTTTTAAATTAGGTATGCACGTGTCATTATTGTTCACCAAGAACGTGACGTCCAAGGACAACGGAAGTACACTAAACATCGCGAACCCGACCAAAAAATAAAGTCCCCAACCAACCAGTGATATTTCCGATATTAGTTATTTCCGTTATTACTAAGTTTATGTAGCTTTCTATGTATACCTACTGATTCTCTTTAATTTGCCGCCCTTTGGGTAACTGCCGCCCCCAAGCGACGCTCAATCTGCCTACACCCACGGGACGTCACTGATAGTATCCATACAACCTCAAGTAAAGGAGTCTCAAGAATTTCTTCTGAACCCTCTCGCCCAGAAGGCCATACTTCAACTGATGCGGTGCCCAAACAATAGACCAACTCTTAAGCCTGCTTCGAACTAAAGAATTGAACAAAAGTTTTAATACCGTCATATCCGAAAAGGCCCGGGAAGTACGCATGAGGAAATCCAACATCTTAAGCGCCTTGCTACAAATGGTAACCAAGGATAACCTGCTCTCAATTATTGGTGGTCTTAGGTACGTAAAGATCTGTAACGCAGACTGGTTTAGAGACACCCTTGTGAAAATTACGCCTGTGCGATAAACTAGGATAACAATTTGTACTAAAACGGGAATTACAATACAACAGCAGTGACAATCACAGAACAGATTAATAAATAGAATTCTGATGCTATATCCCAATACACTACATTTTGACGCAAGGTTTTGAATGTGTGAGTGTTCTTCTAAAATGAACCACGCATTATAGACGTGAAATAGTGTGTGTTGCAACCAATATCAGTATATAAAACGAGAGCAGTTAGTTATCAGAGCGAAATATAAGCGTATTTTTCGCACGTATTTAAGTTTGTCACATTGACATTATTCTTACACACTCGAGATTGGTTGCCTGTTTCTCCAGACCAGTTAGGTATTTCAGTTCACATTATTTCTGAGTACCCTGGTGACAACACTGTCAGGATTTTTTATGCTTTAAATATTTTTAAACTAATGTGTATGAAACGACCACATTTCATAGAAATCCTCCACTGCTCTTAAAAGTTATAATATTTGTATTCGTTTCTTCATAAATGCCCATTATTGTGTGTCGCTCCAATGTAATACACGATCTACCTATCCCCACGGGACGTTCCTCGTCCATTCTTTTATATAATATGAAAATATAGAGAAGGAAAATGCAGAGCGGGATTAACACTTATAGGGGTTTTAGGCTAATACTTATTGGGGCTACAAACAACATAATAGCTTTCGATTGCCTATTCTTCGTGTTTTATTTTAAGTCTGCTAAGCGTCAATTACATTTAGCTTCTTTACGAGCTGTTTGTTGGCGAATTTATAATCTGCCTGTAAAGTCGCCCGGTGTAATCATCGAAATGTTAGCTTGTTCGATGATTACACTGGGCGACGTTACAGGCAGATTATAAATTCGCTAACAAACAGCTCGTAAAGAAGCTCAATGTAATTGACGCATAAGATAAGTTTTGATTCTTTTAAATATTCATGATCTTTATGCCAATATATATTATATGCGTATCAACAAATTACTTAACAATGTTCTCTAAACACCCCTGCGAACATAAAATGTCCATGCACAGTCAGTATTCTGTTTGATAATTTAAGATGTTATTGCAAATGATATGCCACAGAAACATTGGTAGTTTAGGGATATAAGAAATTCAATGTTCTTTTTTGTTGTTCACATATTCTTGATCAACATCACTATTGTGACAGGAAATAATTAAAAGTTAAAAAGAACTTTTTATATACTACCACGTTTTTAACTTTTCTGTTGAATCATATAAACTTGACAATCATATTGTATTAATAAAAACTTTTTTTTTGTACTTGATATAAATACTGAATAAAATAATTATAGAATACTAAATTGTCATTTTGACATTTCATATTGATTTCCATAGTAACGCACGTATATATTAAAAATTGTGTTGCTAGGACCCCCTTAGCAACCGACAATAATAACTTTCCATACAAAACAGAATTAAAATGAAAATGAATTCAATTCTGCTTAAAGATGGCCAAACGTATTAAAAGAATGCATTGTCGTCGTGTTCTGATATATTCTAAAAGTTTCAATAATGTCTAGCTAGTCGGGAAGTTAGTTAAAAATCTTCAATCGTCCACTACAAATCTTGGACAAACAAGAAAAATTTGTACTGGACACACAAGAAAAAATCTGTACCGGACAGACAAGAATACGAGCTAATAAAAACGTGGTAAAATAAAGACGTGGTAATAATAAAATCACTATCCCCATTTAAAATATTTGATATATCGCACTAATAATTATTTTGTTTGGAGCAAGAAGGCGTGGATGACTGACCGGTGTCCATTTTGACTGGTGTTGCATTATCATGTTATAATCATTTTTAGAGAAAAAGTTGAATCTGCAAGAACTATAATATAGATCATATTGAGACATTTGTGTAATTTTTAGCGTCTAATAAAACTTGAGTTTGTATCCTGGGAATTGGTTTTATTCAAAATCAACAAATTCATAATAATTATGTAGCATAATGGTACGTTTACATCTGACACTTATACCGTTATACTTATTTTATGTGTCGGACATAAAATTTCATTTACTGTTTACACCTGAATGGATCTGACATAAAATTCTGGTATACTTCTCGTTGAAATAAAGTCTCGACACTTTATTCAATGGCAACATTGGAATAAATATATGCGGTGTTTACATATGATATTGTAATTTATTCGGACACTTATTTTGTATACTTCTCAAAAACGTTATGTCAGTTGTCAATATGGGAATGTTAAAAAAGAAAGCAGCGAGTGTTATTATTTTAAGTCTTTTGGCAACAAAAAGGAGGAAAAAATGGTCTAGATGGGTGCGGGAATGGATTCAGCGACGAGAAGAACTAGGTGCCTTCCGTTTAATGTCAGAGTTTAAAATCGAAGATCCAACTCAATTTGTGAACTTTAGTTTGCAAGATTGGACCTTTTGCCAAAAAACAAGACACACAATTCAGAAATGCGTAGAAGAACGATTAACAGTAACATTGCGATATCTAGCACTTGATCGTCATTGCATATTCAATATAATATTATCGTACCTAATACGAGTGCAGGTGTGGGCCAAAATGAATTAGGTAATACCATTTGAAGCGCATTTTTTCTTCACAGAGTGCATCAGAATTAATCGTATGTGCCGAGAACAAGCGATATTTTATTTTCGAACAAAATCCATAGAACACGGCACATCCGATTTATTTCTCATTGTCTATGATTTTTGACAGATCGCTACAGTACATTTATTAACGTAAACGTTGGGAAATATACATATGCAATTCACTAGGTACCTGTCAAACTACAAATATTGTGTCAGGTACTTGACATAAAAGTAGACGGTGGTCCAACTTCGGTGATATATCGCTCCAAGTTCGAACTTGTCGAATACGCGGTGTTTACATTTGCGTATATAAGTAGATTGAATAAGTGGTAGGTGAGAGTCGACACACGCAAAATAAGTGGCAGTACAAATATACTTACTGTTTACACTTAAGTGAATATGGTGTCATACATAAATATGACGATATTAGTGTCAAATGTAAACGTACCATAATAATATAATCATTGTCTTGCGATAACCATTCAATTTTGACAATCAACACACTTCATACCTCCAAGCATTGTTTTCAAATTAAACTACATAATATAAGGTTTTCATAAGGTCGCTACTTCCGATGAAATACTAAAAAAAACACCAAACATGACTACGCTTGCTGTATTTTTTTGCCCATATTTTCCATCTGTCAACGAAATTCAAAACAACATAAAACGTTCTTAAACTCTCTTCATTAATTATTGTTCGTGCACAGGTGTAGGCTTGGTATGGACTATCAAATAGACTTGCTTTCGTAGTCCAGTAAGGCGATGGGCTTCAGTGTTGCCAACCGTACTATAATTATAGTATTTGTACTATAATTTTGGTCCGCGTACTATGTACGATATAAAATAGGTGTAGTACGCCCAAAATACTATAATTTTGAATATCGTACTATAATTTAATATAAAAGTACTATAATTTCGCATCTGCCATTTCGCAATCGAGTGGTCTTCGAAAATTTGCAAATCTGCGGCCTGCGGCGAAATATTTTTTATCCCCAAATATATGGCAACACTGATGGGCTTTCATCCGGGGGCTCCAGGTTCGCCTCGGTGGGGTCACAACATATTTATGTGATTTTCTCAAAGCCTTGAAAGCCCCAAAGTTTGTGATTGTTTCTTTTTTATTACTAATAATTGCATTGTCGTTGAGCCGCACAGCCTGTTGTAGTGTTAAAAAGAATTATAAAGAATATTATTTTCAAAAAATTCATCATACACACCGATAGTCCGCAAACCGGATAATCGGGAGTTTACTGTAACTATTGTTTATTATACAGTAGAACCTCGATATATGACAGCGATTTCCAAACTGGGAGGCGCGAAAAGTATAACACAATTAATGTAGCCACAGGTTTGCAGTATGCAAATGCATAGTTTATAAAACGGCCGTTAGTTATAAACTACATAAAAAAACAGTCCTATAAAAGGTTGTTTGCAAACCTGTCCGAAAATATGGAGACTAATTTTATAATACCTCACTTCTATACTATAGTGAAGCGCGCTAGCTATATCGTGAAAAAATGAAATAAAAGGGTGAAATCATAATAATGAAATTGGTTTAGGAACGATAATTTTGTTGTTAAACTTGTCTATTCGGTTGAAATAAATCAATGCAAGGACCACTAATGCATCCACTGATTATTTAAAAAGACAAAGTGAAGTCATTCATAAAAAAATTGGAGCTTTGAAAATCAAAATTACAAAAAAACAAGATCGCGTTGTTTCCACTTTTGAACGTTTAAATGATGCGCCAGATACATATATTAAAGCAAACAAAAATCTATTTTTTTAGTTCCGGTTAGTTTGCTAATGCACTTTCAGATTATTTAATTAATAGGTAGTAAAAAAGTCGCATGTGGCGCTGCTTTGTTTCAATGCTATTAAATATTTTTAATATGTGGTTGTGCGTTGCAATTTGATGTGATTCTACCTATAAATGATTGATATACTTAAATGATAACTTATAACGTGTATAATTTAGGAAACACTACATAAGAGCACCATACTGCCCTTAACCTGAGCAATTGGTAGGTAGTTCCACCACAGATCCAGGCCTGGGGGCCCGCTACAGGATGTGGGGCCCATGATAGAATCGATTTGTCAAAGAACGATGATGAATTTGGATTGACTACTTTTGAAATTGATTGTGCCAATAAAACAAGCACATTCACCGCATGAAAAACAAATTAATTTAAAAATGAGTATGGGTACTATAAGTACCTAGTAAAACCTTATTTATTCATTTATATATTCAAAGGGAGGCATAGTAAAGTTTGAAAACAAACAAAATGGCATCCATTTTGTATACAAGTCGAAATGGCGACTGAACCAATCTCAATATTGACGGTTGAATTTACCAATTTCACCATGCTTCATGAGATAATTCCAAATACGGTATTAAGGCCCCTTCTATGTATAGTCAAAATCGTACAAAACCAACATACCCAGACAGTGAATAGGTAGTAAGAAAAATGTAGGAATATGTGACAATCAACAAAAGTAAGAAAATCTACTTACACAAAATAGCTGATCAGTTCTTTGCCGAACCAATTTCTAGACAGCCGTCTAACGATGATTTCTGAACCATTTTTGGGGTTGGCCGACCTATTAAATCGATATGATTAGGAACAACACAACACAACACAACTAACTAATTCGAAGCGCACAGAAAGACTGATTTTTCAGGACACGCACTACGGCACTAGTCCATTTCCACTGCAAACATGGCATTCTGTGTGGAGGGGATAGACTGCGTTGCGTCCTAATAGGGTGACCATTATAAAATGATTTTGTGTACTAGGAGTTCTTTTAGCGTTAGTAAATAACTATTATACAGTTAAGTATTTGATTTCCTTAACATTGATTGAATATTATGGTATAAAAAATATCGTATCCGGAAACTTGTACGTATGCAGTTTGACGTATCAACGCACTTCACCGTGAAATGTTGTATCGGAAATATTTGACCGTCCAAACTCTTTCAGTCGTATAGTACTTACATAAAATTCATGTCTAAATAAAACAAGCTTCTTGTCGGTTTACACTTCAGTTTACAGGAAGCCAGCAGCAAACAAATTTTGAAAATAGCCGATATACTGGATTATTTTTTAGGTTGGGTTTTCGTCATTCATGAATTTTGCCAAAATCAACTGTGAAAATTAAATTAATATTAAATTAATATAGATGTAGGCTTGGTATGGACTAGCAAATAGACTTGCTTTCGTAGTCTTAAAGGCGATGGGCTTTCATCCGGGGGCTCCAGGTTCGACTCGGTCAGGTCACAACATATTTATGTGATTCTCTTCAAAGCCTGAGTGTTTGTGATTGTTTCTTTTTAATTACTAATAATTACACTGTCGCTGGGCCGCACAGCCTCTTGTAGTGTTAAAAAGAATTATAAAGAATATTATTTTCAAAAAATTCCGGTCAAGATGAGAGTCAAGAGCTTTTTTTAGCTATTCCGGCCAAAATATATTTTATGTGGTGTTTAAATGCTTACATCTACGATGAGAATTGAATTTGAAATTGGAAATTGGAAATTAAATAAAGAGTTTCCGTTTATCGGTGTTTTATTCTAAAAATCCGTGTTAGTGTGTCGGAATCCTGGACAAGATCATCAAATCCGCAACGTTCCTGGCCAAACCGAGACAGTAGTTGACAAACTTACTAGAAAATCTCCATAGACATTAATATATTCCCAAATAACAATACGTAATGGTCACCATAGTTTTCAAAAATATTAATTATACTAGTGTGAGTATGTAAGTAATCTGTGTGCAGCGAAAAATTAATGCATGGCAACACGTTTATTTTTCCTAGAAGTTCAACCGGATTTAATTAATTTAATCGGATAATAAGCTCTGTTCTGTTACCAGGTTACCTAGTTGTTCACCAGGGGTGGAGATATACTATTAGATGAAATGAAAGCTTTGAATATTTAAATATTTTTTATAATATTTAGCTATTATTGACTTTTATAAATAATAATAATAGGTACCTACCAGATATATTGGAGAGACCCTTCATACAGATAAATGAGTAAACCTATCGTCACCTCAATACTACGGTTGCATGTAAATTGTACGTAAAACATTTCACCGTGGCACAGTTCGCTGTGTGCTTACTTGTCGGAAAGAGATGACCGTATACAATACGGTCTCCAATTTTATTAGATTCAATATGAACACTAATTCAATTTTCATAGGTGATTAGCAAAATTCATGAATTCAATAATGAAAATCTAACTTAACAAATAATTCAGTATATCGGCTATTTTCAAAATTTGTTTGCTGCCGGCTTCCTGTAAACTGCAAAGTGTAAACCGACATGAACCGTGTTTTATTTAGACATGAATATTATCTCAGTTCTATACGACCCAAAGAGGTTGGACGGTCTTTAATATATGGTCATATAATATTTCCGATACCATTAAAAATAATGGTTGCAAAAGAAATAATGAGCCCGTACGATCGAACGTCATTAACGTAGAATATTAAATTGGATAGGTAGTTTTTCATTCGGATATACCTACCTACATACACTTGTAACTGTAATAGTTCTTTTCGTACGGTACAACATCTTACGGTGAAGTGTGATACGACGAACTGCATGTGTACAAGTTTCCGGACCGCAGTACTACTACTAGAAAACTCTGATTTTGGTCGCTGGGAAAATGATTTTTAAACTTTATTACTTAAAATAAATCTGTGCTATAATTATTATTTAAAATAAAAAAAGAAAAGTGTGCTAATTGGGAACAATTAAATAACGCTCAATTGTATGAATAAATATTGTAGATAAGTATATTAATTTATTTATTTAATGCATTTATGGTTTTAAAGTTATCTAATATTTTCAAACACAAAATTAATATAGTTCCCATTAACTTTCGACTTAAGTAACTTACCTAGTTTTATTATTTTGTAGAGAAGGAAATGTAGAATCATATTATTCATTAAACATCTCAAAAACAGTGAAAATCAAGTTATCTAGTTGTAGTAGGTATTTGGTGACGATATTATGAGATGAGCCCCAACGAATGGCAAAGAACCGAGTATTTCTTCGTAGTGTAGGTAGGTACTTATTACAGCGCCTGCAGTTGGCTGTTTTGTGTGAGGACCACGATTGTCGATTAGGCATTTTTACATAGGTACATAGGTACATACGCAATAATATAAAATTTCCATTCCGTTGTACTCAAATTACGCCACTCCAAGTGAGTCAACGATATTTTAGGCGTCGAAGCTGACTGGAAACAATCATTTATTGTTTTTTACCTACGTTATTTCTCATGTTCATTTAGTTTCTTGCATTTCAATACATTCCTATACTTACAGAAAAATAAAAAAAACACTCAACGGGTTCAGTTGGACTTCTAACCAGAAACACATATTGCAATATTCGAAGTTTATATTAGTCGGTATTCGAGTTGTTGTTGAATGACTAACGTAGAAAATAAAATTTTATTGTCTGATTCAGATAAGTACCTACCTATGTAAATAAAAGAGAATTCAACGAACGCACATGTTTAAGATTATACTTACCGTAAATTAAAATTCAATCGAATTATGTAAAAAGTATATTATTTATTATTCTTTTGAATGTTTGATGTCGCTAGGTGTCCTTAATAGAAATGTAATATTGGAGGACTGAAGTAATACAATTAGACTGATACGAAATTGTATAAATCTACTTCAATAAGAATAATATACGATTGTAAATTCTGCATTTTAACTGTTTTCAACATTAAGTACCTAGGTACTTATATATATCTGTAAGGCCTTTAGACTCGCACGTAAAAACTCGCGCACATTAGTATTACATGTGACCTCATGAGCCGTCCATAATATGTAATCACAGTGTGTCACTTTTCGAGCGTGGTTGAGGTACAGGTGACCTCATTGAGCTGTCCACGTGCACTCTAAGCGAGACACGCGTCATCTGGACAAGCTCTAAACTTAACGAAGCCTCATTCTTAGATAATCTGTATTAGGTATTATCTATAATCTAAGGGTATTATATAATAATATGTATTAAATATTGATATTTCTGTGTGTAACATTAATGTATTTAGTGACTGGGGCAAGTCAAAACATTCAAATTACCTACGGTTGCTATGAAAATAATACTTGACTACATTGGGAATAAAATGGCTATATTTTGTCATAAAACTCCATCTCAGAAATATCTCTATACAAACTAACTTTTTCAATATCCAAGACTTAGCTTTCGGGTGAATCAAAAATTATCGTGGTAGGTAGATATTTTAATTTTTAAATAGTGACAATTTGAGATATTTTAATTTAAAAATCGCGATATGATATTACTAAGAAGTGGAAGTAACTTAAGTATTTTACAATAAACACATTTAGGTACAAAATTAGTTCATGCGTTGCTTAGCAACAGCTAAATTGTTTTCATTATCAATACCATTACAAAACTGACATTTTGTGTATGTTGTCATATTACCCATGGCCCCCACATCCTGAAGCGGGCCCTCAGACTAGGATCTTTGGCGGACCCCCTTACCTATGGTTAAGGATAAAGGCAGCGTGACGCTCTACAGTAGCGTTTTCCAAAAATGGTGTACGCGGTAAAATTAATATATTCAGTGTTTTTCTTGTATATTTTAATACATCCATTTTAATTATGGAGTTGTCGGGTATCGATACACAATTAAAAATTGCGTCGTCCAACCACCTAATTTTAAATAATAACATTATTGAAGGAAAATAGCAAGGCAGGCTACTTTTTTTACTATTAGAGCAAATTTGAGATGTGTGTTTATCTCACTTACTTGGTCGACTTGCCACGCCGGGCCCCCAGACTAGAGCCCTGTCAGCCCCCCCACCCCTTGTGGGGGCCATGATGTTACCTATATATCCACTTTGAATTGAAAATCGCATGTCAATGTTGGTAATATTAAAATCTTTCATTCTCCTGCTCACTGATTTTGCATATCGCATATGTTTGGTAATAATAATAATATTATGTAGTATGTTTGATCAATAATTTCCAATAAACCAGACACACGCCCTGCTTTATTGGAGGCATTCAAATATTTCGTGAACTCAATGGAACTCATGGTCTTCTGGAAGAAATTTCCAGTGACATTTTATAATGGTCCCTATGCGTTTGTGCAATATTGTTGTTATGATTAGAACATTAGGTTGTAAAAAAACAACAATATTAAACACGTGCTGCCGTAAATATTAATGTTATAATATAATTATATTATATTACCAATTATTTTTATTTTAAACTTGTTTAATAATGGAAAAAAATATTTTGGATGAATTTTTCAATAATTTGACGTTTAAAAGTAAGTAAATTGTCTTTATGAACAATGCATAAACGTGTTCTTTATTTGAATTTTTCATAGATTCATAAATCATTTTCTCGGCGTACCTATCTCTGGTACAACGTTAGTTAGTTTTAGTTAGGCATTTTTATAAATAAAAACGGCTAATCAAAACACAAATCAAAAATCCCGCCTCATTTTTTTATAAGTGCATTACTTTTATCAACCTTTCATGAGTTCAATATCTAAGAAATGTGTTGTATGGTTACATTACTAACGAAGTATCAAACTAATTATGCGCAAATCTGCACGTGTCGTTTTTGGTCACCAAGGACGTCGAAGGGCAACAAAAAAAAACTAGATATCGCGAACCCGACAAAACCAGTGAGTTTTTTTTTTTAATGTAAATAAATTTTCGTTATTACATACTAAGTTTAGGTAGCTATATCTTATATATTCCAAAAAATGATTTTAGTCGATTTGTCGCGGGACGTCACTGCACTCAGGAATCTCAGGCTGATATAAATGCGATGTTGTTTGGGAGGTATCCAAAAGCCACAGGTGCACAAAAACCATGAGGCGCCCAAAGAAAAGCAACAATTCGGACTGGCTTTAAGGTCGTCACAAAATGGACTACCCTCTGATAAATCATATTTTGACTTCATGAAAACTGCATATCAGGGAGATAAATTACCTAACCTAACTAGTGTGAAGAAAATTCTGAGCTCGATCTCCAGCGAAATCCAAACTAATGTCATGTAATTGATTGTCTAATTCAGTGATCGCCGAACGGTCGCTCGCGAGCTACAGGTACCTAGCTCGCGTAGGATATTATTTTTATCATATTATTACGTCATTTCGTCTCAACAGAAAAGTATCCAATTTTAGTTCGAATTGCGCTCAAAATGAAGGCATTGTTTTGTTCTACCTACTTATGTGAATCAACGTTTTCTACTATGAAGGTGCTTAAAAGTAAATATAGAAACAGACTCACAGATGTACATCTTGATAATTGCATTCGAATGCGGTAATAATGTACCTACTCACCTAAAAATTGAAAAAAATGTGGAGGAAAGTGTATGCCATTCTTTTCACTAATTATTTTACTTTTACTCACACTTATTTCAGGATTTTTTCAATTATTATTTTGTTTATAAATACATAATTAAAGTACGCATTTTATGATTTATTGAAAGTCCGATGTCCTAATTTATTTTAAGTAATATAATAATATTATGTATGATACGATAAAGGTGATAATAAAAAATTATAAAGAAGGAATATGACGTAATAAGTAGCTCGCCAGACAATTTCAATTAAATACTGAAAGTAGCTCACATCCTTATTGAGTTTGGGGACCACTGGTCTAATTGTTATATTATTGTATAGGTACTTCGCTATGTCGGTGATTGTCACGATTTTTATATGGAGGAGTTTTTGCAATGAAATAATTCAATCACTGTTTATGTTACTTATTTAATTAATAATAGGTAGGTCATGGCCCCTACATCCTGAAGCGGGCCCTCGGGCTAGGATCATTGACGGCCCCCCTACCTATCGCTACGGATAAAGGCAGTGTGACGCTCCACAGTAGCGTTTTCCAAATGGTGTACGCGCTAAAATTAATTAACTGGTATATTTTTAGTGTTGTTTTTATATTGTAATACATCCATTTGAAATATGGAATTGTCGAATATCGGATACAGAAATAAAAATTGTATCGTACAAAGAAATAATTTTAAATAATAACATTATTGAAGGAAAATAGCGCCTTTTTTTGCTATTGGAGAGAATTTTTGATGTGTATTCATATCACTTATCTGGTCGACTCGCCACGTCGGGCCCTTGTGAGCCCAGGCCCTCAGGCAAGAGCCCTGTCAGCCCCCCTTTGTGGGGGCCATGAGGTAGGTACTAACTCAAAACTACAATATTTGGACTTGTGTTAGTGTTAGTTTTATCTTTCCACGATCTCATCTAAAATTAAAAACAACTGTGGTGTGTAAATTATGATAGAGCGTGTGAAAAACGTTAAATACAATGAAGTGAGAGACAGACTTCCCTAGTATACACGTAGCCTTAAATTATATGAAAATAATTACAAGATAAAAAGGACTTTTAGTATTACTTATTGTATTAATAAAAACTTTTTATTGTACTTGATAGAAATACTGAATAAATATAGAATACCTACTGAAATGTCATTTTGACATTTCATATTGATTTCCATAGTAACGCTAACGCATGTATATATTAATAATTTAGTTGCTAGGACCCCCTTTTGCAACCGCCAATGAACAGACGAGTTATCATACAAAACAGAATTAACTGAAAATGAATTCAATTCTGCTTAAAAATAGCTAAAAGAATGCATTGTCGTCGTGTTCCGATATATGCACTGATATAATATGAGCTGCACTATAATGTAAATATCAACATTACGATGATCAGCTGCTAACTCGTTCGATTCAAACATCTCCTGTTTTCCTAGTACGGCTCAGCAGTTAAGACATATCCACAAACAGACCTACAAACTTATCTGGAGAATGAGATGAGGGAGCCACTGTCGAAAACTACCCAATCACGACTCGTAACTGGCAAAATCTGACATTCGGATTACGTTTTTCAATATGGCGTCATATGGTAGTTCGTAGTTGTTTATCACAGGGATAATATTCACAGGGGGGCCTCCAAACCTGTCAGGGTTTCAGACATACGTGTACCTAAAAACACTGCTGTTTTTGAGAACGTGTTTCGTGGAAATGCTATAATCTTCAGTAGATGTTGACTAATAAAATAGGTTGGTAGCTGCCCAACAAATTTGCATTCAATTTGAGACTAAAAATTAAGAGTGATGGGCCATCCGGGGAAATTGTGAGCTACCAGTGGCGGCTCTAGCATCTTTTAGTAAGTGGGGTCAGATGGCGTGATATATCTAATAAGTACCTACCTAATCAATATTAATCAAAGCGTAAAAAACATATCTTTTTTAGCTATTACTTCATCGTCATATGCCTCCTGCGTTCGAAAGAATCTTATTGCTACAAGAAAAACAACATAGTTTTTTGAAGGATACACTTGCCGTCAACCATGTTTTTTGGTAAACTGTTCGGAGGTTAATGCTTTTTTTGTTTTGATTAGTTCATACACAATAACTAAATCTGTTGGTGACTGGTTGATGAGGTCCTAATTGTTTCACTTCTAGTTTGTCTTCAAATGTCAATGTACTGAACTTATATTTCAATAAATGAACCACCTCATTCATCATAATACCTAATATTATTAATCAAAATTATTTTACTAACGTGAAATTCATCTATCCACAACTAGTACATTACAATTATTAATATTTAGGTAGGTAGGTAATACAAATTAATATTGATTTAATTAACTGAAATAGCACATACCTACCTACTCTTTTTTATTATCATTCAATATAATCTAAGCATTCAAGATAATATTATAAATTATTATAGTATGTATTAACAAATATATTTTAAAACTTAAGGAGATAGATGACATATTTGATCACTTACTGGCAAACTAACTAATAAACTAAACCGATGGGTCATGGGATATGAATTTACAGCCGACCGACAAGATAACTTGATAATATATTATAAACTCACACTTATGCAAGACCAGGTATTTACTACAGTGTCCCCGGTCCAGCATCGGCACATGCGGATAAAATGTGCATAGCACGTGCATAGCACGTGCAGAACGGCCTACAGATGTACGCATTGTTCAGCTTCCTTATGAATTTTGAGAATAACATTGCTTTGATTTTAAAGGGACCACCGAATTTCGACCCCGGCAGTATCGTTGTATTGTACTATGTAGGTGGTGCCAAAACTCACATAGAGCATTAGAGATGGGCCAAGAAACAAGAATCAAGGATGGGCAAACAGTACAAATAAAATATATACTTAATTAATTTATACAAAATCAATGTATTATGGTAGGAACGTATAACATGAATATTCAATTGAATATTGACTATAGAATGATGAGGGGACCGGGGTCTGTCCCCTAGGTACCCAAAGGAAGAGCCGCCCCTGTGAGCTACGATTATTTAATTACTGCTGCTATAGCGCATACGGTGATTTCCGTAGGGATTGCCAGGTAAGGCACAGCTTAAAGCAGATTCACAATCTGATAGGCGTGGATGGAAATAATGTAAATTTAATCAGTTTTTTTATAATATACTATTGTATCTTCTTCAAATGCTATGATGGCATTCTAAGTCTGCTTAAGGGAGGCACTTTGCCTAGGGACAATACTGGCTGAAGTGCGTGGATGGAAGTGGTATTTAAGTGTATTTTAATCCTTATAGTTTTTTTCTAGGATATTTTTCTAATCTATAACCAAATTTTCATGGGCTTTTCCAAAGTACACTTATATAGGTACCTACAGTGTGAGCCAACCTGGCGATTTTGTGAACGACACTATAATTAATTAAAAAATATACTTATTTTCAATTACACAGATATATAAATGCCATTTTTATCTATGGAAAATAGTACCTATCACTTATGTGGCATCTCGTTCTGGAATCGCAGCAATTTATAATATATTATAGGTACGTGCATAGCCCCCACAAAGGGGGGGCTGACAGGGCTCTAGCCTGGAGGCCCGGGCTCAGGAAGGGCCCGGCGTGGCGAGTCGTCCAGATAAGTGATAAAAATACACATCACAAATTCTCTCTAATAGTAAATAATTTCAAGATAAAAAGAACTTTTTATTTACCACTTTTTAAAATTTTCTGTTGAATCATATAAACTTGACAATTCTATGTATTAATAATTTAGTACAAATAAGGCAATTGTCAACAAATCATTTGTTTTTTGCTATTTTGCAACAAACAAATATAGAATACTGAAATGTCATTTTGATTTCCATAGTAACGCAAGTATATATTAATGACTTCGTTGCTATGACCCCGGACCCTAGCAACCAATAATAGTGGATTGGATTACGGATTTCTTCCGAAATAACTTTTCATACAAAACAGAATTAACTGAAAATGAATTCAATTATAGGTACTTCAAGATGGCTAAAAGTATTAAAAGAATGCATCGGCATCGTGTTCTGATATATTCTAAAAGTTTCAAATGTCTAGATAGTCGGGAAGTTAGTTAAAAATCGATTGCAAGATTAATATTGGATATACAACCACCGGACAAACAAGAATACGAGCTAAGAAAAACGTGGTAAAAGGGCGCTATTTTCCTTCAGTAATGTTATTATTTAAAATGATGTGGTCGCACGATATAATTTTTAATTGTGTATCGATACCCGACAATTCCATAATAATTCAAATTGGTGCATTAAAATGTAAAAAAAAACAATGCACATTAATTTTACCGAGTACCTATACCATTTGGAAAATGCTACTATAGAGCTTCACACTGCCTTTATCTTTAGATATAGGTAGGGAGACCCGCCAAAGATCCTAGCCTGGGAGGCCGCTTCAGGATGTGGGGTCATGGGTACGTGCATTGGTTTATGTTGTCAATGTTCTGCAGTCTGTAAGTCCGGAGAAAGTACAGTCAATTTTAAGAACATTGCTTTCATTTTAATTAAACGATTTTACAAAAAATCACAACTGTACCTACAAAAACTTAGTTTTAACTATTTATATTTCATTAAATATCTTACTTTAATTGAAATATTAAATTAAATAATATTATTTTACATTTACATTGTTTTTTCGCCCAAGTCAGATCCTAATAAGATCATAATACCTATGGGCCTCCACAGAGTGGAGGTTTGTGCTAACAGATTTTCTTTTTACGAGAA
The DNA here is from genome assembly GCF_057557595.1 of Rhyacophila brunnea. Lineage (NCBI taxonomy): Eukaryota > Metazoa > Arthropoda > Insecta > Trichoptera > Rhyacophilidae > Rhyacophila > Rhyacophila brunnea. Next base: position 9,157,806 of record NW_028232751.1, on the reverse strand, counting down.
ATGGATGTCAGCCACTTGCTCAACCTATTAGGACCATCATACTCTGACTTGTACACAGATGGAAAAACAATATGACGTGTGATTGCCAAACCCAGGATTCGAGCCTGGGATCCGCGACGCTTCAGCCGCGCGGCCATCGTGGGCATTTACATTTACCAGAAATTTAAGCCCATATAAACACTACCAGGTGACACCATGATTTTTCATAGCTACTATCGTCTCGGATAAACAAATCACAAAATAAGCTGTGTAGATAATAAATATCCTATTATACCTACAGACGAATTCTAGCGGTGCTCATCTAGTATCAAGTTATGAAGGCGAAGAGTGGGAGCCACGACACCTAGCTTGCCTAGCACCAAAACTTTTCATATATACTAAGTATCGTCTCATGTTGACCAATCACCGAAGAAGCTGCGTTTATCACATTATATTATGTAGCTTGTGGATTAATCCTAGGCGAGCACGGTGCGCATCAAGTACAAGTTACGGAGATGAAGACAACTACTTCCTGGCCTAGCATCATGCTTGATTGCTGTATGTATATAATATCGTTTCAAGTACTTAAATGAATCATGAAATAAACTGCGTCTATCATATTATGCAGACGAGTTCGAGGTGCGCGCGAGGTGTAATCCAATACCAAGTTAAGGAGGTGAGGAGTGGTACCACAACCACTTCCCAGTACTACCATGACTATTAGGTATAATTTATTGTTTATTACCGTCTCATGTAGACGAATGTCAAAAGAGACTACGTCTCTCATATTATGTATACGACAAAAATCTCAGCACCTTGACTCGTGACGTCCCTACACAAAATTCCGCCCCTAGGCAGCGCCAAAATGCCGCCCCATTTTTTTATATCGTATTTTTTACCATCTTTTCATGACTCAAATATCTGAGAAATGTGTTGAATGGGATACATTACTAACAAAATATATACCACTCTATACTAATTTACAATATTGCGAGTCCACGGTTTCAGATACCTACATTTAAAAATGAGTAACTGGCAAATATATTTGAATAAATTAATTAGGTGGGTACATACTTACCTATAATTCGCAAATCTGCACGTGTCATTGCTGGTAATCAAGGACGTGACGTCCAAGGACAACGGAAGTAAACTCTACATCGCGAAACCGACATTAAAATTACAGTCCTGTTAAACCTTTTATGTTAATTAATACATTCCGTTTCCAACCAGTCAGCTGATTTTTTAAATGGATAGAATATATTTCAGTTATAACTAAGCTTAGGTTCATATTTTTATATAATATACATAATGATTCTTCTCGATTTGCCGCCCTTCGAGTAACTACCGCCCCAAGCGACGCTCAATCTACCTACCCACATGGGACATCACTTCGCTTGACTGCATGATAATTATTATTATAATAATAATAATAATGTAGAATGTTTTGTAATATTTATGTACCTACTTGATTTCCGAGAATTGCTACACTTCGGTAACACGAGTAACTCAAAGTACATACTGCATAGCAACGGCTCGTTGAAAATATAAAGGTATGATCCGGATAACAGAAAGCTTGAAGAGGTAAATTTATTTAGCTTTTACTCTGTCACATGTTACAATGAAATTGCCAGATATGCATAATAGCAACGATTCATAATATTCATAATATTAATGAGTATTTAGTGAATTTCATCCATCATGAATCATCGAATGATTTCAAAGAGTAGGTATTAGATATTTCTTTGGGCTTGAAAGCTCAATTGTTATTTTAACGATTTGAGTCGGATGAATCTTGTCATAAATCTGGGGGGGGCAAACTGCGGCCCGCGGGCCGCATGTGGCCCGCTATCATTGTACTTCTGATTACGAATAACTTTTTTTATAATTTTTTAAAAAAATATTGACGATAGATTAAATTTGAAGAATTTGTTGTTTCGTAAATGTATTATCTCAGTACGTCTTCCTTGCGCCTCGTCTCACACTATATAATAACTATTTTCTACGTTGAAGATCGTGACACATTTAAATACTTTTAACTCCGCGTTTTAGGGAAAAAAAATATATGCCCATGATATGGTAAAAAGTTTGAATGGATTTCAATTAAAAATCAAGTTATTCCTTCGACAAATATCGAATAACGATGTGGACCACTTTCCAACTTTGAAGTTGCTGAATATATCAGAATATAGATTTGAAGAATATGGTAAAATTATTAAAGCTCTGAATGACGATTTTTCACAATGATTTGGTGACTTCCGAAAAATTGAGACAAGTTCAGCAATAGTACGCGATCCATTTTCAATAGATATTGATAGTGTACCGACAGAGCTACAACTTGACATTTTTGATCTGCAGTGTGACACTGATTTAAGAAAATTGCATCGTCGTGAAGAAATCTCCAAACTTTACAATGCCCTTAATTCAGACAAATTCGACCAACTTAAAGATTATGCAAGAAAAATGTTCGTTATTTTTGGATCAACCTACATTTTTGATCATGAACCTCCATAAAAATTCTTTACGATCAAATATCTCCGATGCCCATTTACAAGCAGTTTTGAGAATATCAACCAGAAAATTAACACCTGAATTCGTGATAATAAATAGTGTAGGTATATCTAAAAATTGTATTTTACTTGCGGCCCGCCGCTCATTTTGAATTCTTGAATTTGGCCCTCCATCCAAAAAGTTTGCCCCCCCCTGTCATAAATGATAGGTATTAAGAATATTTGTACGACCTCTTTTTCGCCACTCGATAGAGTAGGTACCTACCGACACCTGTTCAATTAAAAAGCCTATATTATAATATGAATCATTTTAGCATTTATTATTGAACATTAGGATAACCATTTACGCAGTGACGTCCCGTGGGGGTAGGCAGATTGAGCGTCGCTTGGGGGCGGCAAATCGTGAAGAATAATATGGTTTAATATATAGAAATAGGCACCTAAACTTTGCAATAACGAAAATATCTTTCCACTAAAAACATTAGCTCAGTGCAACAAAATGTATTAATTTAACGTAAAAGGTTCAACAGTTGTCAGGCGTATCTTTTAAGGACCTCAGACTCTGGTGATTTGTGTAAGTGTCTAACTTAGTTATATTATATTTATGGCATTTATGCGCTTTTTATATCTAAATTTAATTTTGTATGTTTTATTGGTAAACGCATTGATAAAACCATTAGTAAAATTAATGTGAACGTTTTATAGTAAAATATTTACGATAAAAAATAATACTTATAATCTCTGTGATCACAAATTTTACAAAAATTAGGTATTTTATTATTCAAAAAATGGGCACGATTAACACATTTGAAGATAATTCTAAAGATACTGATTATAAGTTATGTCTTTGACCATTCAAATGTCTTCAGCCTACGAATAATGATTGTTTTATAATAATTATTGACCGAAGAATAAGGTAGTATTTTTTTGAAATACGCCATTTCTATTGGCATTTCCCAGTGGTCAAGCTACAACATACGGCCGTAGCCATAAATTGACAAACGATAAATGAAGCAGGGAGTAAAAACATGTTAACGCATGATTTAATTTTTTTATTAAAGGGGTCCGCGGGCCATCAAACATTTTTTAAAGGGACCGCCACGCAGGAAATTTATCGAATTTTGGAATTCCCATTTTCAAATACTTTTCTTGGCGTAACGCATTACATTTCCAGCCATATGGATTTCACAAACGCTTCCTTGATTCTCCTGGTTGAGATTAACTTTCATAAATATACATAATAAACATCCATTAATAATTAATAAAAACAATCAAATAGATGAAGCAAAATCACAACATTCTCACTACACACATGTTTGATTACTTGACACGATTGTATAGTCAGGGGTCGGCAACCTTGTTGCCAGAAAGGGCGCAATACAAATTTTGACCATAGCCGGGGCGCATAATATATACATACATATATATATATTTATATATACTTTTCTTTAAAGCTGATAACTATTAAAAATTCCATAAGAACTTAAAATCTTGATATAACCACGAAAATCACAGAAATGTGCATTATTAATAATATGGAGTTCTATAAATTAAGCACCATATTAATCAATCAATATTTATTTAAGAGAAGATACATAAATATCGACATAAAAAATATATAACTAATATATCAAGCTATAAAATAAAAAATACAAATACTAAACAAGTTAAACAATAAACCAAGATTCAAATTTTCAAGATTAGTATAAATTTAAATTGCCAATATATATTTTTAAATGGGTGTTCATATATTCATTTATGTACGTACATAATATATATCTATATACGAATACATGCTATGCAAAAAAATCAATGCGACATTTTTGGCACCGTAAATCTTCAGTTAAGTAAGTTATCTTATTATAGTCAGGTACATAATTAGAATTACCTGGCCTTAAGCAATTATCAAAGTGAGGGTCTGTGAGTCTTGATCGACATTTTAATTAATTTAAGTAAGTATTTCATGTTAGAAAACAGAGACTCGCAAGAATATGTCGTAGCACAGTATGATGCACATTGTCGTAAATTAGGATCACTATCCACTTCGACTAACTTCCAAAACATTTTATCATTATACATAATGTGCTTTTAATAAAGTAGTATCATTTTGTATATTTATTATTTCCAATTCTAGGTCTTCGGTATTACTAATTTCAAAATATGTTCTAATTATACTGGGTAGAAATATCATTTTCAGTAATATTATGTAAATGGATTTATAAAAATTCTCACCACTGGTTCGAATAACACAAATTCCTCAAATCTAGAAGGAAACTCTTCTATGAGATTATCCTTAATCTTTATAAATGATGTATTTTATATATAATATATAGTTATGTCCTTTATAATTACGAATTATTACGAGGATAAAAAAAACTACGTGCCTCGAGTATAATATTTGTCATAATTTGATGGTATTTTGAGGGCGTATCAAATATTCTCCATCAAATTCATGAAATATTCGCCCGCGGGCGCCGCGTTGCTGGTCCCTGCTATACAGAATTTCAAGTAGGTACGTTTAAAATCAGTATTTGAATGGCGGCGTCTGATTAATCGGTTATGAAGAGACAATTTAGCGACTCATTATTTTTTCAAAGAGCGACTCACTTCAATATTCATATTGAATTTTTGACGAATTTGGGAAGAATTCGAAATTCTCAACTGGAAAAGTTGATAGATCGATCAATAGAGCACCTGTGTACATTCAAAAATCGCCAGGAGCTAGTTTAGTGACTCAGCGCCTCAATTATCAGCCTACATGAGAACAAACGTTGAAGAAAAATGTATTGTTTCCCAGCCAACACATAAGTCATACACGCAAAAATGAATACAAGCATGAAATTTGTCTATTGTAGCTAGCTTTTATGTTATTGGTAGAATACAGAAGGCACAAAATTCAAATTTATTTATATATAAGTAAACTTTATAAATAACTAATTCAAGACATTCGCAATATGACACTGCGCTCGAAATGGAAAATTTTACGAACCGGAGCGCTTGATAATTTTACGAAAATAATAACACTGTTACTTATCTAATTCTATACATATATGTATTTAAAAAAACGATTGTTAGATTTTTTATTATAATATATGACATATCTCGCTCAGACGGTCAAATTAATATTTACACGAGACGGAGCAATAATTTTGGGGATTGTGTGAACCAGAACGGCGCTCCGGTGCGTTCCGGTCCATTTCGAGCCCTGAATGACATTCAAAAATGAAGAAATATAATTAAGTACTAGATAAAAAGAACTTTTTATAAACCACGTTTTTAAATTCTGTTAAATAATATAAACTTGACAATGCTATGTATAAATACTTTTTTTTTAATTTTTTTGATGAATTATCCCACCAACTTAAAAAAAATGATCAAATGCGTAATAAAGAGTGCAATTATAAGAAATTTTCAAACATTTATTAATTGAACATATGAGATTTTTAAAACTTGTACTTGATTATATCAAGTACATAATATATTGTTCATCTTATGAAGTAAAAAACAAACAAACAAGAAAGCGAGTTAATTCTTTTTTCAAAATCGTCGATCGCCGTTACGCAAAAGTGCAAGCATTGAATTCGTCGTAGCGCCACCTTGCCGATTTTTTCCGAACTAACTTTCCAAGCAAAACAGAATTAACTGAAAATGATTTCAATTCTGCTTTTAAAGATGGCTAGGTATTAAAAGACGCATTGCCATCGTGTTCTGATATATTCTAAAAGTTTCAAATGTCTAGCTAGTCGGGAAGTTGGTTAAAAATCGATTGCAAGATTTGTACTGGACAAGCAAGAAAACGAGATAATAAAAACGTGGTAATAAGTAGAATTAGATAAACTGTAGAATTTATAAAGTGCAAGTATGCCGAATGAGCTAACTAGAGTTTATAAAATAGCACCTGTCTAAACTCAATCTCACGCAATTGTATCAATATCCGAAGCGATTAAATACTAAATAATAGCGACCCTTTAAATACAATAAAATCACTTTCGACACCAATGTATTATGAGTCATAAATTATGACACTTTTTATAAGGACGCCTTCATTTATTTGTTTGTATCTAACTGTCCTTCTGTAACGCAAACATACCGCCGCGCACACAAAAACACAACATTCCAATGAAATTATTCTAATTCAAGTACCTAAGTACTTGTTATAATATTATAAAAAAAATGAATTTGGGTCCTATTAATAAAATTTCCAAACATGTGTACCCCCCGAGAACATTCATTGCAGTTTGAGTGCATGGATGAAGGTCTAAGGCTGCAGACACACGACATTGCAGTTGACGTGCGTCGACGCAGATCTTATTTGATTCCAATTACATCCGATTACAATCACCAGTTGGATTTGTTTTATTTAATTGGTGATTCTAATCGGATGTAATTGGAATCAAATAAGACCTTCGTTGACGCACGTCCACTGCAATGCTGTGTGTCTGCAGCGTGCAGCCTTACCTGTTTCCAAATGCATCTAATTAGAATGTCCAATAGGATAAATAAATACATTATCTTTATTCTTATCTTTGGGGTATTGTTATTTCAAACCCATCGTAGAGCAAAAATAAAAAAGTTTCACAATCCTTGGATATAATAATTACAGTCACGTCTGTAATTTGATAGTTCAACAGTTTACCTACTTTTTAAAATGATTTAACATGCAAAGCTATCTTAGTATTTTGGAGTGCAAGGGTTTCTTATTGCAAACATGTAAACCAACGTAAAATGATATTGTTTATTAGTATTACTGTTTCAAAAGATATGCATACCTATTAATAGTTAATGTGTACTCACTTGATATTGTATGCTCACGTTTGATTTTGTATCCCAAAATCACTGCTCTTATGTAGGATTTGTTCGTGGGTTTGAAACGAACAATAGTAGGTATCATTCGCCAGTTTCCTGGAACAGATAATAACACAATTTACTTTATATTTGGGTTTAATCATATCTAGTTAGGACAGCTAAAGGTTATTTTTCTGTAGGTTGAATTAGGTTTTGGCTCGATCACAAAAACGATATGGAGCTTTACCATAAATATATAATTTATGTATATTTTAAAATATAGCTCCCTAAATAGTCATTACATTAAAAAATTTAAAAACAATTCGATACCCATGTCCAGTTAGTTCCATTTTGTTTATGCGATAGTACCTACATGGCAAATTAATGATTAAATAAATTCCAAATTGCTACCGGATTTTCACATGGAACTACTAAATATGATTTCATGTTGGATATATTGTAATAAAATGTGTAGATAAGAGAAACTTCACGTTATAACGATAAACAAGCTTCTTTGTTTTTAATTCATATATCTACATTTAACAAAATATTATCAAGCACCATATTACATGTGCTTTCGAATTAAGTCAATGAAAATCTTTAAACATTCCGATATTATGGAAATTCCACAAAATCTTCTGTATACAAATTAATAAATAATGACATATACAAATTATTTGTATTACTTACGATTTATTTTCCATTATTTAAAACTTTAAACATTGAGATGGCTATGATAAAAACGAATCTCGTTAAGACATCTACAATCTAACTTCAAACAGGAAGCTTTGCACAATAATGCACTGGAAACTAGTTGCCAACTTAAATAAAAAAAAAATATCTATCACATCCGGTGCACTACCAACATGAAAATTTTTTAGCAATTAGTACATGGGAAATTAATGATAAAATAAATCCCAAATTGCTACCGGATTTTCACATGGAACTAAACATGATTTCATGTTGTTATAATGAATAATGAAATAAAATGTGTAGATAAGAGAAACTTCACGTTATAACGATAAACAAGCTTCTTTGTTCTTAATTCATATACCTACCTACATTTAACAAAATATTATCAAGCACCATATTGCATATTGTGCTTTCGAATTAAGTCAATGAAAATCTTTAAATTCCAAAAAATTTTCTGTATACAAATTAATAAATAATGACATATACAAATTATTTGTAGTACTTATATT